>NC_057746.1:34345889-34373861 GCF_004010195.1 Chiloscyllium plagiosum
CGGAATGTTGTGGAAGGTTCTGAGGCGGCGGCCAATGGGAGCGCGGACGGTTCCGCGAGACGCCGAGAGCCCGAGAGTGTTCTGGAAGGAGCGAGCCCGGGGGAGAAGGTTCTGGAAAGAGGCGGAAAGTTCCAGCGGGATCTGTCCCCCGCCCCCGCCCGGCGGCAGCGGGAAAGGATGGGGGGAGGGGGTGTGGATGGAGGGGGATCTGCAGGGAGCCCGGGGCTGGGTCCCGGGGGAAGGGAAGGGGAGCGGGTATGTGATGTCAGGAGGGGCTTTACCAACTGTCAGGGAGTGTCCAGGAATTGGAGTAAATCTCATGGACAGTGCATCCGGGAAAACCTGGGAGAAAGGGGGAAAAGAAACACACACTTGGGCTGCTTCAAAAAGTTGATCTGTGATTGTCATCTTCTTGTAAAAAAATCTTCCTATAATATTATTGGATCAGGTTTGGGGGTGAGGGTTAAATCGGTTTAATTGTCCCTCTGATAAGTTGTGGGCATCAGCTGTAAGGTCTATAATCATTGCCAGCCCTGTATTTGCTCCTGGTCTGAATGTTTGTGGGTCATTTCAGACGGCACTGAGGATTTATGTTGGAATAGTGAAGCAGTTTAGGTCAGTATGAGAGATAATAATAGTTAATAATAGTGTGGATAATGTGGTCAGAGGCTTATCTTGGGATGAGGGTTGATGTACATTTTACAGTCTCTGTGAATTGCCTCAAAGCGTTATGGGCAAAACTTTCTACTTGCTGGATCTATCCACCTCACTCTTGATACAGAACACCTAAAATCTACCGTCAACGTACAGGTTTGGTAAGTTGCCGTAATGTATTCTAGTCAGAGAGTCATGGAGATGTACAGCATGAAAACAAAACCCTTTGGTCCAACTTGTCCATGCCGACCAGATATCCCAACCCAATCTAGTCTCACCTGCCAGCACGTGGCCCATATTCCTCTAAACCCTTCCTATTCATATACCCATCCAAATGCCTGTTAAATGTTGCAATTGTACTAGCCTCCACCACTTCCTCTGGCAGCTCATTCCATACACGTACCACCGTCTGCGTGAAAACGTTGTCCCTTAGGTCTCTTTCATATCTTTCCCCTCTCATCCTAAACCTATGGCCTCTAGTTCTGCACTCCCCCACCCCAAGGAAAATACTTTGTCTATTTATCCTATCCATGCCCCTCATGATTTTATAAACCTCTATAAGGTCACCCCTCAGCCTCCGACGCTCCAAGAATAGAATAACCCTCGCCTGTTCAACCTCTCCCTATAGCTCAAATCCTCCAACCCTGGCAACACCCTTGTAAGTCTTTTCTGAACCATTTCAAGTTTCACAACATCTTTCCAATAGGAAATAGATCAGAATTGCATGCAATATTCCAAAAGCGGCCTTACCCATTTCCTGTACAGTCGCAACATAACCTCCTCAATACTCTGACCAATAAAGGAAAGCATACCAAACGCCGCCTTCACTATCCTGTCTACCTGCAACTCCACTTTCAAGGAGCTATGAGCCTGCACTCAAAGGTCTGTTCAGTGACACTCCGTAGGACCTTACCATTAAATGTATAAATCCTGCTAAGATTTGCTTTCCCAAAATGCAGCACCTCACATTTATCTAAATTAATCTCCATCTGCCACTTCTCAGCCCGTTGGCCCATCTGGTCAAGATCCCATTGTAATCTGAGGTAAACTTCTTCGCTGACCACTACACCTCCAATTTTCTGAAATGATTCCTGCTTGACATTTGTTTCATAGTGCTCCTGTAGATGAGAACTGGCTGACCAGGCAAGTGAAATATTCCCCATTTGGGAGCATTTCTCTATTGACCTTAACAGAGGATGGACTGGAACTTTCTTTGGAATTATATTAGAGGTCATTGTACACAAAATACATTGCAGTTCTGGTCAGATATTCATTGGAAAGGAAATGTATAAAGTACACAGGATTTCACCAAAAATGATGCCACACTCTGGTAATTTAACTCTTATTTTCCATACATAGCGATATTCATCAATATTTAATTCTCACGAATTAGGTCATAAGACTGAGGAGGAGATTGTAGACCATTGAACTCCCAGAATCAGTGCCGCCATTTGATGAAATGAATAAATAATTTATCTGGAAAGATAGACTGAAACGTGTTCTGTTGCCACAATCCGGTATCAATTTGAAAGAGTAAAAATAAAGTATAGTCATAGAGTCATGAAACTGGAAACAGACCTTTTGGTCCAACCAGTCCATGCCAGGCATAATCCCAAACTAAACTCACCTCTCCTACCTGCTCGTTATCCATATCCCACCAGTTCGTATTCATAAACTTATCTTAGTACTTAAATAGAGTTCATCTTCATTGGCTGGATTCACAAACACAGCATCAGGGCTTAGACAAAGTCTCTGCAAGTTCCCCTTTCTGGATAGAATGCAGCCAGAAATCTTGTTCTGCCTTTGCTACAGCTGCTGCCTCACCAACAATTCCAGGAATCCATGCATTGGGCCTACAATGCCAGGATACCCCACACGAGTCACCAGTGACACCACTCTGGCCTGCTTGTGATCTCAGGAAGAAGAAGCAAAGTCACAAGGAGAGAGAGAGTAAAAGGAGGTGGCTGGTCTAGAGCAGTTGGGCCTATCTAGAAAAGCTGGGCTCGCTGTCCCCTCCATGCTGCCTGGCTCGCCCTCTCTCACACCATAACCCTTAATTTCTTTACTATTCAAAATTCTATCTACCTTTGCCTTAAAAACATTCAAGGTCAGAGACAAAAACACTGCAGATGTTGGTTTCCAAGGAAAACAAGCAGGAGGCTGGAAGAACACAACAAGCGGGGCAGCATCGGAACATGGAGAAGTCAACATTTTGGGATACTCGAAATGTTGACTCTTCCACGTCCTGATGCTGCCTGGCTTGCTGTATTCTTCCAGTCTCCTGTTTGTCTACATTAAAAACAGTCAATGCTGTAGCCTCAACTGCTTCACTGGGCAGGGAATTGCACAGAGGTACCACTGAAGTATTAGAGGTGTCCTGGGAATAGAATATGCTACTTCATTGGTTAGTTGCATATTGCAGATAAAATCTGTAAAGTGCAGAGGAATTCACAGAGTAAAAAATGCCACATGATGTTTTGAAGTGTTGTTTGAGAGTAAGTTTTGGGAGTTTCATGCTTAATTTTTTGATAGTGTGAAACCCATCAGCAGAAAAGCCTCATTATTGAAACATCTTATTTCTCTGAGAAACATGGTGGTTGTCTTGTCTTTTTAAACAGCTGTAATTCCATGATGTTTAGTTACATCCACAGTGCTGTTAGGATATTTTCAGTGAAAGTGAGAGAATTGTTAGATATTTCAAGCGAGTGTCATTGGAGGGTCTTCCCACTGATTTACTTTGTCCAAAGGTGAATGTTTGGCTGACTGTTTTCATAGAGTCCCTACAGTGTGAAAACAGGCTAATTGGCCCAACAAGTCCACACTGACCCTCTGATGAGTAACCCACCCAGACCCATTCCCCTACCCTATTACTCTACAGTTACCCTTGACTAATGCACCTAGCCTAGACATCGCTGAACATTATGGGCAATTTAGTTTGGCCAGTTCAGCTAACCTGCACATCTTTTGACTGTGGGAGGAAACGAGGAGCACCCAGAGGAAACTCATGCAGACACAGCGAGAACGTGCAAAGTCCACACAGTTGCCCGAGGCTAGAATCGAACCTGGGTAACTGTTGCTGTGAGGCAGCAGTGCTCAACACTGAGCCACAGTGCTGTCCGAAAGTTTTCAAGTAGTCTGAAAGTTGCACTCTAACCATTCACTGCAACCAAAGTTCAGCAAACATGTTCCCAGGATGGTGAGACTGACTAATAAACAGAGTTTGGACAAGTCGGCTTATGTCCTGTAAAGTTAAAAATCACACAACGCCAGGTTATAGTCCAACAGGTTTAATTGGAAGCACACTAGCTTTCGGAGCGATGCTCCTTCGCTCTGAAAGCTAGTGTGCTTCCAATTAAACCTGTTGGACTATAACCTGGTGTTGTGTGATTTTTAACTTTGTACACCCCAGTCCAACACCGGTATCTCAAAATTATGTCCTGTAATGTTCCAAGGAAGAAGAGGGAATCTCCTAGAAATGTATGTATGATTTAAAAGCGATAGACAGGGTAGATACAGGTAAGTTAGTTCCACTGATTGGGGAGTCTAGAACCAGGGGGCACAGTTTAAAAATAAGGGGCTGTCACTCAGGTCTGAGGTTAAACTTTTTTTATTATTCAGAGATTTGTGAACCATTGGAATTCCCTACTATAGAGAGCTTTGGAGACATGGTCTTGGAGCATGTTTAGGGTTGATAGATTTCCACACTCAAAAACTGAATGCACATATTATGTGCAACAGAAATCAGGAGTTTACAAACAAATTTTATTCAAGCACAAATTACTTGATTTCCTTTTACATGTTATCATTTAAACAAATCCAAGGCTTACAGTCAATTAAGTTGCATACGTAATTAGGTCATGCAAATTCACAAATGGATGTTATGATGTTTACTCCAAACCAGCCCTTGTAAATATTGAGCCTATTATTAATTTGGTGTTAATGGCACAATGTTGCTTTTTGACAAATTACACAACAAACAGATGTGAGCAACATAATGTCCAAGATGCAGCAGATCCCTGTGAAGGCTGTCATTGACAAGTCCTGATGCACAAGTACTGAACAGGAACTGGACTTACAGCCTATCTAGCCCATTCAACACACTCCTGAGAACCTGATGTTTGCATTTTAAATTTCTAGTCACTTGGGACAAAATAGAATGTATTATCTGAATGTAAAATTATTTCATGGTGGGGGCAAAACTGTTTTTGCAGAAAAAGAAACAACTTGTCCAGGAATATTTTCAGTTAATTAACTGCTAATTATTATGGGAAACATAGCAGCCAATTCTCACACAGCAAGCTCCCATAAACAGCAATGTGGAATGACTTAATAATTATTTAGCGTGACGTTTGTTGTGGGATAGCTATTGACCAGGGAACTGGGAACTACCCAGGATCTCCTAACACTTCTTCATGCGTTCAGAATGATTGTCATTTCCAGCTCATTTCCCCATGGTGTGGAATATCTGATTTCCTCGTTTTCCACTGGCCCTCCTGGGTAACACATCAGTTTCCAGTTGATGAGCCATCATGCAAAAACAGGCCATTCAGCCGATCAAGTCTGCGCAAACCTCAGAAGAACATCCCACTCAGATGCAACCCATCTCCATGGGGTTTTTACCCACGGCTAATCTATATAACCTGCACATGTTTGGACTGCGGGAGGAAGCCAGAGCACCCAGGGCAACTCACATGCTGAAAGTGGGAAGGCCAGTGACTAGCATGCCCAAAGTTAGGACACCAGCAGCCTGGGTGAGTGGGGGGGGGGGCAGCAGTCCAATGCAGAACCTGTCAGCTCCCATGAACAGACCACATGGAGTCCCCTGCATCGGTCTGCTATGGAGAGCCCTTGGAGAGTGTCTGTGATGTTTGCCTTTTTTACTTACTACTTGTTTTCTTGGCCTATGGTTATACTGTGTAAAGGTGTAATGTAACTTCATTTTCTTCATTTTTCAATTGTGTCACTCAGGATTGTACTGAAGTACTTTGTAGCTAAGATGGCACCGTATGTTAGTGACATTGTTGCACTGTAATCGTTTATTTATTTCAAAAATATACTTTATTCATAAAATATTTTGATTATCGGTACAATTGGTGGTGCCATTCATAGGCACACCTTGCATTTCTTTACATACAGAGATCGAAATTAATCATTTATATATATACAGGTCTGTACGTTTACCATCCATATATTTAGCTGAGGCTTCAGCGGAGCCCACTTACTGCGTGGGCCCCCTGTTCTTCTTTGGCAGGCAGACTTTACACGGTGGTCTTTCCCCACCGCGCCTTGGCAGCAGTTGCCCCAAGCTTCAGTGCATCCCTCAACACGTAGTCATGGATCTTGGAATGTGCCAGTCCACAATACTCAGTCGGGGTCAGCTCATTCAGCTGGAAGATCAACAGGTTTTGGACAGACCAAAGAGCGAGTTGATGATCCTCCAGATACAGTTGATGTTGGTCTCGGTGTGCGTCCCAGGGAACAGACCGTAGAGCACGGAGTCCCGCGTCACAGAGCTGCTCGGGACGAACCTCGACAAACACCACTGCATTTGTCTCCAGATTTCCTTTGCGTCGGCACATTCCAGAAGGAGGGGTGTGACAGTCTCATCCCCTCCACAGGCGCTTTGAGGGCAGTGTGCGGTGTGGCAGAGAGTCCGGGCGTGCATAAAGGATCTCACAGGCAGAGCTCTTCTCACCACCAGCCAAGCCATGTCCTGGTGCTTGTTGGAAAGTTCTGGCAATGAGGCATTCTGCCAAATGGCTTTGACAGTCTGCCCAGGGAACCGCTCGACAGGATCCGCCCTCTCCTTTTCCTGAAGAGTCTCAAGGACACTTTGTGCTGACCACTTGCTGATGGACTTGTGGTCAAAGGTGTCTTTCTTCATAAATTTCTCCATGAAGAACAGGTGGTACGGAACAGTCCGACTGAGTTGAAGAAGTAACAAAGAAGATTGATGAGGGCAGAGCAGTAGATGTGATCTATTTGGACTTCAGTAAGGTGTTCGACAAGGTTCCCCATGGGAGACTAATTAGCAAGGTTAGATCTCATGGAATACAGGGAGAACTAGCCATTTGGATACAGAACTGGCTCAAAGGTAGAAGACAGAGAGTGGTGGTGGAGGGTTGTTTTTCAGACTGGAGGCCTGTGACCAGTGGAGTGCCACAAGGATTGGTGCTGTGCCCTCTACTTTTTATCATTTACATAAATGATTTAGATGCAAGTATAAGAGGTACAGTTAGTAAGTTTGCAGATGACACCAAAATTGGAGGTGTAGTGGACAGCAAAGAGGGCTACCTCAGATTACAACAGGACCTTGACCAGATGGGCCAATGGGCTGAGAAGTGGCAGATGGAGTTTAATTCAGATAAATGCATGGTGCTGCATTTTGGGAAAGCAAATCTTAGCAGGACTTAAATACTTAATTTTAAGGTCCTAGGGAGTGTTGCTGAACAAAGAGACCTTTGAGTGCAGGTTCATAGTTCCTTGAAAGTGGAGTCGCAGGTAGATAGGATAGTGAAGAAGGCGTTTGGTATGCTTTCCTTTATTGGTCAGAGTATTGAGTACAGGAGTTGGGAGGTCATGTTGCGGCTGTACAGGACATTGGTTAGGCCACTGTTGGAATTTTGCGAGCAATTCTGGTCTCCTTCCTATCGGAAAGATGATGTGAAACTTGAAAAGGTTCAGAAAAGATTTACAAGGATGTTGCCAGGGTTGGAGGATATGAGCTACAGGGAGAGGCTGAACAGGCTGGGGCTGTTTTCCCTGGAGCGTCGGAGGTTGAGGGGTGACCTTATAGAGGTTTACAGAATTATGAGGGGCATGGTTAGGATAAATAGACAAAGTCTTTTCCCTGGAGTGGGGGAGTCCAGTCTAGAGGGCATAGGTTTAGGGTGAGAGGGGAAAGATGTAAAAGAGACCTAAGGGGCAACTTTTTCATGCAAAGGGTGGTACGTGTATGGAATGAGCTGCCAGAGGATGTGGTGGAGGCTGGTACAATTGCAACATTTAAGAGGCATTTGGATGGGTATATGAATAGGAAGGGTTTGGAGGGATATGGGCCGGGTGCTGGCAGGTGGGACTAGATTGGGTTGGGATATCTGGTCGGCATGGACGGGTTGGACCAAAGGGTTTGTTTCCATGCTGTACATCTCTATGCTCTAACTACTTGGAGCGTTCCGCAGCAGAGAGGCCAGGCCCATCCTTTGCAACACCGGGGACAGGTAGAACCTCAGTACGTAGTGAAACTCGGTGTTTACGTACAGGGATCCACGTGCAGCTTGATGCAGCCACGCACAAAGCTGGCCATCAGGGTGAGGGTTACATTGGGTGTGTTTTTTCTCCAGTTGCCCAGATCTTTATACATCGAGTCCATTCGGACCCGGTCCATCTTTAATCTCCGTATAAAATGGAAGATGGCCCGGGTGACTGCGACAGCACAGGTTCTGGGAGTAGGCAGTGACAGTGCCTCATACCTGATGACCAGGTTTTTTCCCTTGTTGGAGAGCGACCGTGGCTTCCATCTGCCCAATTCCTGCCTCATTTTCCTGATATGCTCTTCCCAAGACTTGGCGCAGCCCCCAGCCCCTCCGAACCAAATACCCAGCACCTTCAGGTGGTCAGTCCTGACGGTGAAGGGGATGGAGCATTGGTCGGCCCAGTTCCCCAAGAGCATAGCCTTGCTCTTGCCTCAATTTACCTTGGCCCCTGAGGCCCTTTCGAACTGGTCACATAAGCACATGAGTCTGTGCACGGACAGCGGATCCGAGCAGAAAACGGCAGCGTCATCCGTGTACAGGAAGCCTGAACCTGTAGGCCCCTGCTGCCAGGAAATGTCACCCCTCTCAGGCTCGCATCCTTCCTGATGGACTCGGCAAATGGCTCTATGCAGCACACAAACAAGGCAGGAGAGAGAGGGCAGCCCTGCCTGACTCCAGATCTGATTGGGAAGCTATCAGATTCCCACCCACTGATTGAGACTGCACTGACAATATTGGTGTAGAGCAGTCTGATCCAATTGCAGATTCCCTCCCCAAAGCCCCTTTTGGAGAGAGCATCTCTCATATGCGTATGTGATATCCTGTCAAAGGCTTTCTCCTGGTCCAGGCTGATGAGGCAGGTGTCCAACCCCCTGTCTTACATGTAGGCGATCGTATCCCTGAGGAATGCGAGACTCTCAGCAATCTTCCTGCCCAGTACAGCACAGGTTTGGTCAGGGTGGATCACCGATCCCAGAGCAGACCTGACCCAGTTGTCGATGACAAGATTTTGTAATCCGCAATCAATAGTGAGATTGGTGTCCAATTTCTGATTTTCTCCCTCTCCCCCTTCCATTGTTACACTGTAATCTTGTCACTGAACTGTACCAAGGCACCTTTGTACCTAAAATGGTGCTATCAGTGATGATTTTTAAACTTTTCACTGTACTCGTTTGAGTACATGTGATAATAAAACTAATTCAGTTCAACATGCAAACTTCTTACAGTCACACAAAGCTGGAATCAAACCTGGATCCCTGACATTGTAATGCAGCAATGCTTATCACTTAGTCACCAGGTAATGGGACTCACTGGGGAATTGTTCCTCCAGGAAATTATTACATTTGAACCAACCAAATACAACAACGGAAAAGAGAACACCAATACTCATCAATCACCATCTCTGACTCTAAACCCAACCTGGAATTTGAGATCTAACCCTGAAAAGAGCCTCTAATTTGTTATGAACCAGACCAAAGCCCCTCAAAACATCTCAAGAAGATAGTCTACGCCCTAACATTTTCTTATTTTAAAGGTAAGTGTATAGCATTGCTTTCTGGATGCAATTTGATGAGTCAAAACTAACTTTATTCTTACACTAAAGTTAACATACAGACAAAATAAAAGAATTAGCTTAACTTAACTCAATCAAAACACTTACCAAAATCATGTTTATATTAACTATTACTAATTGATTATTCAACGTAACAGGACACTATAAACATCCTTGGCAAGACAAATTCAGGAGAACTCAGAAACACAATCCAAGCAGTATGACAGAACATCAGGTTTTGCAGAGAGAGAGAGAGAGAGAGAGCTGTGTCTTCATCCAAAATACTATCTTCAACTGAAAAGCAAAACTTGCAAAGCCCTGGATCTGTGTGTTTTTATCCCCTTCTGCTCATGTTTCTTTAGTCTGCGTAAAAAGAAAACAAAGCTATCTCTCCTGCTGAGCAGACAGTTTGATTCTTAAGCTTACAAGATTTGATTTCAAAAGAAGCATAACAGAACAAAACCTTCTTGAAGACATATTTTGTCACAGTCGTTTTCACCTGATTTTCCCAAAAAGAAACTCTGCCATCAAGTGAATATATTGATTTCCCCTTTTCTTCTTGCCCTCCAGAATCACACATCAGTTCCCAGTTATGAGGCATCATGCAAAAACTGACCCAGATAACAGCATCCCTCTCAGACCCAACCTTCTTTGCACATATAACTTTGTATTCCTCACTCTGTTCAATCACCCCATGATCTTTGCATCTTTGTATGGCACGATATGCATGTACTGTGTGTAAATCAAAAGTTTACACTGTACTTAGGTACATGACAATAAATAAATCAAATCAAAATGATTGAAAGTGACTGATGTCTGGGAATGAGCTGAATTGCATTAGTCCTGTTTGATTTTGAATGATGTATTTACTTTCATGTTGTGTAGCTCCATTTATTCACTGCACATTCAGTTCCAGGTCATCCACCCTCCTTTAGACTTACACAGGGTTTCCTTTAGACTTACACAGGGTTTCCATTTCACTTTTGACAGCTCCTTCCTGCCAGATGAAACGAGTTGAATGTTGCCAGGTTCCATTCAGCTACCCCATTAAAGGAAAACCATATTGTCATCACACACAGTCTGGGTGATCTGAGGAATGGCCTCTCTCCAAGCTGTAGGAATGTTTCTAGAGGACTGCTGCTAAGACACATCCAGCAGCTGCCAGGAAGATGTTGAACAAAGCTCAGCCACAGAGAGCCAGTCACCCCCAGCACGGTCACTGGGAGACAGTTCCTTGGGATGGAAACCATAGTAATCTGTTTTTCTATTCAATCTCAATACCTCAAAACCAGAGGAAGTGGTGGAGGCTGGTACAATTAATTCAAAAGGCATCTGGATGGGTATATGCATAGGAAGCGTTTAGAGGGATATGGGCCAAGTGCTGACAAATAGGACTAGATTAGGTTAGGAAAACTAGTCAGCATGGACAAGTTGGAATGATTGGTCTGCTTCCATGCTGTACATCTCTTTGATTCTATGATTCTCTCCGTCTCAAGATCAGGAAAAGCTTGTGTCATATCTGGTCAGTTTGTTGCAGGAATGGTGAGCTGCTTCTGAAGCAATGCATAAAGTGAGTTGATATTCTGACAAACTCATGGACAAGTGAAAAGAATCATCTTTTCAGAAGGGGTGGACTGGGATGTGGAATTTGCCTTCCAGCTCCGAGAACTGGATTGAATCTCACTCCAGGTGAATGGGAGATACACATTTTCTGGTTTCAAGGTGATGGGACTCCGATGAGGAGGATTAGTTTTGTGGCTGGAGCACAGCCAGCTCCCATCATGGGCTCCTGGTTTGCTGAAAGGTTTCTCATGGGCCTGTTCAGTGGGAGGAGAGTCAATAGGATCCACAGCACTAACCTCTTGGGAACTGAGCCCATGTCTGGGAAAAGCTGCTGTGCTGAATGGAGGGATTGAGACTGGGCTATCCTGGACTCTGAGATTTGATATTGGCTCGATGGTAAATTGAGGGGCGGCACGGTGGTTCAGTGGTTGCACTGCTGCCTCACTGTGCCAGGGATCCAGGTTCGATTCCCACCTTGGGTGACTCTCTGCGTGGAATTTGCACCTCCTCCCTCTGTCTGCATGGGTTTCCTCCGGCTGCTCCGGTTTCCTCTCACAATCCAAAGATGTGCAGGTTAGGTGAATTGGCCATGTTAAATTGTCCATAGTGCTAGGTGTATTAGTCAGGGGTAAATATAGGTAGGGGAATGAGCCCGGGTTACTCTTCGGAGGGTTGATGTGGACCTGTTGGGCCGAAGGGCCTGTTTCCATAGTGTAGGCATTCTAATCAATCTAATCTAATCCTAGGTGATCACTGATCTATAAGTCCTTGCTGCTGAAACTGGATCCTCTTTCAGCCAGAGAATACAATTAGATGGCGAGGTGAGAACGCGGTGCCCATTGAAGTGAAGAAGACTGGGTCTGATGGAGAACTTATGTCCCCCGAGGCCGTCCCCCTGCCCCCTCTCTGAGAGAGGGACATACACTCTGAGGGAGAATTGCTGTTGTGGGTGCAGGATCAGTGGTGCTGGAAGAGCACAGCAATTCAGGCAGCATCCGAGGCAGGATTTTGCCTGTCCTCGGATGCTGCCTGAATTGCTGTGCTCTTCCAGCACCACTGATCCAGAATCTGGTTTCCAGCATCTGCAGTCATTGTTTTTACCTTGTTGTGGGTGCAGTTTGATTGGGGTTGAATGTTCTTGGGGGGGGGGGGCGCTATTCCCTGGACTGTCCGCTGTATTCAGTGGGAACCAGCAGCGAGCCTGGAGAAATGGTGGAAAGGGCACCAGCAGGATTCCCACTGGTCTCCCGCCCAAGATGCAGCAAATTCTGAGCCCACCCTTTTGGAAGGATGTCAAGGCCGAACGGTTGGTGCAAGGGAGATTTCCCATAATGGGACCAGGGATGAGGCTCTTCAGTTCAGTGCAGTGACTCCAAAAGTGAGGATTGAGAGGATCCTGGTGGATTGTAAGAGAGAGGTGAGGAGACGCTGGACAATATGTTTCAGTTTGTGTTTCCCACAAAGTCAGACACAACTTGGCTATTCGTGCCTGGGGCTGCATTGAGACTGAAGGATATGAAGGAGAGCAGCAGTCTGCCAGTCACTTCCAGGACAACATCCCCGCCCCCAAACTAACCCACGTTCCCCCTCATCTCCCGGCTTCAGTGCCGCTGCTCTCACGCTGTTTATTCCTCATTCTGCTCTGGGAGTTGTCTCCGCCTCAGAGTGGGCGGGATAGAATCAAGAATTCACCAATGTTATTTTGCAGTGAACGCCCTGAAGGAGTGACTGAGTTGAAAGTGTTCAGCAGCGCGGGAACACTGAAAGTGAAAGCGGTTTGAATCAGCCAATGCTGAGGGTGAAGATGGCTTCCAGACAGCAGGTCCACAGTTTGACCGAGGATGTAATCTGTCCCATTTGTCTGGATTTCTTCACCGATCCGGTTATGCTGGATTGTGAACACAACTTCTGCCGCTCCTGTATCACCCAGAGTTGGGAAAATAAAGAGAGAAATTCCTGCCCGGAATGTAGACAGGAGATTCCGGACAGATCCCTCAGAGGAAACCGGGCCTTAGCGAATCTGGCCGAGAAAGCTCGAAAATTAAGTCTGAATCCAGAAGAGAAGGAAAGTAAACATCACTGTGAGGAACATCAGGAAGAGCTGAAGCTGTTTTGTGAAACTGACAAGAAATTGATCTGTGTGATTTGTGTAGTTTCACCGGAACACAAATCTCACAACTTCCTGCCGATTAAAGACGCTGTTGGAATCTACAAGCCGTGTGCAGACCGACATCAAATCCGAGTTTGTTAAAATGCACCAGATGCTGACTGAGAAAGAGCAGAGTTTACTCCGAGATGTCAGGGCACAAGAGGAAAACATTCTCAAAACAATGGAGCAAAACCTTTATGTAATTCAAAAGCATTTAAATTCCCTTCAGCAGAAACTCTCCAAGTTAGAAAAACAGTTGGAACAAAAGGATGGAGTGTTATTTCTGAAGGTGAGAGATTATATTTCAGTTTAGTTCAGTGAAAGTGTGACTATGAACTGTCCCAACATGATGTAGACATCCATCCTCCTACATTCCCCCTGTTACTATCTCCCTCTGCTCCTTTCTCCATCATGGGTTTCCCTACTTTCCTGTTCAGTATATTTTCCTCAAATTACAGTGTGAGACAGTGGATTGCACATTCTCATCACTTTCTTGATAATTGCCTTTTTCCAGAACTCCCCATTTTATTAATGTGTAACTGGATGATGTTCACAGACTCATTTTTAGATTCCTTGGAAGGACATTAGTGAGTCCTTTTCTGGAAAACTGTGTCCAGTTCTGATCAGCAAGTTTTTGGAAACATTTTATTAAACTGGAGAGGGTCCAGAAGAGATATACCATGCCATTGCCGGGTATGGAAGCTTTGAGTTATAAAGGAAGGTTGGATTGGCTCGGACATTTGCCACGGGACCGTGGGAAGTTGAGAGACAGCCCGATAGAAGCTTATAAAATACTGCGATGTATAGAGTTAATCAAAGTTGTCTTTTCCCCAGGATGGGGGAATTTGAAGGCTGGGGGCACATTTTAAGGTGAGAGGAGAGAGATGTAGAAAGGACGAGAGGCAATTTGCTACACAGGGGGTGCAGAATGAACCTCCCGAAGAAGTATTGGATGTGGGTCCAATGACAATGTTTAAAAACAATGACTAAGAAAGGTTTAGAGAGATATGGGCCAGGAGCAGGCAGGTGGGACTAATTTAGTTTGACAATAGACAATAGGTGCAGGAGTAAGCCCTTCTGCCCTTCGAGCCTGCACCACCATTCATTATGATCATGGCTGATCATTCTCAATCAGTATCCTGTTCCTGCCTTATCTCCATAACCCTTGATTCCACTATCCTTGAGAGCTCTATCCAGCCCTTTCTTAAACGAATCTAGAGATTGGGCCTCCACTGCCTTCTGGGGCGGAGCATTCCACACACCCACCATTCTCTGGGTGCAGAAGTTTCTCCTCATCTCTGTCCTAAATGGCCTCCCCCTTATTTTTAAACTGTGTCTTCTGGTTCGGGACTCACCCATCACTGGTTGGATAAAAGGGTCTGTTTCCGTGCTGGATGACTCTGTGACTCAAAACCATCTTCATCTTCATTGAATCTATCAGTTTACCCTCTTACTTAAGAATAAACATCTTAGACAGATCTTTCCCCCAGTAAAATGTATTCATGTTTCCTTCAATCTTTCGCAGTAGCTGAGATATTTTTTATAGTAGCTACAGGTCTTTGAGGTCCTTTGTGTCACATCCTCTTTCTATTCCATGTTTACAACAATCAGAATTGGCAATTCTCAGCAACTTGTAACAATGTGAGTGTAATTGCTGCTTTCTGGATGTAGACAGTCAGTCTCTGTCAACTCAGATTATGTTTTGTTTATTTCAGGAGGAAGCTTTTCAGAAGAGGAGGTAGGACATGCACTTTTACTGAAACTCAGTGCAAGTTCGTGGATTTACTCAGTTTATGGTGTTTATGGTGAATTTATAATTAATCAATGTTTAATATTTTAGGATTAGTGACATGACTCACGAACTATCAATTACAGATGGTATTCTGTCCACTGAAAAATTTGAAAACCTTTTCCCGTTTGCTGTGTGGAATACCACTAAACCTGGTAAAGTTCAGTTAAGTTCCTTTTTCCTGATCTATATTTTATAATTTGAGCTGGTGTGTGTGCAAATATCAAAGATGGTAGAATGAACTACTTAGCTATCAAGAAAACTGGTTAACAGTGGCTGTGATTGTCCTTGACATTGACACAGCATTTGACTTGGTGTAGCATAAAGGAGCCCTCGCAAAATTGGAGTCAATAGGAATCGGGGAAACTTTCCACTGGTTCGAGTCAAACCGAGCACAAAGGAAGATGGTGGTGATTGTTTAAGCTCAATGATCTCAGCTCCAGGACATTTCTGTAGGAGTTTGTCAGAGTAGGATCTTTGGCCGAATGTGGGTGATAGGGGTACGTACTGATGATTGTGCAATATTCAGCACCATTTACAACTCCTCAGATACTGAAACATTGTGCGTATAGTTTCAGCAACTATCACCATCCTGGAGGTTACCATTGACCAGAAACTGGACTCAACAGCCAGAGGCACTTTTCAGTTACAAGAGGCAGAATAGTCTGCAGCCAGTAGCTTACCCCATGATCCCCCTATGCTTATTCCTCATTTACAAAATGCAAATCAGAAGACTCTCCACTTGCCTGGCTGGGTGCAGCCCCAACAATACTCAAACACAATCCAGGACAAGACAGACTGCTTCAATGGTACCCCATCTTTCAACTCTGAATTTCACTCCCTGCACCAGCAACACACAGTTACAGAAATGTGTACCATTTACAAAAAAACACAGAAACTCACCAAGGCTCCTTTGGCAACAACTTCCAAATCTGCGAGCTGAATCATCTAAAAGGGCAGGGATAGCAGATAGATATGAACACCACCACTTGCACATTGTTCTTTAAGCCATATACCATGCTGAATTGGGTCAAATGTTTGGAAATCATCCTCACCTCTGTCTTAAATGTGTAACTCCTTATTCTGAGATTATGCCCTTGATTCTCTCACAATGGGAAACAATCTTTCCACATCTAATTTGTTGAGTTCTTCATGAATCCTAATGAAGGGCTTATGCTCGAAACATCGCTTCTCCTGCTCATTGGATGCTGCCTGACCTGCTCTGCCTTTCCAGCACCACACTCTCGATTCTGATCTCCAGCATCTGCAGTCCTCACTTTCTCCTCTTCAAGAATCTTTCATGGTTCAATAATGTCACGCCGAATTCTTCGATATTCCAACAAGTATCAGCAGAATCTACACAACCATACCTCATAACATAGCCTGTCCATCCCTGAAACAACCCTAGTGAACCTTCTTTGGACTGCCTCCAATGCCACTGTATCTTTCTCTTGATGAGGCATCAAAACTGTTCACAGTATTCCACCTGTGGTCTGAGTAGTGCCTTGTGCAATTTCAGCAAAAATTTCCCACTTCTCTATTTCATTCCCTTTGAAATAAAGGCCAACATTCCATTTGCCTTCCCTGTAACCCTCTGAACCTGGATGCTATCTTGTTGTGATTCATGGATGAAGACTCCCAAATCCCTGAGTTCCATAGCCTCCTGCAGTCTTTCTCCATTTAAATCATATCCAGATACTCTATTCTTCCTACCAAATTCCAACACCTCAAATTTCTACATTAACCTGTCAAGACTTTGCCAACATATTTAACCTGACTATATCCCTCTGCAGATTCTTTATGTCAACCCCTACTACCCATCCATTTTCTGCAAACTTGGAATTCACTTTCCTCAACTGAGTCATTCAGATATTTTGTGAATAATTGTGGCCCAGCTCTGATTCGTTTGGGCTCACTAATAGTTATTGCTGTCCTGAAAATGTCCATTCATCACAATTCACAGTATTTTATTAGTTAGACAATCATCTCTCCATTTTAATAAACTACCTCTAGCCCCACAGGCTGTTATCGTCTTCAATAGCTTAATGTGTGGCACCTCGCCAAATGCCTTCAGAAAATCCAAATATATTCCATCCTCCGCTTTCCCTTCATCTATTCTTCTTATTATCTTTTCAAAGATTTTAAGTAAATTTGTCAGACATGATTTCTCCTTCCTGACTCTTCTTTGTAATATTAAACACTGTGCTATTGCATCCCTTGTAATGGATTTGAACATTTTCTCAAGAACTGACATTAACCGAATTGTCTGAGATTTCCTGTCTTCTTTTTTCTTAAGCATATTCTTATTGAAAAAATATATTCTTTAATATTACAACCATCACAAAACAATACAATTCAAAACAGTATAAAAAAACAAGAAAATAAAACCCTAACCCACCCTCATGTACACAATGTATAAACATATATAGAAAAATATAGATTATAAAAAAAACCCAAACTAGCTATTTAACTAAATAAATAAATAATAATCAACAACAAACTAATAAATAGTAATAACCCAACTCATCCAGACAAGACACTCATACGGTCACAGTTCCTCCTGTCTGGATATTGGACTTGTAAAACACAATCGTTATGGTTACATAAAAGCCCTTATTAGTGTGGCAGATAAATCTGCGTCCAGTTTTTCCAAAAAGGGCTGCCATGTCTTATAAAAATTCTCAGCTTTGTGGTGTACCCTACTTGTGAGAAATTCCAAGGGAATATGTTCCATAACAATCTTCCACTAACCCGACAGGCCCGGGAGACATTTGGATACCCAACCTAGCAAGATATTCTTTCTTGTGCAGAAAGTGAGGATATTGAAAACTTTTTTCTTCTGCGCGTCTGCAGGGAACACGGTGGTCAGGCCCAGAAGTGGAGAGATAGGGTCCTTCTCCACCCTTAGTTGCAAAATCTTCTCCGTTGCACACGCCACAGCACTCCAATATGTTTGAAGCCTACCACAAGATCAGAGACAATGGGTAAGAGTGCCCGTACAGATCTTGCACTTGGGACTTGTTGCAGATACCCCAGGTTTAAATTTTGACAATTGGTCCGGAGCCAAGTGGACCCTATGGAGAATCTTCAACTAAGAAGCATGGGTCCTTTTGCAAATTGATATCTTTCTTGCATTTTCCCAAATATCTTCCCAGGCCTCTGAGGAAACCTCAACACCTAGTTCTCTCTCCCACCCCCCAAATTAAAGTGCATTCTTAGCACTGAGCATCCCCCTCCATGTCATATTTGTAGTCAAAAGTGTAGTTTTTTTTTGAATAAAATCCCTAACTTGAAAAAAACGTAGTTTTTTTTTGAATAAAATCCCTAACTTGAAAAAAACGAAAGAGGTCTCTATTAGATAGCTCGTATTTCTGTACTATCTGATCAAAGGACATCATTGTGTCTCCCTCAAATAAATTGCCCATGCAAGACACACCCCCAATATTTAAATCCTGAATCTATCATCCCTGGTTGAAAACCCAGCATATCCACTAAAAGTCTAAAGGAAGATGTTTTGTCAATACTGCCTTCCTTCTGGTGAATTGCTCTCCATGCTTTAACAGTGTTGATGACTATTGGGTTATGGCAGTATTCCCTATCTGTCCTCATTTTGTCCAAGAACAGCAAGCTGGTAAGAGGGCACCTTGCCTGGGAGGCTTTGATATCTAACCATATTGAAAGAGGATCCCCACAAGCCCAATCACGTCGGATAAAAGCGAGCTTAGTTGGTAATTTTCAATGTCCGGAAGGTCCACACCCCCAATCTGTGAGGCAGTTGCAGTTTAGATAATTTAATGAGGGGCCGCATATGATGCCAAATAAAGGAGCTGAACCAGCCATTCAGTCTCCTAAATGTTGCTTATTGAAAATCAGGGGGAAGAATTCGTACAGGGTGTAGCAAATGGGGGGAGAATATTCATCTTAATAAACGCTATCCGACCCAGCCACGAGACCGGAGGTGCTTCCCATCTTTGAAGGTCTTGTTTAATTTTTTCAAATAATTGAACAAAATTGGCTTTGAACAACCAATCCAGACTGGAGTAACGAATATGCCCGAATTCACAAAACCCCCCATTTGACCACCAAAATGGGAATCAATATTCACCCTCAAGACCTAGCTCCTTTGTAAGGCCTCCGATTTCGCAAAATTCATCTTTTACTGTGAAAAAGTGCCAAACACGCAGATGCATTGTATCAGGCAAGCCTGAAACTGCTGGATTTGACAAAAAAGTTAGGACATTATCCGCATAAAATGAAATCTTATGTAATTTTGACCCCACTTCTGGAGCTGATATGTTGGGATCCCCACAAATGATCTCCGCCAATGGTTCAATCATCAGTCCCTGTATTGACTGTTGTTGACATGCCTGAATTACATTAAGCAACCTCCTAACATTATTGGAGGATCTGTGGTCCTTTATGAAGCCTGTCTGATACTCTTTAATTATAGAAAGTAACACAGTCTCCAGCCCTAATGCGAGATTCTTAGAGAGGATTTTAAAGTCCACATTTAAGAATGAAATGGGCCTGTACGAAACACAGTTTCCGTGACCTTCCCTTTTTTAAGAGTAAGTGAAATATTGGCCTCTCTCAGAGATGGCGGGAGACAATCATGACTATGAATCATCAAGCATATTGAGCATCGGACCTGACAGTATGCTTATACATTCCTTATAGAATTCGCTGGGAAGTCCATCAGGACCGGATGCCTTTCCACTCGGAAACTGCATCACAGCTTCCTGCACTTCTTGCTCTGATAAGGGAGCATTGGGAAAGGATTCTTGTTCAGGCATCATGCCCGAGAGCTTCAGATCCTTAAAAAATGATTCCATTTTGACCCGCCCCTCCTCACAACCCTCAGATTGGTATAACTTAGAGTAAAATCTCTGGAAGCCAAATTAATCTTCTTAGAGTCGCATGTTAAGTTTCCAGACCCTTCACTCATCACTGTAATGGCTTGTGGGGCACTCCTTTTCCCAGAAAGACATGCTAAGTATTTGTCTGGCCTGTCACAATGCTCATATAATCTTTGCTTTGCAAACGCAAGCTCCTTCTTTGCTGTCTGCGTGAGCACGGAATTCAATGCAGACGGCAGCACCGTAATCCTCTGTAGTTTGACCAAAGAGGGTCTGTCAAAGTAAGTTTTCTTGGCTGCCTTCAACCGTGCTTCATGGAGACGTTGCTGCTTACCCTTCTGCTGCTTCCTACTGGCGGAATAGGAAATAACAAACCCCCTAGCATAGGCTTTGGCAATTTCCCAAAGGATGGATAGACTACCAACTGAGTGTAAGTTAATGCCTAGGAACGTCTGAAATTCCCTGGAGAAATACTCCACAAACTTATTATCCTTGGGGATAAAGGGATCCATTTGTCAGTGCCTCGAACACACTGTAACATCCTTAATCCTAACCAACGGATATACTGGAGCATGATCAGAGATGGTAATATTACCAATCACACAAGATGCCACCAAGTCCAGGGTTGCCACAGGGGTCAGCATAAAATCAATCCTGGTGTGACATCTATGCGGATTGGAGAAAAACGTAAAATCCCTGCCTGTAGGGTGGAGACGCCTCCAGGCGTCCACCAACCCTAACTCCCCACATAGATCCACTAACTGTTTAGCTTGTACAGAGGGTATCGAGGGACATTTGGGCAACATTTCTACTGTGGGATCCATGAGACAGTTAAAATCTCCCCTTATGATGATGTGCTGGGACTCGAGACTTATCAGTTTAGAAAACGTGAAGATCTCAACCCCCCGGGAGGGATCTCTCGGTTCCGAGATTGTCAAATAAACAACAGAAGTATGGTCTGCTTCGGTAAGGTTTCACACTTTATTTAATATTGGCCGGGCACAGATTTGTCCAGCAACACAGAAGTTAAAAGCTTTTGTGTTCCTTTGAGAAACTGCGCAATTCATTTAGAACAAAGGCAATTTTTATATGTTTCTTAAGAAATAGTACAGCCTTAATTGTAAAATATAACCAGTAAAGTATAATAAAATGACATAATGGACAGCAGGTTAACCCAATGATATTTCCTGGAAAATAAAATTGTTTTTCTTCACATCTCTCTGCACCTGCTTGTCAAGGTTAACTAGGATTGTTAGTGATATCCTATCTAGATTGGTTAATTCCATGCTGTGGAGGCTCCATTTTCTGCTTTATCTTTTAATTCAGTTCGCTCAGCAAAGCAGAAATGCAACTTTTAGCAGAGTGAGAAGCCATTTTAAACACAGTGTAAATTTGCAGCCTGAAGCCATTTTGTTATGTTACTTTGTATTGGGAAGCCATTTTGTGGTTAATAAAAGCATGCATAAAATGATTGCTCCTGACAGCAGCCTAAATCCAGCTTTTAGATCCTCAAACGCATCTACCAAAAATTTAAGGGGATGAGCTGGAGGACAATAAACATTTAAAACACCATATTCTTCCCCATTTATCAAACCTTAAGAATTGAAAACCTCCCATGTGTGTCTTTAACACACGCTAGTAACTTAAAAGGGAGATTTGTTCCGACCCAAAATAGCTACTCCCCTACTTCTGGTATTAAATGATGAAAAATAAACTTGGTCAAAGACATTCTGCTGTAATTTCTAATGTTCCCTGTCATCCAAGTGTGGCTCCTTTAACAAAGCAATATCCACCTCCTCCTTTCTAAGACTCAAGAGTACCTTCTTCCTCTTAATTGGTGAGTGACTTCCCTTGATATTCCAGGTACACCATTTAATCAAGTCATTAGCCATAACTTTCTGCAGTAACTTTTAAATTCCAGAGAGGAGGAACACAAACCACAAATCGCTGAGCCTTAATGTTACATGATCTACCAAACATAAAAATAAACTAAGACCACTACATTTACCAAACTACAAAACTATTAAAAATTAAAAACAACAAGAACCAACGAACAAACCAACATATAAAGCGCCAATAGTGCTAAATAGGGCAACTCACCCCCTGCCCAGTGGGGGCAACTACCCATCCCAAACTGTCCATAAGTAGGCATCTAACCATCCCACCCATCTTCACTTCTCCCAGCTCGAGCCGCATTACGAACATAAGCAAGAAAGAAAGTAAACACACCAAAGAATACCAATATGAATAAAAAAGACATTTTTAAAGAAAAAAAGGGATAAATACCCCACTTGTTCTTTGATATATCTTAACTTAGAAATTGAAAATATACATCGCAACCACCGCCAAACATAGTTTAAACCAAATTATCAATCGAAAAAAAAATAGAAAAATAAAGCTTCACCTGGACTTCCTGTGTTTCTTTTACAAAACGACAAAGACATACCCAAACAACACTTCTATTTATACATACTAAAATTGTTCAGATTAAGTTAATTTATCCACAAAGTCTCTTGCCTTCTCCAACATATCAAAGAGATGTACGGATCCATCTAAGGTGACCCGAAGTACTGCCGGGTACCTCAGAGAGTACTGAATCCCAGTGATGCCAGTCACAAGCTCCCTCAGTCTTCTCTTGACATCGTCATAAGATTTTCTTTTCTGGAACACCACCGCTGAGAAGTACTGGAAAAACATGATTTTAGAGTCCTCATAAATTAGGGCCTTCAGATCCTTCCCCTGGACTTTGGAAGCTTCCATGATTCTCCCCTTATCCTGATAGTGATGGAACTGCACCAGGAGAGGATGAGGATGTTGACCCAGACCCGATCTCTGCTCTGTGACACGGTGAGGCCTCTCGATCTTCGATGCTGTCATGCCAGCCCCGAAGTTAAGGAAGTTCAGTAGCAAGTCCTCAATAAATTCCACAGGCCACTCACCTTCCTTATTCCCAGGCAGACCGATGATCCGAATGTCTTTTCTCCTGCCCCTGTTCTCAAGATCATCCACTTGGTGGTGCAAATCACGGACCTGCATCTCCAGGGCTTGGATGCTATCCTTGGATGAACTGGCATCAGCTTCCACCACTGTGACCCTGTGCTCCACCTCATCCATCCTCTTTTTCAGGTCTCCCAGCTGCTGCTCATGCTTCTGCAGCATGAGAGAGTTTGGAGCCAGCTCCTATTCTATCTGTTTCCCCAAGATCTTGGGAAATTTCGTGAGCTCATTCACCAGGTCCTGGAAAGTGATCGAGTCCGAAGATCTTGCAGACTGGGCCAAAGGCCCAACCTCGGACACTCCTCCTTCCTTTTTGGCATCTCTGGATGGCAGGTAAGTTAACTTTTAAAAGTTTCTTGGGACTCCACGATCTTTCTGGAGTCCCAGGATATCGTGATGGTCTGGATTGAGCGGGTTCAAAGTTTGTCCCGCTTGTGCTGTGATGCGGGGCTCTGCAATGCGATCTTCCGAGATCGCCGCCATCTTGGATTGCCCCCACCTGTCCTACTTACTTTGCATTTCGGATAAAGCTGTCATATTGTCAGTTTTCCAATACTCTGGGATATTCCAGAATGTAAGGATTCCTGGAAACTGCCTCTGCATCAACCATCTGTGTAGCTATTTCCATTAATATCTGGGATGCATCCCATCAGGTCCAGGGGGATCTCTTGGTCTTCATCCCCATTGTTTTCCCTGCATTTCTTGTCTCAGAATAGTCACTAAGGTTATCTCCACTCCTCCTTTTGCTCCTTGAATATTTAGTAATTTTTGGAATCCGATTTGTAGCTTTGTCTGTGAAGGCTGATGCAATGTATTAATTGAGCTCGTTTTCCATTTCCTGATTCTGAATTATAATTTCCTCAGCCCCACTCTCTCAGGAATCAAAAACAGAAAGTGGTGGAGAAACTAAGCAGAGTTCCTATCTTGGGTCCAGTGTCCCTTGCTCAGAACTGACAGCAGCTGGGAAATGGTGGTATTTTCTCTGATGGTGGGGATAGGTTGTGGCTCATGGAAAGGGGAACGAGTGAGTCAAATTGATGGAAATGGTACAGAGAGAGACAGAGAAAGGAGAAACAAACAACGGGATTCCTGAAGCTAAGCTGAGAGGGAGATAAATGCTGAATGGATGCTAAAGGGAAATGTGAATAATTGAAAGTGGATTGGCTTTGCTAACTGCTATGGAGCAGACTAAACCCTCTCCAAATATTTTAAGAAAGTAGTCCAGACCCTAATGTTTTCTTAATTAAAGGTAAAGATAAGGCGTTTTATCCCGGATGCAATTCGATTGGTCAAACTACCAGGCTTGGAACAAAACACACTTTATTCATACACTATAATTAAAATATAGGCAAAAGGTAAATGAAAGAGAACAATTGGCCTCACTGTAACTCTCTAGTACTTAACAAAATCACGTAAATATTAACCATGACTAATTAACTTTTCCACTATTAACTACTACTATTTAACTGTTCTAATACAGTAACATCCCATAAACACACCCTTAGTACAGGCAAATTCAGTAAGACAGATTGTCTCACATGTAATTCTAGCAGCAGGAAGAGAACCCCAGCTTTTTGCTGTAATGGAGAGAGGAATAAGAGCTTTCACATTTAGCTTCAAGACCCCAGCAACTGGTGAAAGCTAAAACTGAAAATCTTGGTTAGCCTCACCCATTCAGGCTGCTTCTATTGTTCAAATGATCAGTAAAAGATTCAAGGCCTCACAAGCTGTTTACTTTATTGGTTTAGGAGGCTGCTCAGAACCTATGTCAAAACCTTTCTTCATAGAAATAAACCAGAACAAAATACACCTCTTAAAGCCATTGTATCACTACAACAACCAATATAGAACAGGACCTCGTGGTGTGGGGATGGGGAACAAACATGGAGGAAGGTATTCATGCTCTGAAATTGTTGACTCATTGCTGAGCCCTGTGGGCTGTAAGGTACCGAGGGGGGAAGATGAGGCGTTGTTCCACCAGCTTGTGACTGGCATCACTGGAGCACTGCAGCAGGACTGAGACTGAAATGTTGACACAGAAGCAGAGAGTGAAGTGGCAAGTAACTGGAAACACAGGATCATTTTTACTGACAGAGCAGAATGTTCAGCAAAGCAGTCAACCCCAGTCTGCATTTCATCTCCCAAATGTAAAGGAGACTGCACTGTGAGCCGTGAACACAATAGAATGGATTCAGTGAAGTGGAAGTGAGTCACTGCTTCACGTGGAAGGTGTGTCTTTGACTTTGGATAGTGAGGATGGAGGAAGGAAACGGGCAATTTTTCCACCTCCTGTGGGAGCAATCCATTTTCACTTGTTCCCATTTCCCGTTTGTATCCCCCTCGTGGATTATCCCTTTGTCTGCTTCCCCATCTTTTCTCACTCTCTCTCTCCATCTATTTGATTCAATTCTTTCCAAACACACACACACACACCCAGTCCCAAATACACAGAAATGCCCAATACACACAAATCACCCCCTACACACACACACACACACACATTCTGTAACAAAGTTCTTCACCACACACCCCTTCCTCTCACATATCTACACCACAGACACCTCACCCACACAAACACATTCCCCAACAAACGCAGTGACACATGCATCCCTTCACACAGACACATCTCCCACTCATGCACATCCCTCCACACACACATATATTCCCCCACACACACATCCATGTATCTGGATTTAAAAACGGCCGTCAATTCGTTCTAGGGAATTATTTAAGCTTCATATCACAGCACGTTCTTCAGTTTATTTACTTTTTCTGTTTCCAGGATAAAAGGGAGATTGTGTGTGTGAAAATAAAATCTTATTTTTAACAGCGCAGCAGGTCAGGCAGCATCCAAGGAACAGGAGAATCGATGTTTCGGGCATAAGCCTTTCTTCAGGAAGGCCTTCTTCACTTTCCTCATTCCTGAAGAAGGGCTTATGCCCGAAACGCCGATTCCCCTGTTCCTTGGATGCTGCCTGACCTGCTGCGCTTTTCCAGCAACACATTTTCAGCTCTGATCTCCAGCATCTGCAGCCCTCACTTTCTCTTCTTATTTTTAACACACAGGTAGGTAATAAACCCAAAATCTGACAACTTAAAACAATGTTGAAAAGTGTGGTGCTGGATGTGTTGGTGCCTGATGAAGGACTTATGCCCGAAACGTCGATTCTCCTGCTCCTCGGATGCTGCCTGACCTGCTGTGCTTTTCCAGCACCACACTTCTCAACTCTGACTCTCCAGTACCTGCAGTCCTCACTTTCTCCAACTTAAAACAATGTCCGTGTGAAAATCCCATGTGAACATTGTACGTCAGTAACATGAGCAGGAGTGACCCCTAGAGCTTTCTCTGTCATTCATAAAGATGGTGGCTGATCTGATTGTGACCTTAACTCCATTTTCCTGCCTGACCCCCACAACCTTCGACTCCCTCATTGACCAAAAACCTGTTTAACTCAGCTTCGAGTCTATTCAATGAACTGGCCTCCACTGCTCTCGAGGGGGAGAGAATTCCAAAGATTAATGATCCCGAGACACAAAATCCCTTCTCATCTCCATGTTAATTGGCAGGGCCCTTACTTTGAAACTCTGTTCCTGTTTCCAGATTCCCTCACGATGGGAAACAGCCTCTCAATGTCTACTCTGTCATCACCATCATCATCTTATACATTTCAATAAGAACCTCTCATTCCTCTAAACTCCAATGAGTACAGCCCCAGCCTGAAACCTTCTATCACAAGGGAACTGCTTCATCCCAGGAACCAACCGAGTGAGCATTCTCTGACCTGTCTCCACTGTTTCAATAAAGCTCTTTCCCAATGGCCCTGACTTCAATCTAACCAGTACCAGCTGAATTGCTTTCCATGGCATTGAATTTTAGGAGGTTTAATTGGTATTTTGAGATCAGATTCAGCATTTCCAGTTTCAATTTTGTGAAAACACATTTCACTCTCCCATGATATTGGAAAATAATGAATGACAGTGAGAGTCAGACAAACAGGAGCCTTTTCGCGAGTTTTGAGAAGATTTGTAGCTCAGGTTGAGGTTTTGGATGTAGGTTTGCTCACTGAGCTGGAGGGTCCATTTTCGTCACCCTACTAGGTAACATCTTCAGTGGGCCTCAGGCGAAGCACTGCTGAAAATACCTGCTTTCCATCTATATGTTTGTATTTCTTTGGGTTGGTGATGTCATTTCCTGTGGTGAAGTCACTTCTTGTTCCTTTTCTCAAGGGATGGTAGATGGGGTCTAACTCTATGTGTTTGTTGATAGAGTTCCAGTTGGAATGCCACACTTCTATGAATTCTCATGCGTGTCTTTGTTTGGCTTGTCCGAGGATGGATGTATTGTCCCAGTCGAAGTGGTGTCCTTCCTCATCCGTATGTGAAGATACTAGTGAGAGAGTGGCTAGTTTTCTGCCTGTTTGTCCAATGTAGTGTTTGTTACAGTCCTTGCACAGTATTTTGTAAATGACATTAGTTTTGCTGGTTGTCTGTATAGGGTCTTTCAAGTTCATTAGCTGCTGTTTGTGGGCTACCATGATGCCAAGGGATCTGAGTAGTCTGGCAGTCATTTCTGAGATGTCTTTGATGTAGGAGAGAGTAGCTAGGGTTTCTGGATGTGTTTTGTCTGCTTGTTTGGGTTTGTTACTAAGAAATCAGCAGACTGTGTTCATTGGGTACCCATTCTTTATGAATACACGGTATAGGTGATTTTCCTCTGCTCTGCATAGTTCCTCTGTGCTGCAGTGTGTGTTGGCTCATTGAAATAGTGTTCTGATGCAGCTTCATTTGTGGATGTTGGGATGAGCTTATTCTCACTGAGACAGCTGGAGCAATATTCCATTGGGTGTAAACTCAGAAAAAGCTTGAAAAAGGCTGGAATAACAAAGGCAGTGAAGTTAGAAATGTTTAGATATGTGAATTTGAATAAATTATTTTCCATTTTTTTACATTTGCAGCTCTCAATATCACATTAATTTGCCACCTCAAACTGCACTTCACAATATGGAGCTGACCCATATTCCTGTGCTTAATGCACAATGTCCCACTCCTTCACACACTCACATCCGCACCCACTCACACACAATTACCACACATCCAACCCCCCAACACACACACATCACCCACACTCACATCCTCACCCTTATCACACATCCACC
>NC_057746.1:34375071-34386764 GCF_004010195.1 Chiloscyllium plagiosum
ACACAAATTTTCCACACTCCCACACCTGCATGTCTCCCCCACAGACACACATTCCCTTCTCTCTCTCTCACACACACACTTGCCCCACACTCTCACACAGTGCTCATCCATATACACGTTCTCCCCAACACACACATGAACACTCCACATAGAAAGACACACAGCCCCACCCACATACTCATCCTACCTCCCCCCACCAACCTGCACACATCTTCCCCACACTCACACATTCTTCCCCACTGTAACACATGAACACACACACTCTTGTCTCTAAATCTCTTTTTTTCCTACCAGTCTCTGTGACCGTGGATGTGGAAACAGCGAGTCCCTATTTCGAGGTGTCTGAGGATCTGATGAGGTTGAGACGGACTGGGAGCCAGAGGAGTCTCCCTTACACCAAGAAGAGATTTACATACTGGGCTTGTGCCCTGGGATCAGAGGGATTCAAATCGGGGAGACATTACTGGGAGGTGGAGGTGCCGGGGGCTCCGGGCTGGAGTCTGGGAGTAGCCTCAGAGTCTGTGGAGAGGAAGACATGCATCAGTCTGATCCCGGGGAATGGATTCTGGATCGTGGGGCGGGATTGGGATAATTGTTATATAAACTTGCCATCGTCTCTTTGTGCACGTCAGATACTCAGGAAGGTGGGAGTTTGTCTCAGTTATGAATCTGGGACAGTTTCATTTTACAATGCGGACACCAAGTCCCATCTACGCACCTTCACTAGGAATAAATTCACTGAGAAACTTTATCCTTTCTTTGGGATTTGGAATAAAGACCAGTTTCTGAGAATCTGTCATGAAAGGGGCGGTGCCTCGTGACCTACCTAACATTGCAACGACACCCTGGGTCAGGGATTGGCGTCAGACACCCCCATTGACAACAGGTTGTTGTAAAATGTGTTGTTGAATTTTGAGATTATATTTTGTAAAATCACAACCGAAATGTAAATAAAGCATTTCCAAGTATAAATGTCAGATGGTGAAAATAAAAAAAAGTTCATTAAATCTCTTGTATCTCTCCTTCCTTCATTTACTCCCTGCTTCAGTCAATACCCCACATTCCCATACTCCATCTCTTCACCTGTTTCCCAGATTTCTCTGAGTTTTCATTTCTCACTCTGCACCCGGAACATGAAATCCTGAGGGGGCTATCCAAACGCTGAAGCAACATTTTCATAGCATATTCGATTGAACTCCTTATATTTTTGGTGAGGGGAGAATAAAACCCACGCTGTCCCATGATTTCCAGCATTCCCAATACTTAACTCCAGCTCTCTCTCCACAGCTGTTGCCAGACTTACTGAAGATTTGCAGCATTTTCTGATTTTATTTCAGATTTCTCGCTCGCCCCACACCAAGGGGTTTGATCGTATGACACCGCCATCTGGTGGATGTGATCGTCACTGAATGGCATTGGGCAGCAGTACCGTCTCTTGCCAGACATTGGCGGTGCTGTACCGTGTGTTTGAAAAGATACCAAGGATCAGCGATCAATTTGTAAATTCTCTGAAAAGTAAACGTTTCTAGGGTCCAGATGGTGTTCCTGAAGTAGTTTCCGCTGGGGATGTCTTTCCGACAACGAATATCTTTATTTATTTATAGACCGGTGAGTCTGACCTCAGTGGTGGGCAAGTTGTTGGAGGGAATCCTGAGGGACAGGATGTACATGTATATGGAAAGGCAAGGACTGATTAGGGATATGGCTTTGTGCGTGGGAAATCATGTCTCACAAACGTGATTGAGTTTTTTGAAGAAGTAACAAAGAGGATTGATGAGGGCAGAGCAGTAGATGTGATTTATATGGACTTCAGTAAGGCGTTCGACAAGGTTCCCCATGGGAGACTGATTAGCAAGGTTAGATCTCATGGAATACAGGGAGAACGCAGATGGAGTTTAATTCAGATAAATGCGAAGTGCTGCATTTTGGGAAAGCAAATGTTAGCAGGACTTATACACTTAATAGTAAGGTCCTGGGGAGTGTTGCTGAACAAAGAGCAGCATGGTGGTTCAGTGGTTAACACTTGTGCCTCACAGAGCCAGGGACCCGGGTTCAGTTCTTGCCTCAGGCAAGAGTTTGCACATTCTCCCCGTACCTGCGTGGGCTTCCACCGGGTGCTCCGGTTTCCTCCCACAGTCCAAAAATGTGCAGTTTAGGTTAATTGGCCATGCTAAATTGCCCATAATGTTAGGTGTAGGGGAATGGGTCTGGGTGGGTTGCTCTTTAGAAGGTCGGTGTGGACTTGTTGGGCTGAAGGGCCTGTTTTGCACACTAAGTAATCTATTCTAATCTAAAGAGACCTTGGAGTGCAGGTTCATAGCTCCTTGAAAGTGGAGTCGTAGGTAAATAGGATAGTGAAGAAGGCCTTTGGTATGCTTTCCTTTATTGGTCAGAGTATTGAATACAGGTGTTGGGAGGTCATGTTGCGGCTGTACAGGACATTGGTTAGGCCACTGTTGGAATATTGTGTGCAATTCTGGTCTCCTTCCTATCGGAAATATGTTGTGAAACTTGAAAGGGTTCAGAAAAGATTTACAAGGATGTTGCCAGGGTTGGAGGATATGAGCTTTCGGGAGAGGTTGAATAGGCTGGGGCTATTTTATCTTGGAGGGTCAGAGGTTGAGGGGTGACCTTATATAGGTTTATAAAATCATGAGGGGCATGGATAGGATAAATAGACAAAGTATTTTCCCTGGGGTGGGGGAGTCCAGAACTAGAGGGCATAGGTTTAGGGTGAGTGGGGAAAGATATAAAAGAGACCTAAGCGGCAACATTTCCACACAGAGGGTGGTACGTGTATGGAATGAACTGCCAGAGGATGTGGTGAAGGCTGGTACAATTGCAACATTTAAGAGGCATTTGGATGGGTATATGAATAGGAAGGGTTTGGAGGGATATAGGCCGGGTGCTGGCAGGTGGGACTCGATTGGGTTGGGATATCTGGTCGGCATGGACAGGTTGGACCGAAGGGTCTGTTTCCGTGCTGTACATCTCTATGACTCTATGAATCATAAAGAGGTACAGCATTGAAACATAATCTTCAGTCCCACTGGTCCATGCTAACCAGATATCCTAAATTAATCGAGACCCATTTGCCAGTATTTGGCCCATATCCCTCTAAACCCGTCCTATTCATATACCCATCCAGATGCCTTTCAAATGTTGTCATTGTACCAGCCTCTACCATTTCCTCTGGCAACTCATTCTATGCACTCACCATTCACTGCGTGAAAAAACTGCCCCTTAGGTCTCTTTCAAATCTTTCTCCTCTCACCTTCAACCTATGCTTCCGGTTCTCCCACCCGAGGGAAAAGATCTTGTCTATTTATCTGCCATTCATATGCCATTCACATACAAAAGAAAACATACATAATCACTACAGTTGTAGAGTCAGAGATATATACATCACAGAAACAGACTCTTCGATCCAACCTGTCTATGCTGACCAGACAGAGGTCGACATGATACTCCTGATTGTGACTTCAAATAGCTTCCACTGAGGACGTCCTGCAGGCAACAGTTCTTTTTATTTCAAATGTACTCTTTATTCACAAAATGCATCTATTACATAGTCATTGAAGCAGCTCTGATCTGTACAGTTGACTTCCCCACCTCCTGGTGCTGCCTGGCTTGCTCCAACTTCCTGGATCTACAGTTTTTTTTTGTTTCTCATCTGTTCTGTGCAGGAGCATATGAAGAAACAAACAAACATTAGAGTTTGACTCTACCCAACAAACAAACCAAAGACTTTTCTTCCCTGTGAAAGACCACTTTGACATATATTTGAGACACTGTGAGGGTCCTATAACTGAACGGACTCCCATTTGCCTTCAGCAGAAAATACCTCAGACAGTGGTCTTTCCCCACTGCCCCTTGGCAGCAGCTGACCCAAGCTTTAGTGCATCCCTCAGCACGTAGTCCTGGACCTTGGAATGTGCCAGTCTGCAACACTCAGTTGGGGTTCACTCCTTGTTCTGAGTCAGAAGTCACACAACACTAATTTATAGTCCAACAGGTTTATTTAAAATCACAAGCTTTCAGGGCACTGCTCCTTTGTCAGGTGAAGTGCAGGGAAGCGCACAGGCGCAGGAAGTATAGACGGAGAGATCATTTCAAGATAATTCCAGGTAATTAAGATTACATGTCAAAAGATCATACAAATGCTGTGAGTGGAACATGGACAGGCTGAATAACAAGTCTTTGCAGGTGATCAAAACTGTCAGATGGTGGGAGTAAAGTGTCAGCAGCTGAACAACAAGCGAAAGGGAGACCTATAATATGATTAATGCACCAACAAACATTGCACCATTAATGCAATAAGAACCAGTAATAATTCAAAATTGAACCAGTCTGTTAATTTAAGGACCAGGCCACATACCAATACCCGAACAGGAAGCATTTTCACAAACTGCCTGGTATTCTGATAGCTTGTACAGCATGGGAAAGCTAACCCAAGGATATACAGCCACCACTGGTCCAGTTGTTCACTTTTAAATTTGCTTATGTCCACAAAGCACTAAACATTGACCATTGACAGCAACAATTTGAAAGCTGCCAGTGAGACCATATTGAGGGCTCACTTTATGTTGGGCTGTACCCATCCTCCATATCATAGCTAGTCAGGGCGCACTGAACATAAGCAACAGCCACCAAGTAAATACCATCTCATTAATGTTCAATTACCCTCTGTGTACTTAAACTCTTCGGTGTCTCTGGGTGAATGGAGAGTACAGGATGTGCTGAGTGAGCATCGCTGGCAGTTTAAAGAAAGCTGTAGGTCAGACAGAGGCTGGGAACAACTGAATAAGTGACACAGGAGGAGTGTTCCTGTTAAAAAGAATGGTGCTACCACATTTATACTGGCTACCACGCATTGTGAGGAACTGGAGTAACCAGACACACTGTAAATAATGGAGGAATTGTATAAAATGGCCTTGCCAGTGAGCTCTTACACAGAACAGACTTCTAATGCTGTTGATTTGTCTATATCTCCAATCATAAAATAACAATTCAGTGGATATGTTTTGCCACAACTGGACAACTGTATTCCCTCGGTGACACTGACAAGGAGGGTCTAAAAGGTGCGATGAGAATGTGGGACGTATCAATGGTGTGAATAATAGACATGATTCGGAGATGCCGGTGTTGGACTGGGGTGTACAAAGTTAAAAATCACACAACACCAGGTTATAGTCCAACAGGTTTAATTGGAAGCACACTAGCTTTCGGAGCGACGCTCCTTCATCAGGTGAATAATAGAAGTATTTAAGGGGAAAGAGATTGGGGCAAATGACTGGAAGGATATAAGAATACACCAACGGAATGAGAAACAAAAGTGTGTGCTGAGCGTTAGCCTTGGCAAAGACCAGGAGGTAGAGGCCTGGTCTGGTCTGCCTCTCCATATTGTTTGGAACAGAGAGGGGGGAGCAGGGGAACTGGGATGGGTTTAAATTGGTTGCAGTTTCATTGCCAAGAGAAAAGGAAATCTGTTATTTCCCAGTACACACCAACCAACCAGGCCTCTCACCTTCCATGACCCTATTGGCATTTTGTTAGAAACTTTCTCTCCTGAAAAATGAAACACCACCTGTTCTGCCGACAGAGTCTTGCTTGTGTGCTGCATAGAGCCATTTGCCGAGTCGATCAGGAAGGATGCAAGCCTGAGAGGGGTGACTATTCCTGGCAGCGGGGGCCTGCAGGTTAAGGCCTCCCTGTACATGGATGATGTCGTCGTTTTCTGCTCGGATCCGCTGTCGGTGCACAGACGCATATGTGACCAGTTCAAACGGGCCTCGGGGGCCAAGGTAAACCGAGGCAAGAGCGAGGCCATGCTCTTCGGGAACTGGGCTGACCAATCCTCGATCTCCTTCACCGTCAGGACCGACCACCTGAAGGTGCTGGGTATTTGGTTCGGGGGGGGCTGGAGCGTGCGCCAAGTCTTGGGGGGAGTGTATCAGCAAAGTGAGGCAGAAATTGGCCAGATGGAAGCGACGGTTGCTCTCCATCGCGGGAAAAACCTGGTCATCAGGTGTGAGGCACTGTCAGCATTGTTATATGTGGCACAGGTCTGGCCTATTCCCAGAACCTGTGCCATCGCAGTCACCCGGACCATCTTCCATTTTATATGGAGATCAAAGATGGACCGGGTCCGAAGAGACTCGATGTATAAAGCTCTGGGCAAAGGGGGGAAGAAACACACCCAACGCCACCCTCACCCTGATGGCCACCTTTGTGTGTGGCTGCATCAAGCTGTGCATGGATCCCCGGTACGCAAACACCAAGTGTCACTACATACTGAGGTTCTACCTGTCCCCGGTGTTGCGAAGGATGGGCCTAGCCTCGATACCGCAGAACGCTCCGAGTAGTTGGACCGTTCCATATCACCTGTCCTTCGTGGAGAAGTTTATGAAGAAAAACACCTGTGACCACAAGTCCATCAGGAAGTGGTCAACACGTAGTGTCCTTGAGACCCTTCAGGAAAAGGAGAGGGCAGATCTTGTTGAGCAGTTTCCTGAGCAGACTGTCAAAGAACTTTCCAACAAGCACCAACACATGGCTTGGCTGGTGGTGAGAAGGGCTCTGCCTGTGAGATCCTTTATGCACGCCCGGACTCTCAGCCGCACCACACACTGCCCTCAAAGCGGCTGTGGAGGGGACGAGACTGTCACACACCTCCTTCTGGAATGTGCCTACGCAGAGGAAGTCTGGAGATGAATGCAGTGGTGTTTTTCGAGGTTCGTCCCGAGCAGCGCCGTGACGCGGGACTCCGTGCTCTACGGCCTGTTCCCTGGGACGCACACCGAGACCAACATCAACTGTGCCTGGAGGATCATCAACTCGGTGAAAGACACTCTTTGGTCTGTCCGAAATCTTTGATCTTCCAGCTGAATGAACTGACCCTGACTGAGTGTTGCAGACTGGCAAATTCCAAGGTCCAGGACTGCGTGTTGAGGTACGCACTGAAGCTTGGGGCAGCTGCTGCCAAGGCGCGGTGGGGAAAGACCACCGTGTAACGTCTGCCTGCCAAAGAAGAACAGGGGGCCCATGCAGTAAGTGGGCTCCGCTGAGACCTCAGCTAAATATGTGGATAGTAAACGTATATAGGAATGATTAATTCTGATCTCTGTATGCAAAGAAATAGAATGTTTACGTATGTAAGACATGACCAATTGTACAGATCATCCAAATATTTTATGAATAAAGTATATTTTTGAAATAAAAAAAATAGTTTGCAAATATACTCCCTGGAACTGCAGCGAGAGTCCCGTTTGGGCAAGGTCACTGGACATTTCCAGGACCTCCCTCCCCCTCCCTCCACAGGCAGCATTGACACTTTAGCAGAGGTTTCTGGGACGCAAGCCCTGACAGTGGCTGGTCATGGTGGTTGGGGGGGAGCGCAATGGGAGGAACAATATCAAATCGCCAACTGAGAAGCTGCAGGCCCTCCCTCCCCCACACACAAGTCCAGGTGCTGGATTCTCAGCACACAGTGATTGCTCTTGGTCACCTTCAAGCCTGGGGAAAAGAAAGGATACACTTTCTCACTGAAGTTGGCGTGGAAAGTGAACTGATGGGAAAAGAGATCTGCATCATAAAAGGAAACTCTTCCTCCTTCGTAGCCCGGGTAGATCCCAATGTGGGTGGGGTTACCTCTCACATCGATCACCTTCAGCCTCAGTTCTTATTGCTATTGAGTAAATATTGAAGGAATTGGGACTGTCAATGTTGTCTTTGGTAATAATATTAAGGTAAGTACTTAAAAACGTTTTGAGTTGTAACTAACGCTGTGATCACATTATGAGACAGTTTTATTACTGCACTCTAATCACTGTGCTCAGTTTATCACTTGCAATTTATCAAAGTATATTTTCAGTAATGTTTGGTGTTTCTGAAGATATTTTAACAGGGAAAGTTTAATTCTGCTTAGTTCTTGGAACATGAAGGGGAGATTTAACAGAGGCTTTCTGAATTATGGTGGGGTTCTCACAGAATGATCAGGGAGAAAGCATTTCTTCTGGATGTAGAATCAGTAACCAGAGGATGTAGGATTAAGAAAATTGAGGTTTCAGAGTGGTGTTGTTGTGATGTGGATTGCAATGCTTGTAACAATGTCCCAAAGAGAGAACTACACAAAGTGGAAACGCATTCAGAACAATGAGGGGGGAGAAAACAAACTAAAAATCTCTGTCAAAGAGCTGTCACAGGCATGGAAGGCCAAAGGGCCTCCTTTCCTGCATCAGGCCATGAATGTACCTGCTTTTAGCTTGAATCACTTCCTTTGCAACTCCGTTCTCCCCTTCCCCACTCCCCACATGATTGGGATTCACTCTCAGTGAGAGAGGGTTACAGGACCTTGGGTATGCAATGGGATCACTCATACATTCAGGGAATGTGTAATTTACACCAGGAATACTTGCTCCACTATCACCCCAACACAGATGCACAGCACTAACTATATCAGTTAATCAATAACGAGGGACCTTGTGCTATAACTTTGTTGTGAATAATGAGCTGGTAGATAAAGGAAGACTTTCGCTCAATAACTTAGACTGGAATAAAGCTGGTGATGTGGGAAAGACATTGTATAAAATTGGCCCTCAATGTAAGTGGGCAAGCAATTTGAGATCTGCACGCTTTGCATACATATGCAGAAGAGGTTTAACTCCACACTCTCATTTGCCTGCCTAAGTCACACATCATCCGAAACCAAGAAAATGTGTGGAAACTGATTTAAGGTTCATCCATCATTACATTAATGCACCAACAAACTCTGCACCATTAATGCAACAAGAACCAGCAATAATTCAAAATCAAACCAGTCTGTTAATTTAGGGACCAGGCCACATACCAATACCCGAACAGGAAGCATTTTCACAAACTGCCTGGTATTCTGATAGCTTGTACAGCATGGGAAAGCTAACCCAAGGATATACAGCCACCACTGGTCCAGTTGTTCACTTTTAAATTTGCAGTTAGCTTATGTTGTCCACAAAGCACTAAACATTGACCATTGACAGCAACAATTTGAAAGCTGCCAGTGAGACCATGTTGAGGGCTCACTTTATGTTGGGCTGTACCCATCCTCCATATCATAGTTAGTCAGGGCGCACTGAACACAAGCAACAGCCACCAAGTAAATACCATCTCATTAATGTTCAATTACCCTCTGTGTACTTAAACTCTTCGGTGTCTCTGAGCATGTGGAGCTTACAGGATGTGCTGAGTGAGCATCGCTGGCAGTTTAAAGAAAGCTGTCGGTCAGACAGAGGCTGGGAACAACTGAATAAGTGACACAGGAGGAGTGTTCCTGTTAAAAAGAATAGTTCTACCACATTTATACTGGCTACCACGCATTGTGAGGAACTGGAGTAACCAGACACATCTGCCCCCTGTAAACAGTGGAGGAATTGTATAAAATGCTGTTGATTTATATATATATATATATATATATATATATATATATCTCCATTCATAAAATAGCAATTCAGCGTACACGTTTTGCCACACCTGGACAACTGTATTCCCTCGGTGACACTGACAAGGAGGGTCTAAAAGGTGCAGTGAGAATGTAGGGCTTCTGAAGGATGTGAATAATAGATTATTTATGGAGAAAGATATAGGGGCAAATGGCTGGAAGGTTATAAGAATACACCAACAGAATGAGGAAAAATAGTGTGCGCTGAGCGTTAGCCTTGACAAAGACCAGGAGGTTCAAATGGTCAGCTTTGTTGTTGTAAAACACAATGTCATTGGATTAGTTTTGTGAGCTCAAATGCCTGGTCTGGTCTGCCCCTCCATATTGTTTGGAACAGAGAGGGGGGAGCATGGGAACTGGGAGGGGTTTAAATTGGTTGAAGTTTCAATGTAAAGAGAAAAGCAAATCCGTTATTTCACAGTACACCCCAAACAACCAGGCCTCTCACCTTCCGTGACCCAGTTGGCATTTTATTAGAAACTTTCTCTCCTGAAAAATTAAACACCGCCTCTTCTGCCAACGGAACAGTTTGCAAATATTCTCCCTGGAACTGCAGCGAGAGTCCCGTTTGGGCAAGGTCACTGGACATTTCCAGGACCTCCCTCCCCCTCCCTCCACAGGCAGCATTGACACTTTAGCAGAGGTTTCTGGGACGCAAGCCCTGACAGTAGCTGGTCATGGTGGTTGGGGGGGAGCGCAATGGGAGGAACAATATCAAATCGCCAACTGAGAAGCTGCAGGCCCTCCCTCCCCCACACACAAGTCCAGGTGCTGGATTCTCAGCACACAGTGATTGCTCTTGGTCACCTTCAAGCCTGGGGAAAAGAAAGGATACACTTTCTCACTGAAGTTGGCGTGGAAAGTGAACTGATGGGAAAAGAGATCTGCATCATAAAAGGAAACTCTTCCTCCTTCGTAGCCCGGGTAGATCCCAATGTGAGTGGGGTTACCTCTCACATCGATCACCTTCGGATGATATAGGAAAGCCCCAAAGCTGTCATTCTCTCTGCATATGGTCCAGTAGCCATGCTTGGGAGACTGACGCAGCTCTCCTTACGGTTGATGGACTCCTTGGCGACACCCAGGTTCCAGTCTTTGCCATCCCCCACGTCAACCTGCCAGTGGTGCCTTCCTGATGTGAAGCCATCGGAGCCCAGGAAGAAGGGCGCGACGTTGAACCTCTCCGGGTTGTCAGGTACCACCTTCGGCTTCCCATTGTACCTTACTCTGGTTGGGCCACAGAGAGAGAGCTGGGAGCAGGCAGTGGCAGGGTTGAAGGTTAGATTTGACAGTCCTGTAAAGGTTACTCAACACTAGAACAATTTAAGACTAACATGAATTAAAAAAAAGAATTGTTTCCCTACTGTCAGTTATATATCTTTACAGAAATGTTAGACTGCTTGGTTTTGCCATTTCCTGCATTTATATAGCACCTATCAGAACTTTAGGACAAAGCAAACTGCCTTTTCAGCCAATGGAATGCTTTCCTCATTGCACCCTAATCGGCCAATGAAGCAAAGGGGATATGAAGGAAAATTGGATTTGCACCTCAAAAGGTTCAGTGTCTGCATTGCCCGGTCTGAACATACAATGAAACCAGGTTCAAACCAAGCTCTTGAAGGAGAATGTGATCACTATCTGCAAAGGGAAAGATTGTTGGGCTCAGGGGTAACGGTGGGGGTGTGACATTAGGTGAGATGTCCTTGAAGGATGGGCTGAACGATCTCACTTCTGTGCTGCAACCATTCGATGATCCTTTGAGGCGTTGTACAGTGTAGGAAAAGTTGCAGCTAACGTGTACACAACAAACTCCCAAACACAGCAACGCTACAGTTACCAGCACACCCAGGAGATCTCAGATTATTTCACGTCCCCCCTCCCCCACTGCCTGGCCAATAGGATAGACCGGGCCATAGCTTCAGTTCACCCTGAAAGGCGATGCCTCCAACATGGCAGCACTCCCTCAGAATGGGACTGGGAGAGCCAGCTGAGCTCATGCTCAAGGCCCTGGAATTACAGATGGAACCAACAGCTCCTGAGACTGAGGCAAAGGCACTCCCCACTCAGCTACTGCTGAAGGGCAAATTGCTCTTGCTGGTGTGCAGTTCCAACAGCACCAGGCAGTCTCCATTCCCCTCAACTCTCCACTACCCAGCAACGGATTATCCCAAAGTGGGGGCAGGACAAACAACTTCACAGCCCCAGACGGATCAAACCC
>NC_057746.1:34386824-34387845 GCF_004010195.1 Chiloscyllium plagiosum
CCTGTTCAGCCTCTCCCTATAGCTCAAATCCTCCAACCCTGGCAACCCTTGTAAAACCTTTCTGAACCCTTTCAGGTTTCACAACATCTTTCCGACAGGAAGGCGGCCAGAATTGCATACAATATTACAACAGTGGCCTAACCAATGTCCTGTACAGCTGCAACATGACCTCCCAACTCCTGTACTCAATACTCTGACCAATAAAAGAAAGCATATCAAACGCCTTCTTCACTATCCTACCTACCTGCGACTCCACTTTCAAGGAGCTATGAACTGCACTCCAAGGTCTCTTTGTTCAGCAACACTCCTTAGGACATTACTATTCAGTGTATAAATCCTGCTAAGATTTGCTTTCCCAAAATGCAGCACCTCGCATTTATCTGAACTAAACTCCATCTGCCACTTCTCAGCCCATTGGCCCATCTGGTCCAGAATCTGTTGTAATCTGAGGTAACCCTCTTCGCTGTCCACTACACCTCCAACTTTGGTGTCATCTGCAAACTTACTAACTGTACTTCTCATGCTCACATCCAAATCATTTATATAAATGACAAAAAGTAGTGGACCCAGCACCAATCCTTGTGGCTCTCCACTGGTCACAGGCCTCCAGTCTGAAAAACAACCCTCCACCACCACCCCCTGTCTTCTAGCTTTGAGCCAGTTCTGTATCCAAATGGTTAGTTCTCCCTGTATTCCATGAGATTTAACTTTGCTAACCAGTCTCCCATGGGGGAACCTTGTCGAACGCCTTACTGAAGTCCATATAGATCACATCCACCGCTCTTCCCTCATCAATCCTCTTTGTTACTTCTTCAAAAAACTCAATCAAGTTTGTGAGACATGATTTCCCATGCACAAAGCCATGTTGACTATCCCTAATCAGTCCTTGCCTTTCCAAATACATGTACATCCTGTCCCTCAGGACTCCCTCCAACAACTTGCCCACCACTGACATTAGGCTCACTGGTCTATAGTTCCCTGGCTTGTCCTTACCACCTTTCTTAAACAGTGGCACCACGTT
>NC_057746.1:34394256-34404328 GCF_004010195.1 Chiloscyllium plagiosum
GTTTGGATTAGAAACTGGCTTTCTGAGAGAAGGCAGCGAGTGATGATTGTTGGAAAATATTCAGCCTATAGTCCGGTTACTAGTGGTGTTCCACAAGGATCTGCTTTGGGACCACTGCTGTTTGTCATTTTTATAAATGGGTTAGTAAATTTGCAGATGACACTAAAGTCGGTGGAATAGTGGACAGTTTGGAAGGATGTTACAGGTTGCAGGGGGACTTGGATAAACTGCAGAATTGGGCTGAGAGGTGGCGAATGGAGTTCAATGCAGCTAAATGTGAAGTGATGCACTTTGGGAAGAATAACAGGAAGGCAGAGTATTTGGTCAACAGAAAGATTCTTGGTAGTGTGGATGTGCAGAGGGATCTTGGAGTCCACGTACACAGATCTCTGAAAGTTGCCACCCAGGTGGATAGTGCTATTAAGAAGGCATACGGTGTATTAGGTTTCATTGGTAGAGGGATTGAGTTCCGGAACCGCAATATCATACTACAACTGTACAAAACGCTGGTGCGGCCATACTTGGAATATTGTGTACAGTTCTGGTCGCCATATTTTGGAAAGGATGTGGAAACATTGGAAAAGGTGCAGAGGAGATTTACCAGGATGTTGCCTGGTCTGAACGGAAGGTCTTACGAGGAAAGGCTGAGAGACTTGGGTCTGTTCTCATTGGAAAGAAGAAGGCTAAGGGGGGAATTTGATAGAAACATATAAGCTGATCAGAGGATTAGATAGGGTAGACAGTGAAAATCTTTTTCCGAGGATGAATGGGGTGCATAACCACAAATTGAGGGATGATATATTTAAGACAGATGTCAGAGGCAGGTTCTTTACTCAGAGAGTGGTAAGAGTGTGGAATGCCCTACCTGCTAATGTAGTCAACTCAGCCACATTAGGGAGATTTAAACAATCCTTGGATAAGCACATGGATGATGATGGGATAGTGTAGGGGAATGGGCTTAGATGAGTTCACAGGTGAAGCAACATCGAGGGCCGAAGGGCCTGTTCTGAGCTGTATTGTTCTATGTTATATGTAGATGTATTTTGTGAATAAAGAATATTTTTGAAATAAGAAGAATTGTTGCCTGCAGGACTTCCTCTGTGGAAGCTATGTGAAGTGACCATCAGGAGCATCTAGTCAACCTCTGTCTGGTCAGCATCGACAGGCTGAACCGAAGAATCTGTTTTTGTGCTGTGTATATCTCCATGGCTCTACAACTCTAGTGATTATGTGTGTATTTCTTTTGTATGTGAATGGCAGGTAACGAGACAAAGTCTTTTCCCTGGGGTGGGAGAACTGGATAGCATAGGTTTAAGGTGAGAGGAGAAAGATTTGAAAGGGACTGAAGAGGCTATTTTTTCACAGTGAATGGTGTGTGGTGGAAGCTGGTACAACGACCACATTTAAAAGGCTTCTGGATGGGCATATGAGTAGGAAGGATTGAGAGGGGTATGGGCCAAATATTGGCATATGGGACTAGATTAATTTAGGATACCTGGTCAGCATGGACCAATGGGACTGAAGGGTCTGTTTCAGTGCTGTACCTCTCTATGACTCTAATAAAGTGTATGCTTGAAATAAATAAAGATATTTGTTGTCTGAAAGACATGCCCAGCGGAAGCAACTTCAACTTCACCTGCAGTAGCAGCATCTCGACCCTGGGAACGTTTTCTGGATTAGTGGTGCTGGAAGAGCACAGCAGTTCAGGCAGCATCCAAGGAGCAGCGAAATCGANNNNAAGGAGATAGGTAGGTAGGACAAGTCCGGACAAGTCATGGGGACAGTGCTGAGCTGGAAATTTGGGTGAGGTGGGGGAAGGGGAAATGAGGAAGCTGTTGAAGTCTGCATTGATGCCCTGGGGTTGAAGTGTTCCGAGGTGAAAGATGAGGCATTCTTCCTCCAGGCGTCTGGTGATGAGGGAGCGGCGGTGAAGGAGGCCCAGGACCTCCATGTCCTCGGCAGAGTGGGAGGGGGAGTTGAAATGTTGGGCCATGGGGCAGTGTGATTGATTGGTGCGGGTGTCCCAGAGATGTTCCCTAAAGCACTCTGCTAGGAGGCGCCCAGTCTCCCCAATGTAGAGGAGACCGCACTGGGAGCAACGGATACAATAAATGATATCAGTGGATGTTGTTGTAAAAGTTGTAGTGATTTGCAGGTGAAACTTTGATGGATGTGGAAGGCTCCTTTAGGGCCTTGGATAGAAGTGAGGGAGGAGGTGTGGGCGCAGGCTTTACAGTTCCTGCAGTGGCAGGGGAAGGTGCCAGGTTGGGAGGGTGGGTTGTAGGTGGGTTGTGGACCTGACCAGGTAGTCACGGAGGGAACAGTCTTTGCGGAAGGCGGAAAGGTTGGGGAGGGAAATATATCCCTGGTGGTGGGGTCTTTTTGGAGGTGGCGGAAATGTCAGTGGATGATTTGGTTTATGCGAAGGTTGGTAGGGTGGAAGGTGAGCACCAGGGGCGTTCTGTCCTTGTTACGGGAGGGATGGGGTCTGAGGGCGGAGGTGCGGGATGTGGACGAGATGCTTCGGAGGGCATCTTTAACCACGTGGGAAGGGAAATTGCGGGCTCTAAAGAAGGAGGCCATCTGGTGTGTTCTATGGTGGAACTGGTCCTCCTGGGAGCAGATACGGAGGAGGCGGAGGAATTGGGAATACGGGATGGAATTTCTGCAGGAGATAGGATGGGAAGAGGTATAATCCAGGTAGCTGTGGGAGTCAGTGGGTTTGTAAAAAAATGTCGGTGTCGAGTCAGTCGTCATTAATGGAGATGGAGAGGTCCAGGAAGGGGAGGGAGGTGTCAGAGATGGGTCCAGGTAAATTTAAGGTCAGGGTGGAATGTGTTGGTGAAGGTGATGAATTGCTCAACCTCCTCACGGGAGCACGAGGTGGCGCCGATGCAGTGTTAGTGAAGAACGTTTACTTTTCAGAGAATTTGCAAATTGATCGATGACCCTTGGAGTATTTTTAAAGACACGGTACAGCACCGCCACCATCTGTCGAGAGACGGTACTGCGGCCCAATACCATTCAGTGACGATCACATCCACCAGATGGCGGTGTCACACGATCAAACCCTGGGGAAATGCTGGAAATCTGAAATAAAATCAGAAAATGCTGCAAACCTTCAGCAAGTTTGGCAACAGCTGTTGAGAGAGAGATGGAGTTAAATACTTTGAATGCTGGAATTCCTGTGACAGAGTGGATTTTGTTCTCCCCTCCCTAATAATACAAGGAGTTCAATAAAGCATGCTGTGAAAGTGCAGCTTTATCACCCTTCAGTGTTTGGATATCCCCCTCAGGATTTCATGCGCTCAGTGCAGAGTGCGAAATAGAAACACAGAGAAATCCCAGCTCCAGACTGGGAAACAGGTGAAGAGATGGAGGGGGTACTGTGGAGGTTTGACTGAAGGAGGGAATAAATGAAGGAAGGAGAGACAAAAAATTTAATGTACTTTTTCATTTTCAGCATCTGACATTTATATTTGGATGTGATTTATTTACACTTTAGTTGTGATTTTAGGAAGTATAATCTTGAAATTCAACAACACATTTTGTAATATCCTGTTGTCAATGGGGGTTTCTGATCCCAATCCTTGACCTCTGACCCTAACCCCAGTGTCAGGTCTTCTCAGGGAGTCCTGAGGCCCCGTCCCTTTAAAAGCAGATTCTCAGAAACTGATTTTCATCCCATGTCTCGAAGAAAGGATAAAGTTTCTCAGTGAATCTATTGCCAGTGAAGGTGTGGAGAAGGGACATGGTGTCCGTGTTGTAAAATGAAACTGTCCCAGATTCATAACTGAGATAAACTCCCACCTTCCTGGGGATCTGACCAACACAGAGAGGGGATCGAAGAGGAGAGTTTATATAAAACTGATCCCCAACCCACTCCATGGTCCAGAATCCATTCTCCGGGATCAGACTGATACCTCTCTTCCTCTCCACAGACTCTGAGGCTACTCCCAGACTCCAGCCCCGATTCCCCTCCACCTCCACCTCCCAGTAATGTCTCCCCGATGTGAATCCCTCTGATCCCAGGGCACAGGCCCGGTGTTTAAATGTCTTCCTGGTGTCAGGGAGATACCTCCGGGTCCAGGTCCATCTCAAACACTTCAGATCCTCAGACACCTCGAGCTCGGGATGTGCTGTTTCCACATCCAGGATCACAGAGACTGGGAGAAAAAAACAGAGATTTAGAGGCAAGAGAGTTTGTGTGTGTGTTTGTGTTTGTGTGTGTGTGTGTTTGTGTGTGGTTGGGGTAATGTGTGTGTGGGCACAAAGGTGAATGTGCAAGTGGAAGGAGGTGGATGTGAGCATGGATGGGGTGTATATATGTGTGTGTGTGTCTTTATGCCTGTCTCTGTGTGTGTCTGTGTGGATGTGAGCGTGGGTGGGGTGTGTATGGGTCAGCATCATTTGGTGAAGTGCAGTTTTAGGCTGCGAATAAATGTAGATATTGAGAGCTGCAAATGTAAAAAAATTAGAAAATAATTTATTCAAATTCACATCTCCAAACGTTTCTAACTTCACTGCTTTTATGTTATTCCAACCTTTTTCCTGGAATAACACCTCATCTACCCCCTCAGTACCTTATAGCCCTCAGGGCTCAGCAATGAGTTTAACAATTTCAGAGTATGAATACTTTTCTCCATGTTTGTTCCCCACCCCCACATCCCCAGGTCCTGTTCTGTATTAGTTGTTGTGATGATACTATGGCTATAAGAGGTGTATTTTGTCTTGTTTTATTTCTACGAAGAAAGGTTAAGACATAGGTTCTGAGCAGGCTGCTGAAATCAATAAAGTAAACAACTTGTGAGGCCTTGAATCTTTTTCTTATCGTTAGAACAATAGAAGCAGCCTGAATGGGTGGAGTTAAGCTGTCGCAGAACCAAGATTTTCAGTTTTAGCTTTCAACAGTTTCTGGGATATTGAAGCCGAATGTGGAAGCTCTTACTTCTCTCCCTGTTACAGCGGAAATGCTGGGGTTATCTTCCTGCTGCTAGACAATCTGTCTTCCTGAATTTACCTTTACTAAGGGTGTGTTTATGGGATGTAACTGTATTGGAACAGTTAATTGGTAGTAGTTAATAGTGGAACAGTTAAGTAGTCATGGTTAATAGTGGAACAGTTAATTAGTCATGGTTAATATATATTTGATTTTGTTAACCATTACAGAGTTACAGTGAAGACAATTGTTTTCTTTCGTTTCTTTTTGCCTGCATTTTAATTATAGTGTCTGAATACAGTGTGTTTTGTTCTGGTAGGTTGACCATTCGAATTGCATCCCGGACACAATGCCTTATCTTTACCTTTAAAATAAGGAAACATGAGGGTCTGCACTTTCTTCTTAATATATTTGGACGGGGTTTGGTCTGCTCCATGACAGACCAGATCAAGATTAATGAAGTTGATGTGCTGGAAATTTTGGAAAACATTCAGATAGATAAGTCTCTAGGAAGTGAGAAAGGAGATTGCTAAGCCGCTGGCGAGGATATTTGCGTCCTCCCTCTCCATGGGAGTCGTACCAGAGGATTAGGAGGAAGCGAATGTTGTTCCACTTTTCAAGAACGGTAATAGGGAAATCCCTGGCAACTACAGACCGGTCAGTCTCACGTCTGTGGTTAGTAAAGTTTTGGAAAGAATTCTGAGGAATAGGATTTATGACTATTTGGTCAAGCATAGTGTGATTAAAGGCAGTCAGCATGGCTTTGTAAGGGGCAGGTCATGCCTCACAAACCTTATTGAGTTCTTTGAGAAGGCTGAACAGGCTGGGGCTGTTTTCCCTGGAGCGTCGGAGGCTGAGGGCTGACCTTATCGAGATTTACAAAATTATGAGGGGCATGGATAGAATAAATAGACAAAGTCTTTTCCCTGGGATCGGGGAGTTCAGAACTAGCGGGCATAGGTTTAGGGTGAGAGGGGAAAGATATAAAAGATACCTAAGGGGCAACTTTTTCACACAGAGGGTGGTAGGTGTATAAATGAGCTGCCAGGGAAAGTGTTGGAAGCTGGTACAATTGCAACATTTAAGAGGCATTTGGATGGGTATATGAATAGGAAGGGTTTGGAGGGATATGGGCCGGGTGCGGGCAGATGGGACTAGATTGGGTTGGGATATCTGGTTGGCATGGACGGGTTAGACCGAAAGGTCTGTTTCCATGCTGTACATCTCTATGACTCTATGACTAGGTGATAAGTCAGGTCAACGAAGGTTGAGCAGTGGATGTGGTGTATTTGGACTTCAGCAAGGCATTTGATAAGGTTCCCCATGGTAGGTTCATTCATAAAGTCAGGAGGTATGGGATACAGGGAGATTTGGCTATCTGGATTCAGAATTGGCTGGCTGACAGAAGGCAGAGAATGGTTGTAGATGTATTCTGCCTGAAAGACAGTGTTGAGTGGGGTCCCGCAGGGCTCTGTTCTTGGGCCTCTGCTCTTTGTAGTTTTTATAAATTACTCGGATGAGGAAGTGGAGGGGTGGGTTAGTAAATTTGCAGATGAAACAAAGGTTGGAGGTGTTGTCGATAGTACAGAGGGCTACTGCAGGCTGCAGCGTGACATAGACAGGATGCAGAGCTGGGCTGAGAAATGGCAGATTGAGTTCAACCTGGATAAATGTAAAGTGATGCATTTTGGAAGGTCGAACTCAAATGCTGAATATAGGATTAAAGACAGGATTCTTTGCAGTGTGGCGGAACAGAGGGATCTGCGTGTGCAAGTACATAGATCCCTCAAAGTTGCCACCCAAGTGGAAAGGGTTGTTAAGAAAGCATATGATGTTTTGGCTTTCATTAACAGCAGGATCGGGGTTAAGAGCAGCGAGGTTTTGCTGCAGCTCTACAAGTCCCTGGTGAGACCACACTTGGAATATTGTGTCCAGTTCTGGTCACCCTACTATAGGAAAGATACAGAGGCTTTGGAGAGGGTGCAAAGAAGATTTACAGGATGCTGCTTGGACTGGAGGGCTTGCCTTATGAAGAAAGGCTGAATAAGCTCAGACCTTTCTCTCTAGAGAGAAGGAGGAAGAGAGGAGACCTGATCGAGGTGTACAAGATAGTGAGAGGAATAGATAGAGTCAATAGCCAGAGACTTTCCTCTAGGGCAGGATTGACAGGTACGATGGGTCATAGTTTGAAGATATTAGGAGAAAGGTATAGAGGTTCTTTACGCAGAGAGTTGTGAATGCATGGAATGTGTTGCCAGTGGTGGTGGTGGAAGCAGAGTCATTGGGGATATTTAAGTGACTGCTGGACAGGCACATAGATAGCAGTGAGTTGAGGGGTGCATAGGTTAAGTTATCATATTTTACATTAGGATTAAACCTCAGCACGACATCGTGGGCCAAAGGGCCTGTTTTGTGCTGTACTTTTCTATGTTCTTTGTTCTATAACAGTTGTTCCCAGCAAAGCCAATCCACTTTCAATGATTCACATTTCCCTTTAGCATCCATTCAGCATTTATCTCCCTCTCAGCTTAGCTTCAGGAATCCCGTTGTCTGTTTCTCCTTTCTCTGTCTCTCTCTGTACCATTTCCATCAATTTGACTCACTCGTTCCCCTTTCCATGAGCCACAACCTATCCCCACCATCAGAGAAAATACCACCATTTCCCAGCTGCTGTCAGTTCTGAGCAAGGGACACTGGACCCAAGATAGGAACTCTGCTTAGTTTCTCCACCACTTTCTGTTTTTGATTCCTGAGAGAGTGGGGCTGAGGAAATTATAATTCAGAATCAGGAAATGGAAAACGAGCTCAATTAATACATTGCATCAGCCTTCACAGACAAAGCTACAAATCGGATTCCAAAAATTACTAAATATTCAAGGAGCAAAAGGAGGAGTGGAGATAACCTTAGGGACTATTCTGAGACAAGAAAAGCAGGGAAAACAATGGGGATGAAGACCAAGAGGTCCCCCTGGACCTGATGGGATGCATCTTGGATATTAATGGAAATAGCTACACAGATGGATGATGCAGAGGCAGTTTCCAGGAATCCTTACATTCTGGAAATTCCCAGAGTATTGGAAAACTGACAATATGATGACTTTATCTGAAAATTAAGGGAAATCTCTGCCAATTCAGTTCATGTAAGTTCTTGAGAAAATGTTCAAATCCATTACAAGGGATGCAATAGCACAGTGTTCAATATTATGAAACAGAGTCAGGAAGGAGAAATCATGCCTGACACATTTATTTAAAATCTATGAAAAGGTCATAAGCAGAATTGATGAAGGGAAAGTGGAGGATGGTATATATTTGGATTTTCTGAGGGATTTGTAAGGTGCCACACATTAAGCTACTGAAGACGATAACAGCCCATGGGTTTGGAGATAGATAATTAAAATGAAGAGATGATTGTCCAACTAATAAAAGACTGAGAATTGTGATGAATGGGGTATTTTCAGGACAGCTAGTAACTACTAATGAGCCAAAAGGATCAGTTCTGGGGCCACAATTATTCACAAAATATCTGAATGAATATCAGTTGAGGAAAGTGAATGCAAAGTTTGCAGAAAATGGGTGAATAGGAGGGGATGGCATAAAAAATCTGCAGAGGGATACAGTCAGGTTAAATAAATGGGTAAAGTCTTGGCAGATTAAATATAATGTAGGAATTTGAGGTGATGGAATTTGGCAGGAAGAATAGAAGATCTGGATATGATTTAAATGGAGAAAGACTGCAGGAAGCTATGGAACTCAGAGATTTGGGAGTCTTCATCCATGAATCACAAGAAAATAGCGTCCAGGTTCAGATGGTTATAGGGAAGGCCAATGGAATGTTGGCCTACATTTCAAAGGGAATGGAATGTAGAAGTAGGAAGCTTTTGCTAAAACTATACAAGGTACAAGTCAGCCCACAGGTGGAATACTGTGATCAGTTTTGGTGCCTTATCAAGAGAAAGATACACTGGCATTGGAGGCAGTCCAGAGAAGGTTCATCGGGTTGTTTCAGGGATAGACAGACTATGTTATGAGGTGTGATTGTGTAGATTGGGTCGATGATTGTTGGAATATCGAAGAATATGACATGACATTATTGAACCATGAAAGATTCTTGAAGGACTTGACAGGTTGGATGTGGACAGATTGTTTCCCATTGTGAGAGAGTCAAGGACCGTACGGCATAGTCTCAGAATAAGGGGTCACACATTTAAGGCAAAGATGAGGATGATTTCCAAACATTTGATCCAATTCAGCATGGTATATGGCTTTGATAACATGTGGTGCTGTTCCTATCTATCTGCTGTCCCTGCCCTTCCAGATGTTTCAGCTCGCAGATTTGGAAGTTGCTGTCTAAGGAGCCTTGGTGAGTTTCTGTAATTTTTGTAAATGGTACACATTTCTGTAACTGTGTGTTGCTGGTGCAGGGAGTGAAATTCAGAGTTGAAGGATGGGGTACCATTACTGTTTTGTCCTGGATTGTGTTGAGCTTTTTGAGTATTATTGGAGCTGCACCCAGCTTCTGACTTGCATTTTGTAAATGGGGGATAAGCATTGGGGGATCATGGGGTAAGTTACTGGCTGCAGACCTTTCAGCCTCTTGTAGCTATAAAGTGCCGCTAGCTGGTGAGTTCAGTTTCTGGTCAATGGTAACCTCCAGGATGGTGATAGTTGCTGTAATTGGACACACAATGTTTCATTATCTGAGGAGTTGTAAATGGTGCTTGAATATTGTGCAACCATCAATGAGTATCCCTATCATGTTCTCACAGGGGAGAGGGGCCAGCAGGCGGTCATTGTCCACATTGGAACCGATGACATAGGAAGGGAAAATGTTGAGATTCTGAAGGGAGATTACAGAGAGTTAGGCAAAAATTTAAAAAGGAGGTCCTCGAGAGTAGTAATATCTGGATTACTCCCAGTGCTACGAGCTAGTGAGGGCAGGAATAGGAGGATAGAGCAGATGAATGCATGGTTGAGGAGCTGGTATGTGGGAGAAAGATTCACATATTTGGATCATTGGAACCTCTTTTGGGGTAGAAGTGACCTGTACAAGAAGGACGGATTGCACCTAAATTGGAGGGGGATTGATATACTGGCAGGGAGATTTGCTAGAGCTGCTCGGGAGGATTTAAACTA
>NC_057746.1:34404352-34405025 GCF_004010195.1 Chiloscyllium plagiosum
GGGGGGGGGGGGGGGTGGGCCCCAGGGAGATATTGAGGAAAGAGATCAATGTGAGACTGGTACAGTTGAGAACAGAAGTGAGTCAAACAGTCAGGCCAAGCATAGACAAGGTAGGACTAATAAATTAAACTGCATTTATTTCAATGCAAGGGGCCTAACAGGGAAGGCAGATGAACTCAAGGCATGGTTAGGAACATGGGACTGGGATATCATAGCAATTACACAAACATGGCTCAGGGATGGGCAGGACTGGCAGCTTAATGTTCCAGGATACAAATGCTACAGGAAGGATAGAAAGGGGGGAAGGAAAGGCTGGAAGGAAAGGCTGGTAGGTATAGGGAATGCTGGATGACTAAAGAAATTGACGGTTTGGTTAAGAAAAAGAAGGAAGCATATGTAAGGTTGGACAGGATAGATGGAGTGAATCCGTAGAAGAGTATAAAGGCAGTAGGAGTATACTTAAGAGGGAAATCAGGAGGACAAAAAGGGGACATGAGATAGCTTTGGCAAATAGAATTAAGGAGAATCCAAAGGGTTTTTACAAATACATTAAGGACAAAAGGGTAACTAGGGAGAAAATAGGGTCCCTCAAAGATCAGAGCTGAAAATGTGTTGCTGGAAAAGCGCAGCAGGTCAGGCAGCATCCAGGGAACAGGAGAATCGACGTTTCGGG
>NC_057746.1:34407018-34412153 GCF_004010195.1 Chiloscyllium plagiosum
TACCTCAGATTACAACAGGATCTGGACCAGATGAGCTGAGAAGTGGCAGATGGAGTTTAAGTCAGATAAATGCGAGGTACTGCATTTTGGGAAAGCAAATCTTAGCAGGACTTATGCACTTAATGGTAAGATCCTAGGGACTGTTGCTGAACATAGAGACCTTGGAGTGCAGGTCATAGCTCCTTGAAAGTGGAGTCGCAGGTAGATAGGATTGTGAAGGCGGCGTTTGGTATGGTATCTTTTCTTGGTCAGAGTATTGAGTACAGGAGTTGGGAGGTCATGTTGCAGCTGTACAGGACATTGGTTAGGCCACTGTTGGAATATTGCATGCAATTCTGGTCTCCTTCCTGTCGGAAAGATGTTGTGAAACCTGAAAGGGTTCAGAAAAGATTTACAAGGATGTTGCCAGGGTTGGAGGATTTGAGCTACAGGGAGAGGCTGAACAGGCTGGGGCTGTTTTCCCTGGAATGTGGAGGCTGAGGGGTGATCTTATAGAGGTTTACAAAATTATGAGGGGCATGGATAGGGTAAATAGACAAAGTCTTTTCCCTGGGGTCGGGGAGTCCAGAACGAGAGGGTGTACATTTACAGTGAGAGGTGAAAGATATAAAAGAGACCAAACGGGCAACTTTTTCACACAGAGAGTGGTACGTATATGGAATGAGCTGCCAAAGGAAGTGATGGAGGCTGGTACAATTGCAATGTTTAAGAGGCATTTGGATGGGTATATGAATAGGAAGGGTTTGGAGGGATATGGGCTGGGTGCTGGCAGGTGGGACTAGATTAGGTTGGGATATCTGGTCGGATTGGACGGGTCGGACCAAAGGGTCTGTTTCCATGCTGTACATCTCTATGACTCTATGACCCCCTTTCAACTAAAGGTACTACTCTGACAAACTCCTACAGAAATGTCCTGGAGCTGAGATGATTGAGCTTAAACAATCACCACCATCTTCCTTTGTGCTCGGTTTGACTCTAACCAGTGGAAAGTTTCCCCTGATTCCTATTGACTCCAATTTTGCGAGGGCTCCTTTATGCTACACCAAGTCAAATCTGGTTTCAATGTCAAGGACAATCACAGCCACTGTGAACCAGCTTTCTTCATAGCTAAGTGCTTCATTATACCATCTTTGATATTTGCACATTCACCAATTCAAATTATAAAATATAAATCAGGACAAAGGAACTTATCTGATCTTTACCAGGTTTAATTGTATTCCACACATCAAATGGGAAAAGGTTTTTGAATTTTTCAGTGGACAGAATACCATCTGTAATTGACAGGTTGTGAGCCGTGCCATGAATCCTGTAAATATTCAACATTTATTGATTAAAAATTCACCATAAACACCATAAACTGAGTAAATCCACCAACTTGCACCGAGTTTCAGTAAAGTGCATGTCCTACCTTCTCTTCCAAGATGCTTCCTCCTGAAATAAACAAAACATCAATCTGAGTTGACAGAGACTGACAGTCTATATCTAGAAAGCAGCAATTACACCCACATCGTTACAAGCTGCTGAGAACTGCCAATTCTGATTGTTGCAGACAAGCAATGGAAAGAGGATGTGACACAAAGGACCCCAAAGACCTGGAGCAGGTATAAAAAAAACTTCTCAACTCCTGCAAAGGATTGAAGGAAACATGAATATATTTTACTGGGGGAAAGATCTGACTGAGATGTTTAAACTAAGAAAGGGGACAAACTGATGGATTCAATGAAGATGTTTCCACTTTGAGTCACAGAGTCATATAGCACAGAAACAGACCCTTCGTTCCAACCAGTCCACACTGAACATTATCCCAAACTAAACTATTCCCACCTGCCTGCTCCTGGCCCTTATCCCTCCAAACCTTTCTTATTCAGGAACCTAAAGACATGTCTTTGAAACATTGCCTTTGGACCCACATCTACTCCTTCCTCAGGAAGTTCATTCCACATCCTCTGTGTAAAGTGTTTGCCTCCCATGTCTTTTTGAAAATTCTCTCCTCTCACCTTAAAAATGCAGCCGCCAGACTTCAAATTCCCCCATTCTAGGAAAAAGACAACTTCCATTAACTCTATCAATGCCTTTCACAAATTTATAAGCCTCTATCTGGCTGCCTCTCAATCTCCCACGGTCCTGTGGAAAATGTCCCAGCCTATCCAACCTTCCTTTATCACTCAAACCTTCCAAACCCAGCAACATCCAAGTTGCTCTCCTCTGAACCCTCTCCAGCTTCATAATATCCTTCCAAATACTTGCGGACCAGAACTGGACACAGTATTCCAGAAGAGGCCTTACCAATGTCCTTCTAAGGAATTTGAAAATATGAATCTGTGAACATCATCCAGTTACACATAAGTAAAATGGGGAGTTTAGTAAAAAGTTATTTATCAAGGAAGTGCTGAGAATGTGCAATCCACTGTCACACAGTGTGACTGAGGAACATATACTAAACAGGAAAGTAGAAAATCCCATGAGGGAGAAAGGAGCAGAGGGAGATAGTAACAGGGGGAATGAAGGAGGATGGATGTCTACATCATGTTGGGTTAGTTCAGTCACACTTTCACTGAACTAAACTGAAATATGATCCCTCATCTTCAGAAATAACACTCCATCTTTTTGTTCCAACTGTTTTTCTAACTTGGAGAGTTTCTGCTGAAGGGAATTTAAATGCTTTTGAATTACACAAAGGTTTTGCTCCATTGTTTTGAGAATGTTTTCCTCTTGTTCCCTGACATCTTGGAGTAAACTCTGCTCTCTCTCAGTCAGCATCTGGTGCATTTTAACAAACTCGGATTTGATGTCGGTCTGCACACGGCTGGATCCTTCCTATCAGGAGAAATATTAACACAATATGTTTCTGCAAAAAGACAACAAATGACCCAATCAAATGTTGAAGCTGAGCTCAGGGAGATTTCACCCAAATTTGGGAAATCTTCTGTTTCTGCTGCTGCGGCTGCATTTCTAGAGCAGCCCATTTCTTCCCTGTCAGAGAATCCAAGGAAGATTTCACCTGATTCTGGGATTGGGAGAGAAAGTCAGACAATAAAAGTGTGAGACCATGAAAATGTGATGAAATAATCAGGGGTGAAATCTCTTTCCTTTTACCTTGTAGATTCCAACAGCGTCTTTAATCGGCAGGAAGTTGTGAGATTTGTGTTCCGGGGAATCTCTACAAATCACACAGATCAATTTCTTGTCAGTTTCACAAAACAGCTTCAGCTCTTCCTGATGTTCCTCACAGTGATGTTTACTTTCCTTCTCTTCTGGATTCAGACTTAATGTTCGAGCTTTCTCGGCCAGATTCGCTAAGGCCCGGTTTCCTCTGAGGGATCTGTCCGGAATCTCCTGTCTACATTCCGGGCAGGAGTTTCTCTCTTTATTTTCCCAACTCCGGGTGATACAGGAGCGGCAGAAGTTGTGTTCACAATCCAGCATAACCGGATCGGTGAAGAAATCCAGACAAATGGGACAGATTACCTCCTCGGTCCAGCCCTCTGCCTGCAGTCTGGAATCCATGTTCACACACATAGCACTTCCTGATTCAAACTACTTTCAGTTCCAATGTTCCTGCGCTGCTGAACACTTTCAGCTCAGTCCCTCCCTCAGGGAGGTCACTGCAAATACTTGAGAAATTCTCTCTCCCTCGCCCACTCTGAGAGGCGGAGACAGCCCCCAAAGCAGAACGAGGAATAAACAGCGTTAGAGCAGCGACAGGGAATCCCTGAAGCCGGGAGGTGAGAGGGAAGGCCGGTTGGGAGTGGTGTGGGTGGGTGGGGAGAAGATGGGAGGGGGTGGGGATATTGTCCTGGAAGTGACTGGCAGACTGCTGCTCTCCTTCATATCCTTCAGTCCCAATGCAGCCCCAGGCACGGATGGCCAAGTTGTGTCTGACTTTGTGGGAAACACAAACTGAAACATATTGTCCAGCGCCTCCTCACCTCTCTCTTACAATCCACCAGGATCCTCTCAATGGGTGGGGATATTGTCCTGGGGAGTGACTGGCAGATTGCTGCTCTCCTTCATATCCTTCAGTCCCAATGCAGCCCCAGGCACGAATAGCCAAGTTGTGTCTGACTTTGTGGGAAACACAAACTGAAACATATTGTCCAGCGCCTCCTCACCTCTCTCTTACAATCCACCAGGATCCTCTCAATCCTCACTTTGGGAGTCACTGCACTGAACTGAAGAGCTTCATCCCTGGTCCCATTCTGGGAAATCTCCCCTTGCACCATCCCCCCGAGGCTTTGACTTCCCTCCGAAAGGGTGGGCCCAGAATTTTGATGCATCTCGGGCGGGAGACCAGTGGGAATCCTGCTGGTGCCCTTTCCACCATTTCTCCAGGCTCGCTGCTGGTTCCCACTGAATACAGCGGGCAGTGAATGTGCTGGGTATAGGTAATAAATCTGGTAAAACCACGTGGTGACACTACTAGAGACATACCTCAGGAAAGGGCAGGCCTGAGTGCTAAATAATCTCACCCAGACCTGCACAGTGGCGCAGTGGTTAGCACTGCTGGCTCACAGTGCCAGAAACCCGGGCAACTGGCTGTCTGGAGTTTGTACGTTCTCCCACTGTCGGCGTGGGTTTCCTCCGGGTTCCTCCCACAGCACAAAAATGTGCAGGTTAGGTGAATTGGCCATGCTGAATTGCCCGTAGTGTTAGGTTAAATGGGTCTGGGTGGGTTGCTCTTCGGACGGTCGGCGTGGACTTGTTTCCACACTGTAAGTAATCTAATCTGATGGGTCAGGTCTGATCTGGGATTGGTGATCCACCCTGACCTAACCCGGGCCTATACCAGGCAGGATGATCCTCGCACTCCTCAGGGATACAATCACCTACATCCGGGACGGCGGGGGGGGTGGATGCCTGCCTCTTCAGTCTGGACAAGGGAAAGGTCTTTGACTGGATATCACGCACCTACATATGGGACCTGCTCTCTAAAACGGGTTTTGGGGAGGGAATCTGCAATTGGATCTGACTGCACTACACCAACATCATTAGCGCAGTCTCAATCAATGGGTGGGAATCAGAAAGCCTCCCGATCAGATCCAGAGTTAGGCAGGGCTGCTGCCTCTCTCTTGCCTTGTGTGTGTGTTGGATAGAGCCCTTTGCTGAGTCCATCAGGAAGGATGTGACCCGGGGGG
>NC_057746.1:34412220-34416757 GCF_004010195.1 Chiloscyllium plagiosum
GGGGGGGGGGGGGGGGGGAAGGTGTGGACGCCTGCCTCATCAGCCTGGACCAGGGGAAGGCCTTTGACAGGATATCGCTCACCTACATGTGGGACATGCTCCCCAAAACGGACACTGGGGAGGGAGTCTGCAATTGGATTCGAGAGTGTGCTCAATGTTTCAGGCTTATTTCTGATGAAGAGCTTATGCTCGATATGTCGATTCTCCTGCTCCTCAGATGCTGCCTGACCTGCTGTGTTTTTCCAGCACCACACTCTCTACTCTGATCTCCAACATCTGCAGTCCTCACTTTCTCCCAAACTGCAATTGGATCTGACTGCACTACACCAACATCATTAGCGCAGTCTCAATCAATGAGTGGGAATCCGAAAGCCTCCCGATCAGATCCAGAGTCAGAGTCAGGCAGGGCTGCTCCCTCTCTCTTGCCTTGTTTGTATGTTGGATAGAGCCCTTTGCTGAGTCCATCAGGAAGGATGTGACCCGGGGGAGAGGGGGGGTGGTGGGGGGTGACTATTCCAGGCAGCGGGTGCCTGAAGATCAGAGCCTCCCTGCACATGGATGAGGTCACCATTTTCTGCTGAGATCCGCTGTCAATGCACAGACTCATGAGCCTCTGTGACCCATCAAACTGACCTCAGGAGCCAAGGGAAATCAAGGCAAGAGTGAGGCCACGATCTTTGGGAACTTGGCTAACCTTTATCCCCTTCTCCGTCAGGACAGATTACCTGAAGATGCTGGGAATATGGTTCAGAGGGGCCGGGGTATGTACAAATCCTTGGGTGGTGCATATTGCCAAAGTGAGGCAGAAACTGGGCTTTTGGGAGCACCGCTCCCTTTGCATTGTGGGTAAAACCCTGTTATCAGGTGTGAGGCACTCCCTCTGTTGTTGTACGTGGCACCATTCCAAAACCTGCACCTTGCAGTTACCTGACCCAACATCCACTTCATCTGGAGGTCTCGGATGGACTGCGTCCACAGGGACACCATGTACAAAATGCTGAAGAAGATGGGGCGGGGGGGGGGGGAGGATGTACCTAACACCACCCTCACCCTGATAGCCCCCTTTGTGTGCAGCTCCATCAAGCTGTGTGTTGACCCTTTGTACGCAAACACCAAGTGTCACCATGTACTGACGTTCTACCTGTTCCTGGTGCTGGGAAAGATGGGCCTGGCCTCACTGAATTGGAATGGTCCAAATAGTTGGATTGTTCAGTATCACCATCCTTCATGGAGATATTTACAAAGAGAAACACCTTTCACCACAATCCATCAGGAAGTGGTCAGCACGTAGCATCCCCGAGATCCCGAGGGAAAATGAGAGGCTGGCTCCTGTCACATGGTTCCCTGAGCAGACTGTCAATGTCATTTGTCAGAATACCTCATCACCAGCACTTTCCAACAAGCACCAAGACATTGCTTGGCTGGTGGTGAGAAGGTGAGATGGTGAGATCCTTCATGTACACCCGGTCGGTCTGTGCCACCACACGCTGCCCTCGAAGTGGCTGCATGGGGTAGAGACTGTCACACATCTCCTTCTGGAATGTTCCTTTGTAAAGGAAGGCTGGAGGAAGATTAAGTGTTTTTGTTGAGGTTCAGCCAGAGCAGCTCTGTGACATGAGACTCTGGGTACATGAAGGATCTCACAGGTAGTGCCCTTCTCACCACCAGCTGAGTGATGTCTTGGTGCTTGTTGGAAAGTTCTAGTGATGAGGCATTCTGCCAAATGGCTTTCACAGTCTGCTCAGGGAACCACACGACAGGATCTCAAGGTCGTTACGTGCTGACCACCTCCTGATGGGCTGTGGTGAAATGTGTTTCTCTTTGTAAATGTCTCTATGAAGGACAATGATATAGAACGGTCCAACTACTTGGACCATTCCTCGGCAGTGAGGCCAGGCCTATCCTTTCCAACACTGGGCACAGGTAGAACCTCAGTATATAGTGACACTTGGTGTTGCGTACCGAGGGTCTATACACAGCTTGATGGAGCCACACACAAAAGTGGCTATCAGGATGAGGGTAGTGTTGGGTACATCCTCCCTCCCCTTATCCTCGAGTTTTATATCTGGTGTCCCTGACAGTCCATCGTAAACTTCCAGGTGAAGTGGAAAATGGCTCATGTGACTGCAATGGTGCAGGTTCTGGGAATGGGTCAGACCTACACTACGTACGATAACAGAGAGACTGCTTCACACCTGATGACCAGGTTTGTACCTGCAATGGAGAGGGAACAGTGCTCCCAAAAGACCAGTTTCTGCCTTGTGATCCTCACAAGATCTAGTGCACACCCAACTCGTCCAAACCATATTCCGAGCAGTTTCATCTGTCCTGATGGAGAATGGAATAAAGGATCATTCAGCCCAGTTCCCAAAGATCATGGCTTCTCTCTTGCCCCGATTTCCCTCGGCTCCCGAGGACAGTATGAATTGCTCACATGCTCATCAGTCTGCGCACTGACAGCGAATCCCAGCAGAAAACAGTGATGTCTTCAGACAGGGAAGTGTTGACTTGCAGGCATCTGCTACTGGAATAGTCACCTCTCTCGTCCCTTCTGCCTAGAGGAGAGGCTGTGAGCTATTGGAGAGGCTGGACAGACTAGGGCTGTTTTCTCAGGAGCGGCAGAATCCAAGGAGAGCAATGACAGCAGCTTATAAAACTATGAGTGGCATAGATAGGGTTGACAGAAAGAATATAAGCCCCAGAGTAGAGATGTCTAATAGTAGAGGGTATGCATTTAAGATATGAGGGGAAAGTTCAAAGGAGATGTGAGGGGCAGGTCCTTCTTAAACACAGAGAGTGATAAGTACCTGGAATGCACTGCCACAAGCAGTGGTGGAGGGAGATACCATTGGGACCTTTAAAAGGGGCTTTTAGATAAACACATGAATAAATGGAAGCATTTTGACCATAGGGGCGAGGCAGAAGGGATTACTTTAGCTTGGGGTCATGGCCAGTATAACATTGTGGGCTGAAGGGCCTGTTCCTGCGCAGTGTTGTTCTATGTTATTTAATGTGGCATTAATAAAACTCACAGTGCTGGTGTGAACATGTGTCATAAATGCATTGGGGTGGGAAAAATCATTCATAGCACTTATTTAAAATTATATACGTCAGAAAGAAACATGCAGGAGTCAATAACTAAATGTTTTAATGGTTTATTTAAAAATCAGAGCAGTTGTAAACAAAAATAAATACTTTTCTGTACATTAAGAACTATTTCATATCAAACAAATACAACAAGATGGCAAACACATTCATCTTCTTTCACATGATTCAGAAAATTATTTCAACAAAAGTAATAAAAACTGCAAATGTCAATAGGGTCCAAGATCAGTGACATCATAACTGTTATAGGTGGCAGTAATTTCTGCAGCAACCCTCTCCTCTCCCAGTCACTGAAAGAGAGATATCTTGGTGCTAACCAAGTCCCAGTCTAAAGTTCAGTCCTGGATTGCGGAGGCTCTGACTTTCCAGTCCTTTAATCCATCTCCTCCACTGTTGGTCCTGTGGAAGTGGCACATCCAGCCTGGGCTCTGCAAGAACCCCCTGCTGCTGCTGCTCCTCCTTGGTACAAGTTGGCAATGATGGGACAGCACAGCTTTTCCAGTTCTTTCAGCTGGTACTCAAACTCCTCCTTGTCTGCCATCTGGTTGTTCTCCAGCCACAGGATTGCCTGGTTACATTGCTCAAGAATTTTCTTCCGGTCTCCCTCACTGATCTTAGTTTTCACATTCTCATCCTCCACTGTGCTCTTCATGTTGAAGGCGTAGGACTCCAAACTGTTCTTGGCTCCGATCCTTTCCCGCTGGGCTTCATCCTCATTCTTGTACTTTTCCGCATCCTGCACCATCCTCTCAATCTCCTCCTTACTCAGCCTGCCCTTGTCATTGCTGATGGTGATCTTGTTCGATTTGCCAGTGCTCTTATCAACAGCAGAGACATTCAAAATGCCATTGGCATCGATATCAAAGGTGACCTCAATCTGAGGCACACCACGAGGGGCAGGAGCAATGCCACTCAACTCAAATTTACCCAGGAGATTGTTGTCCTTGGTCATGGCTCGCTCCCCTTCATACACCTGAATAAGGACACCAGGCTGGTTATCAGAGTAGGTGCTGAAGATCTGGGTCTGCTTGGTGGGAATGGTGGTGTTGCGCTTGATGAGTGCAGTCATGACACCTCCTGCTGTCTCGAGACCCAGAGACAGGGCAGCGACATCCAGGAGAAGTAGATCCTGAACATTCTCTGACTTGTCCCCCATCAGAATAGCTGCTTGAACAGCTGCCCCATAGGCCACAGCCTCATCAGGATTGATGCTCTTGTTCAGCTCCTTGCCACTGAAGAAATCTTGCAGCAGTTTCTGAATCTTGGGGATGCGGGTGGAACCCCCAACCAAGACAATGTCATGGATCTGTGACTTGTCCAACTTGGCATCTCTCAGAGCTTTCTCCACTGGTTCCAGAGTCCCTCTGAACAGGTCAGCATTCAGCTCCTCAAACCGAGCCCTGGTGATGGAGGTGTAGAAGTCGATACCTTC
>NC_057746.1:34418117-34441091 GCF_004010195.1 Chiloscyllium plagiosum
CGGAATGTTGTGGAAGGTTCTGAGGCGGCGGCCAATGGGAGCGCGGACGGTTCCGCGAGACGCCGAGAGCCCGAGAGTGTTCTGGAAGGAGCGAGCCCGGGGGAGAAGGTTCTGGAAAGAGGCGGAAAGTTCCAGCGGGATCTGTCCCCCGCCCCCGCCCGGCGGCAGCGGGAAAGGATGGGGGGAGGATGGAGGGGGATCGAAGCAGCGAGAGAAATATAATTCTTTCAGGTGTTTCCTTTTCCGAGCAGCCCATCGCCTGGAGGCCGCTTTCCTGGACGACCTGCTCTTTGAACAATTGAGGCGGTTCCTGATTAATTTTACCGTTTCCTCTGTCAACCGACAAAATGTTTGGGTATTTTTTTTTACATTCTGCTTGACTTGGTTCAGCTTCTGTGTAACGCCGGCCGTGGCTCTGGACGGTGGCAGAGGGCGGCCGTTCGGCCCGTCGCACCCGTGTTGGCCCTCCGCGGGAGCAACGTAAGACACAGGAGCAGAGGTCAGGCCATTCAGCCCATCGAGCCTGCATCGCCATTCAATCATGGCTGCTAAGTTCCTTCCCCACATTCTCCCTGTGGCCCTTGATACTCAACATGACATTGTGCCTTTTGTTTTATTCTGACCTTTGATTGCATGTTGTCTGCATTTTCTACCACAGCTTCCTCCACTAAATGTCAGTTCTGAGGGAGGGTCAGTTCTGAGGGAGGGTCACTCCATCCCCACAGTGTTAACTCTTGATATTTTTCTCCACAGATACTGCCAGACCCGCTGAATCACAGCATCCAGTTTTTCATTGGTTTTTGAGTTGTCTTTTTGAGTTCATTTAACCAGCTGTGGTCACCACTGGTTAGATTAGATTACTTACAGTGTGGAAACAGGCCCTTCGGCCCAACGAGTCCACACCAACCCGCCGAAGCGCAACCCACCCATCCCCCTACATTTACCCCTTTAACCTAACACTACGGGCAATTTAGCATAGCCAATTCACCTGACCCACACATCTTTGTAACTGTGGGAGGAAACCAGAGCACCCAGAGGAAACCCACGCAGACACGGGGAGAATGTGCAAACTCCACACAGTCAGTCGCCTGAGTCGGGAATTGAACCCGGGTCTCTGGCGCTGTGAGGCAGCAATGCTAACCACTGTGCTGCCCACAAATGCTGGCAATGGTTGAACCAACATTTCCTGCCTGCCCTTAGTTGCCCTTGAGGTGGTGGTAGTTGCTGGCTTAAACTGCTACAGTCCTTCGGGTGGATGTAAACCCATAATATTTTTGGTGAGGGAAGCTGAGTTTTGATCCAACAACATTGGGAATGATTGTTTTTACCCTGATGTGGAAACGTACTATGACTGCAGATGCTGGAAACCAGAGTCTCAATTAGAGTGGTGCTGGAAAAGCATAGCAGTTCAGGCAGCATCTGAGGAGTAGTAAAATCAGGATGAGTGACTTGGAGGTGAATGTGCAGGTGGTTTATTTGCTGCATTTGTCCTTAGAGATGAAAGTGGTCACGTACTTGGAAAGTGTTGTTAGAAGAGCCTCAGTGAATTTCTCTGATGCAGCTTGTAGATGCAATACACTGCTATTGAATGCCAGTGGTGGACAGTGAATGGAGTCATTGAGCTGTCAAGCATGGAAGTAGACACTTTGGTCCAAGTGGTCTATGCTGACCAGATATCCTAAATTAATCTAGTCCCAATGCCAGCATTTGGCCCATATTTCTCTAAACCCTTTCTATTCATATAGAAGGCATCGGCATGAGCATATGTTATAATTGTACTAGCTTTCACCACCCCTTTAACAGTGCATTCTGTACATGCATCACTTCTGCATGAAAAAGTTGCCCCTTAGATCCCTTTCAAATCTTTCCCTTCTCGCCTTATACCTATGGCCTCTAGTTTTAGACTCCACAAACCTGGGGAAAAGACCATGGCTATTCTTCCTATCTATGTCTATGTCTCATGATTTTATAAACTTCCATAGGATATTTGTGGATGTGGAAACACTTAAGCTTTGGGTGTTGTTGGAGCTATGCTCATCCAGGCAAAAGGAGATTATTTTATCACTCCTGTCACAGACAGTGGATGGGCTGGACAGTCTATGTAGGTTTGGAATTTGACACTAACCTCAGTTTACTGATGCTTCTAAACTGTTATCTACAGACATTGAAAATATCCCCTGCATTTCTACACCTACATTAGTAGATATCCGAAAAGCAAAAAAAGTCCCAATTCCAATTAATGTGAATTTCTAGCAAAAAAGCCTTTCAACTGAAAAATATCCTTTTAAAATGACTCATTTATATTAATATTGATACTGTTCCACTTATGCCTTGAGCTGCAAGTCTTCTCACAAAGTTTGTTGTGCAGTTAATCAAATGCTTTCTGAAAAGTCTACAAACACCATGTCAACAGCACTTCCCTTATTGTCTCTTCTGTTAAGTCTTCAATCAACTTCAACAAAAACAAAATTTCTCCTTTTAGAAATCCATAGTGGCTCTTAAAACTAAATCTAACCATAATATTTGTTTCTAGAATCTTCCCAATGCTAGAGTTAAATTGGCTGATCTCTTAATTGTTGGGGTTTACCTTTACAACTTTTTTTAGAAAACAAAAACATGATGTCTGAAGTCCTCTTGCAGCTCCCAGATTTAAAAAAAAGACAGACTTTGGTTAGTGTCTTTGCAATTTCCATTGTCACTTCCTTCAAATGCAGCCTGAATAGAGACATTTGTGCCTACGCTACATGGATAGGTCATTCTGAATAGAACATATATACAATGTTATAATCCCAGCTGATGGTAATATTGGACAAGTCAGTTCCCAGAAGGAAATTTAGGTTGACAAATCAAATATTTAAGTTTTGCAGTTGGTTAATGTATAAATTAGTCACTCAGGCAGATGTTCTTTAAACAAAATAAAGATTTATTATATAATAGATAGAAAGATGACAAAGATCTTTACACAAACCTCAAATCTTGTTCCTATTCGGTGTGTCCCTCAATGTCCAGGATTCTCTGGATTTGTTGGTTCCATACTTCACCTTTACAGAAAATGTTGGCCCTACACTCTTACTTTTCAATGACTCGGATGTGGGTTTTCTTGCAAATAGCTACTTGCAATCCAATCTGACCAGATCCTATCTTATTAAAATCAGACCTCCCACAAATGAGAAACTTATCCATAATTGTCTTAAGTCTTGAATTAGTGTCACTATCCACAAAGCAATCCCAACTGCCACATCTTCCACAAGCATGACTTTGGTCTCTAACATTAGGTCCAGCATCAGTCCCTCTCAATGAACTTTGTGTGTTGGTTTAAAAAGCCCATCTGGACATTTTAAATGCTTGCACAATTTGCCCAAGTTAATATTGGGGAAAATTGAAACCCCCTAACATTATTACACTATTAGTTTTAATAATTCTGATTTGTCCATACATCCATCTATCTCCCCCTGTTGGGGGGCTCTATAATATATCCCCAGAAAACTGATCACCCCCTTATATTCTACATTTAGGACCTCCTCTAAAAACCTTAAGGTTTTATCCATGTTAACAGCAGTAATTAACTTCTTGATCAATATTGTGATAATCAATATTTTATCCCCTCCCTGCACCAGATATCACCTAAAGATTCTGAATATTGACCTATTAGTCCTGTCCCTCTCAAACATGACAGATAGCAAATGATATGACATCCTATGTGTTAAACAACACCCTCAATGTATCTGCCTTCCTGACATTAAAATGCCACTCAGCCTTGTGGTGCACCCTTGTGCCTTAATCTGACTGTATTTGCATGGCCTTCTAGTCTGACTTGGTGGTTCTTTACTTGTCTGTGCATCATTCCTGGTGTATCTCCACTTTTATCCCATCCCAAATTTATTTAAACTCCATCAACGACACTAGTAAGCCTCCCTAAATGATGATTGCACCTGAACCATAATGGAACTATCTGAATTTGTACAGGTCCCACCTTACCAAGAAATGATCCAGGAATCTAAAGCCCTCCCTCGTGCTTCAACTCTCCAGCCAGGCATTCATCTATTCTTTCCACTATTCCTATAGTCACTAAACAACTAGCATCAGGAATAATCCAGAGATTAAAACCTGAGGTCCTGCTTTATAAATCTTCTACTTCACTTCCCAAATTCTTTTTATAGGACCTAATCACTCTTTCTAGCTATGTGCTTGATCCCAGTATGAATCAATCTGACTGCTTGCCCTCCCACTTCAGAATGTACTGCAGTATTTCCATGATGTCCTTAACCTTAACTGCAGGGAGGCATTACCCTGGGCTACAGCTGCACTGCCCAGATGAACCACCTGTCAACATTTTCCAGCACAACGAAACAGTGCTCACATGAGATGCACTCTGAAGCTTTTGTGACTACCTACCTGTCTTTCTTCCTCTGATTGGTCATCACCCATTCCTTCCTTGAGTGCAGTTCTGTAAGCTGCAGGCTGACCACATCTAAAAACCTGATATCCATGTAACACTGAATTCCATGAATGCATTCACCAACCAACACAAACTTAATCTGGTGCTGAACCAGATCAAACTGGAGGTACTTCCTGCAGATTCAGTCATCCAGAGTGTCAGGAGTGTCTAATATTTCAATACATACCACAAGCTGTGCAACAAGCTCCTCAGCAGTACTCATCCCTTAAAATGTTAAATTTATTCTCCATCCCTTACCCTACTCTGGCTTACTTATTACTTATTACTCAGTATGTTGTCTTCACAGACAATATTAATTCATTTGAACAATGGCTTTTTAACAAAAAAAAAGTACAAGAAATCCTAATGTTTGCATGTTACCCTGAAATTAAAAATAAGCATTTCCAGAAGTGTTAATTTACTCCAGTCTGGATCATAGATGTTTAGGAAAGGAGCCACAGTCCATCAGATGCTAATGGCACACTCCAAGTGAAATTTAGCTAATCCCATATTACTGCCCTTTGATTCTAGTCATCTGCCCATTACCCTTTCAAAGTCAGAATTGAAATGCCTCTCCCACCTTTTTAAAGAAAAAAGGTCTAAAGTTTTGGATTTCTATTCCACGTAAATGTTTTCCTCCAGCTGCATTTTATGCTTTTGCCATTCACCTTTAAATTGTGCTCAGATACTTGGCCCTGCCCACAAATAGGAATAGTTTGTTTCTATCTACTCAGATCAGACCCTTCCTGATTTTGTAAACCATTCCATCTTCTCCAATCTATCGACGTTACCAAAAATCTGAGTACCAGTAACATTAATCTTTTTAGTATGTGCTGTAAGCTCTTCACGTCCTACCTAAAGTGATGTACTCAGATTTTGACAGTTCTCCAGTTGTTTCCAAACTAGCCACTTATAAAGGCTTAGCTTCCTTTCACATCCTTCCTACAGTGGTGCCCAGAACTTGACAGCATGAAGCCAATATTTACAATTGTTATGGACTAGGCCAGACCACTCAAAACATTCTTTAGCAGGCAGCCCAGATCAACTTTGCAACTTGTTTCATTAAGTATACAGTGAAAAATCACGCAGATTAAGTTAGCGAGGTTAATTACTAGGTTTTAAAACAAAAGTTTATTCACAAAATTACATAATAAAACAAAGAACAGCATAAAGAAACCCTACAGAACTCAATCTATCCAAACTAGACTTAATTATGCTGTTCTGAATGTACAGAACAGTCCCAATAAGCAAACCCCTTTAAAAACAGTAAAAATGGAACAAATGCTTGCAGGTTGAGGTTGGAAGGGCAGAAGGAAAGAGTTTTGCAGCCTGTTTCCACACAGCTGAACTAACTAATTCAGAACTAACTGCTCAGCTGGAGAGCTGACTACTCCCCTTTCATTACTTCTAAAACATGGCCTGAAGTCTCATCTGTTTACATTTAATAAGGTCTCTCAACATTCTTCCATCTCTGCACCAAATTAGTCACCTGAGCTGAGAGGGTTTTATGACCCTTCTGAAAAAAAAAACAAGGACTTTGTTTCCTCGAGAAAAGGAACAGCTTTTAGATAAAAAAAAAGACCAGCTTTGTGATACAATACATAAGTAGTTAGATCATAAGAACCAGGAACAGGAGTAGAACATTGTCCCTCCCCAAAGCCGGTTCTGCCATTGAATGAGATCATAGCTAATCGAACATTCCTCATGTTGGTTTTCCTACCTTTTCCAGTAGGGGATGGAAGGTGACGAACTGGTGGTATCATCATTGGATTACAAATCCAGAAATACAGAATAATGTTCTGGGGATCTGGGTTTGAATCCCACCATGGCAGATGGTGGAATTTGAATTCAATAAAAAAAAACAAAATTGGGAATTAAAAGGTCAACTGATGGCCATTAAATCATTGTCAATTGTCAGAAAAACCCATCTGGTTCACTAGTGTCCTTTACAGAAGGAAATCTGCCATGCTGAACTGGTGTGGCGTACATGTGACTCCAGAGCCACAGCAACGTGGTTGACTCTCAACTGCCCTCTGAAGCAAGCCACTCCATTGTATCAATCACTGGAAAAATCACGACAAAGAAACGAAACTGGACAGACCATCTGGCATTGACCTTGAAACTGGAAAAGACAATGACAAAAACACAAACAGCCCTGTCAACCATGCAAAGTCCTCCTTACTAACATCTGGGGGCTAGTGCTGAAATTGGGAGAGCTGTCTCAGACTAATCAAGCAACAGCCGGACATTCATTCATCTAGAATCATACCTTACAGATAATGCCCCAGACACCACCATTACCATCCCTGGATGTCTCCAGTCCCACCAGCAGGACAGACCCAGCAGAGGTGGTGGCACAGTGGTACACAGTCAGGCGTTGACCTGGGAGTCCTTGACATCAGCTCCAGACCCCATGAAGTCTCATGGCTTCAGGTTAAACATGGGGAAGGAAACCTCTTACTGGTTACCATATACCATCCTCCTTTGGCTAATGAAGGCTATGTCGAGCTACTCTTGAAAGAAGCACTTGAGTGTGTCAAGAGTGCAATATGTACTCTGGGTGGGGGATTTCAATGTCCACCATCAAGAATGGTTCAGCAGCCTTGTTGACCAAGCTGGTTGGGTCCTAATGAAGATGACTGCTAGACTAGGTATGCTCGTGGTGAAGGAACCAATACTAGGGAAAAAAAAAACTTGACCTCCTCCTTACTAATCTGCTGACTGCAGAAGCATCTATGACAGTATAGGTAAAAGTGACCACCACACTGTCCTTGTGGAGACTAAGTCCCATCTTCACATTGAGAATAACCTCAATCATGTTGTGTGGCACTATCACCGTGCTAAATGAGACAGACTTCGAAATAATGTGGCAGCTGAAGACTGGGCAACCATGAGGTGCTGTGGGCCATCAACAGCTGCAAAACTGTACTCCAGCACAATCTGCAACCTCATGGCCTGGCACATCCCCCATTCAATCATCAAGCCAGAGGATCAACCTTGGTTCAATGGAGAGTGCAGGAGGGCATGTCAGGAGCAGCCTTAAGCATACCTAAAAATGAGGTGTCAACCTGGTGAAAGTACCAAACAGGACTACTTGCATGCCATTTGGCATAAACACTAAGCGATAGAGTTAAGTGATCTCACAACAAAATCAGATCAAAGCTCTGCAGTCCTTCCATATCCAGCTGCGAATGGTGGTGGACAATTAAACAACTCATTGGAGGAGGCTCCACAAATATCCCCAAATGGCATAAACACTAAGCGATAGAGTTAAGTGATCTCACAACAAACAGATCAGATCAAAGCTCTGCAGTCCTTCCATATCCAGCTGCGAATGGTGGTGGACAATTAAACAACTCATTGGAGGAGGCTCCACAAATATCCCCATCCTCAATGATGGAAGGGCCTAGCACATCAGTGCAAAAGATCATGCTGATGCATTTGTGACAGGCTTCAGTCAGAAATGCCAATTAAATGATCCATCTCAGGCTCCTTCAGTGGTCCCCAGCATCACAGATACCAGTCTCCAACCAACTCTATTCACTCCACCTGATATCAAGAAACACTGAAGGCACTGAAATCTGCAAAGGCAATGGGCCCTGATAACATTCCAGCAATTGCACTGAAGATGTATGCTCCAGAATGTGCTACTGCCTAGCCAAGCTCTTCCAGTACATTAAAACATTGGCAACCACCTGACATTGTGGAAAGTTGCCCAGGTACATCCTGTACACAGAGAGCAGGACAAATCCAACCTGGCCAATTGCTGCCCAGTCTACTCTCCATTATTAGTAAAGTGATGGAAGGGGTCCTCTACCGTACTATCAAGCAGCACCTGCTCCGCAACAACTTGCTCAGTGACACCCAGTTTGGGTTTTGCCAGGATGACTTAGCTCCTGATCTCATTACTGCCTTGGTTAAAACATGGACAAAAAGAAATCTGAATTCCACAGGGGAGATAAGTGTGGCAGTCCTTGACATCAAGGCTGCTTTTGACCAAGTATGGCATAATTGGGCAAAACCAGAATTGATGGCATCAGGGGACAAACAATCTGCTGTTTAGAGTCATAACGGTCACAAAAGGAAATCTTATGGTTGTGGAGGATCAGTCATCTCAGTTCCAGGACATCTCTGCACGAGTCTCTCAGGGTAGTTCCCTAGCCCCAACAATCTTTAGCTGGTTCATTAGTAACCTTCCCTCTGTCAGAAGGTCAGAAGTGGGAATGTTCGCCAGTGATTGCACAGTGCTCAGCACCATTCAAGACTCCTCAGATACTGACACTGTCCATGCTCAAATGCAACAAGACCTGGTCAACATCCAGGCTTGGGCCAACAAGTGGCAAGTAACATTTATGTCACAAATTCTAGACAATGACCATCTCTAAGAGACACTCTAACCACCACCCCTTGACATTCAATGGTATTATCACGGAATCCTCCACCGGCAACATCCTTTGTATTACCATTGACCATAACCTCAATGGGGCTCACCACATAAACATATTGGCTACAAGAGCAGTTCAGAGACTCAGGATACTGTAGCAAGTAATTCACCTCCTGATACCCCAAAGTCCATCCACCATCTACAAGGCAGAAGTCAGGATTGTGACAGAATATTACCCACTTGCTTGGATGGTTGCAGCTCCAACAACACAAAAAGCTTGACACCATCCAAGACAAATCAACCCACTGGATTGGCACAATATTTATAAAACATTCAATCCCTCCATCAGCAGTGGGTACTATCTACAAGATGCAGTGCAGAAATTCACCAAACATCCTTAGACAGCACCTTCCAAACTCTCAATCACTTCCATCTAAAGGACAAGGGCAGCAGGTGATTGGTAACACCACCACCTGCAAGTTCCTCTCCAAGCCAATCACAACTGACTTGGAAATATATTGCCATTGCTTCACAGTCATCAGGTCAAAATCCTGGAATTCCCTCCCTACCAGCATCATGGGTCAACCCACAGCAATTGGACTGCAGTGATTCAAGAAGACAGCTCACTACCACCTTCAAGGGCAAATAGGGTCAGGCTATCAATGCTGGCCAACCAGTGATGCCTTAAGTTCCACAAATGAATACAAGAATATTGATATCAAGCTAAGTAGTTCAGCCTTAAATATACACAAGATGTCTTACCCCACAGCTGTCACTAAGAGTTTCAAAGGCTCACAACTCTCAGGAAATTCTTCCTTATCCAGCTCTTAAATTGGCCTGCTTTTATTCTGAATGTATGCCCTCTCCCATGAAGGGAAGCATTCTATTAGAACTTACCATAACAAGTTCCCTAAGAGTATATATTTCATTGAGGTCACTTCATTCTTCTAAACCCCAGGGAGTAGAGTCTAAACCAATTTGACCTTTTCTCATAAGACAATGTCTCCCATACCAGAGATCATCTTCATGAGGCTTTTTTGAACTGCTTTCAATGAATCTTTCCTTAAGGGGACCAAAACTGCTCTCAGTACTCCAGATGTTGTCTCAGCAGCACCTTATAGAATGGCAGTAAGACTTCCCTACTGTTATACTCCAACCCCCTCAAAATAAGAGTTCACATTCAATTAGCATTCCTGATTATCTGCTACACCTGAGCTAGTTATGTTTCATGCAGAATTACCCTTAAGACCCCACTGTTGCAGATTCTTGCTGTTCTTGTCTACATAAAGATTATTAGTTTAGATTCCCTACAGTGTGGAAACAGGCCCTTTGGCCCAACCAATCCATACCGACCCTCCAAGAGTAACCCACCTCCATTTCCCTCTGACTAATGCACCTAGCACTATGGGGAGAATGTGCAAACTCCACGCAGACACTCACCCGAGGCTGGACTCGAACCTGGGACCCTGGTGCACGTTTTTTCACATTATACTCAATTTGTCAACTCACTTGACCTATCGTTCTCTCTATGAATTGTATGCATCCTTCTAACAACCTGGCTTTCCATCCATTTCTGCACTGTCGGAACAAATGTTTTGATTTGCAACTTTATAAGACATTCGGCCCCGAAAACACTACTTTTCCCATCTGTTAGTTTAAGAATAATTAATTAACCCCAAGAGCCGGGTTCCTTATCATGTTCACTTTATCATCAACCGCAAAGGCAAATATGGGCGCTAAGATGGGGAAAGTGTCAGGCTTGTCGTCAAGTCGCTCAGCTGATGGAATGTTGTGATAATCTGGGTCGACGCCCGAATCGTTTACGGACCGTAATCTTGCTGCGGACTTTCCTCCTGCTGAGCTTCCCTCTCTTCCTGCGGCCCAGCCATTTCCGGGTTGCAGTCTTCTTGCGCCTGCGGCGTTTCCCATTCCCGGCGCCGGTGGTGACTGGCTGCACCACGAGGTGGTTCAACAGTGTGCCCCAGTAGATCTTCAGGTGTCGCAGGCGGGAGACCTTGGTAGCGGCGCGGCTGGAATGACACACTAATCTGGCGCAGTGGTAGCGCCGGTGCTGAGCTGCCTTAAAGCTGTTGTGGCGGCTCGGCCAGAACCTGTGGATGGCGGTCGCGGCCTTGATAATAGACCTGACAGTCTTCGGAGGCCGGTTCGACGGCATGATTGGCCGGTTCCGTCGCGGGCTCCTTCCCGGCTGGTCTGATGATTGGTTTACGACTGGTCCGCCCCTTCCTCGTTATTAGGCTCGTAGCACACTCTTTGTGACGTTGTGTACATCTCCGTGGAAACCATTGGCAGGACCGTGGCCCAACCGACACGCTGATTGGGCAGCCTCCGCCCATGGCCGGAACCAGCAACCCTCTCCGCTGATTGGCTGTGCGCTGCACGACTACGATCTTGACGCCAGTAATTTGTGATTGGCTTCGACTAAACCTGATCGATGCTGTGATTAGTGGAGTGGTCAGCCCACTGCGGGTTGGCTGCGGTTCTCCCCAATTGGCTGCTACTGGGATCCGCCCTCCATGTCACTCCGTGACCGCTTCTCTAATTGGCCGCTGGTGACGTGGGCGTTTCAATGGGCGGAGCTTAGATCCAAGATGGCGCTGATGGAGAGTCTGTAACAGCTCTCCTGGACCTAACCTGTCCTCCCTATGAGGCAATTTTCCCCAACCCCGTGGAGTTGCAATGCGAACAATGAGGAGGCTTGGGGGCGCAGCTGTCATTCTGTTGGAATCTGCATGGGAAGCTGACAATAAGGTGGTAGGAGAGGAGGGATGCTGTCACTGGGCTGAGAGTAATGCAGGAGCTGAGTTGGGAGAAGTAGGGTACTGTCAGTAAGCTGGGAGCAAATGGGGGCAACTGACACTAGGCTTGGAGTAATGAAGGGAGCTGACAGAGCTGGTTGGAAATAGTGTGGGAGCTGTTACTAGGCTGGAGGGAGAAGGGGTACTGCTGTCACTGTGCTGGTGAGTGAAAGGAGGTTGCTGTCACTGGATTGTGAGTAATGCTGGAGCTGTCAGTGGGCTAAGAGAAGCAAAGTGCTAACACTAAGCTGGGAGCAACTGTCACTAGTCTGGGAGAAGGGTGTGCCATCACTTGGCTGGTGGAGGGACTGTTATTGGACTGGGCTAGATGGATGTTAATGGGCTTGAGTGGGGGACAAATTTGTCATGGCTTGGGTTTGGTATCGGGAGCTAGAGAGGAGTATGAAACTAAGTTTGGATTTAGTCCTGGATTAGCAATGCAGAGGTACTGAGTTCAAATTTTACTTTGAGAAATTGAGATAAGCAATGGATTGTATGTACTATGGGCTTATGCCAGAAATTAACCACAGTTTCTGACAGGTTATTGCAAAGTAGAACAGCCTCTTGCACAATCTCTGTACATTCCAAAGTTCAGATTGAACTGTTGTAATGTGGGAAGTGTGCCTGCCAAGTTGCATGCAGGAAGCCCCCATGGACACCTGGGAGAATCCCTATACTCCCCTTCAAAACTGTGGGATCTTGTGTCTAGCTGGATGATCATGCAGGGTTGCTGCACTTTAGTCTATTAACCAAAGACCTCACAGTTGCAGTACTCACACTTCGGAAACTTTAGATTTTATTTTGTTAAAAATAGGCTCGGACTGATGTTGCTCGTTCATTATGGAAGTCGTTTAAAAAAATCACACAATACCAGGTTATAGTCCAACAGGTTTATCTGAAAGTACTAGCTTTTGGAGTACTGCTCCTGACCTGGCTCAAAAGCTAGTACTTCCAAATAACCTTGTTGGACTATAATCTGGTGTTATGTGCTTTTTAACTTTGATCACCCCAGTCCAACACCAGCACCTCCACATCATTGTAGAAATATTCACTGGAAAAATTATATTAAAGTTTTTGAATTGGAGAGCAGGCATTTTCTTAAAAAAAACTAGTAAGTGCTGTTTTTTGTTACTGACTGACTGACTGTTTCTAAATTTCAAGGTTGTTCATGAGCCAGAAATTGAGTAATGTTCATGTGTGTCGCAAATCAAAATTAAACAATTTGTTAACCAGTTCTGTTTCCCTTTTGTAACAAGACTACATGAAAGTTATGCACAAAGCTATCTTGCTCGTAAGCATAAATGAAGATATTTGATTTTTTAATGGTGAGTAAGGCTGCATTCACAATCAGCTATAATGAAAATCATCCTAAGAGTTTTTTTTAAAAAAACTTATATTATTTAAACGGCAGGATGTGGTTTATGTGTAGCTTCTGAAAACTGGCTCATGAAAATTCAGCAATACTGTTAACTAATTATCCTTATACTTCATGTTATTCCTGCAGAAACTATGAGTGCCAGGAAATTTGGAATGGATGTTTCTGTTTGTGGTTTTGTCTTTTTTATGAAGATCAACCACAGCTCAATTGTTAGCACTCTGGTGTTTGAGTGTGATTTCAGGTTTCAGTCAAAAGACATAAACAGAAAAATCTAGGCTGATGCCATGCAGATATCATTCCTGTTGAAGGGCTTTTGCTAGAACTGTTGATTTTTCTGCTCCTCGGATGCTGCCTACCCTGCTATGCTTTTCCAGCACCGCACTCTTTACTCTGATGCTGGGCAGTGCTGAAGGTTTGGAGTGTGGTTTTTGCAGTAAAATTTTAAACTAAGTCTGAGTCTGCCATCTTGTGGATGCAATGGCAGTTCCCCTGAGTCTGACCAATGTATGTTATTCAATAAAACATGTTAAAAATGTGCTAATTGCTGTTTCTGAGAGTTTGTTCTGCAAAAACTGGCTGCTGCATTTCCTATATTACAGCAGGGACTGATCTTCAAATAGTATTCCGTTCATAGCATAGACTCTGGCATATGCTGTGATAGTGACAGATGTTATAGATTACAGATTACATTACAGAGTGGAAACAGGCCCTTCGGCCCAACAAGTCCACACCGACCCGCCGAAGCGCAACCCACCCATACCCCTACATTTACCCCTTACCTAACACTATGGACAATTTAGCATAGCCAATTCACCTGACCTGCACATCTTTGGACTGTGGGAGGAAACCGGAGCACCTGGAGGAAACCCACGCAGACACGGGGAGAACGTGCAAACTCCACACAGACAGTCGCCTGAGGCGGGAATTGAACCCGGGTCTCTGGCGCTGTGAGGCAGCAGTGCTAATCACTGTGCCACCGTGCCGCCCACTGTGCCACCGTGCCGCCCACAAAATACAGGTTTACCTCTTTAAAATTCCTGGGAAAAAGTGAGGACTGCAGATGCTGGAGATCAGAGTCGAAGAGTATGGTGCTGGAAAAATACAGCCGGTCTGCCATCATCCAAGGTGCAGAAGAATCCTGATTCCTCATGAATAGCTTATGCTTGAAACATCGTCTCTCCGGCTCCTCGATGCTGCCAAACTGACTGTGCTTTCCCAGCACCACTTGTTAAAACTCCTGTAGATTTCTCAGGCATGTTTGTATTTCCACTCATGGATGTGCATGTCGATGAGAACGTAACTTACATAGTTGTAAGTCTTGGTTCCATAGTGGCATTCTCTTTAAGGTTGTTAGCTGAGAACCAATCCAGGGTCAGTATAATGCTGAGGGAGTGTTGCCCCTGCTGGAGGTCAGGAATGTGATGGAATGTTCCCTACATGCCTAGATTAGTGCACTCTATAACATCCAGTTGCTTGATCAGTGCCATATCCACCAATATTCACCCTTTCCACCACTGACACTTACTGTAAATAGTAGTCATCATGTTTCATATCAATGTTTATAAAATGCACTGCAGCATCACCAAGGCTCCTTTGATAGCACTTTTCAAACCTATGACCCCTACCACCCATAAGAACAGGGGCACTAAAGTTAAAGTTGCCATACTCTTATCAAACCATAGGGCTGCTCTGTCATTAGAGCGAGAGAGATTTAACCTGAGGGTCACCATGCCTCAGTCGAGGGGCAAGATTGAGAAGAAGAGTCCTTTAAGATCACCTCAACCCATGCTGGACATGAACTTACACTGTTGGCATCACAATGCATTGCCAACACGCATCTAACTCACTGAGCTAACAGACCCTGGACCCCAAAAGGCCATGGACACATGGGAACATCATCACCTTGGAGTCATACATCTGTAATTGCCTTAACTTCCATTGGAATAAAATCCTGAAACATCCTCCCAACAGCATTGCTTGTATCCCTACAACTTTGCGAATACCCTTGCCAATTTTTGTAGGTGCGCCATGGAGAGCATTCTGTCTGGATGTATCACTACCTGGTATGGCAACTGTACCATTCAAGATTGGAGGCAGTTACAGAGAGTGGTGAACTTGGCCCGGACAATCACAAAGGCCAATCTCCCATCTATGGAATCCATCTACCAGGCCCGCTGTCAAGGAAAGGCCGCCAGCATTCTCAAAGATCCATCCCACCCTGGCAATGTTTTCCTACAACCTCTACCATTGGGGAGAAGGTACAGAAGCCTGAACACACGCACCAGCCGGTTTCATAACAGTTTCTACCCTACTGTTGTTAGAATACTGAATGGGCTCACAAACTCTTAACATTCACCTGTACCTGTGTTTTTGTTTTTGCTGCTGTTTATCTATTATTTACTATCTATGCTACTTAATTCTGTGATCTGCCTGTGTTGCTTGAAAGACAAAGCTTTTCGCCTCAGTACATATGACACTAAATTCAGTTCAATTCAATTCAACCCCATTACTGTGATGGTTCAAGAAGGTAGCCCATCATCATTGACATAAGTAGAACTTAAATCCTGAAAACCTTTAATGATGAATGGTGCCACCTGGGTTGATGTGAACATCCCATATTTCTTGGTGTCCTGAGTTAATCTTTATCCCACAAAAACTAATCTCACTGAAAGTTTGATTGTTGTTTGTAGAAACATGTTGTGTACATGCTGGAGTTACATGTCCTACATTTCAAGTTGTGAAAGATGCTATATAACTGCACCTCTATCCTTTCATAAAGCTCCTTGGATGTACTTAAGTCCCTAAAGGTTGTCTGAAAGATTGCCCTCATCTAAACAAATAATAGGTGCAAAGGCAAACGGTGACGATGTCGCAGAGAATGTAGAGGAATGAAGACAGGTTAAGGGAGGGGCCACAAACTTGGCAGATTGAATATAATGTGGGGAAAATGTGAGGTTATGCACTTTGGCAGGAGGAATAGAGGTGCTGAATATTGTCTACATGGAGGAAGATTGCAGAAACCTACATAACAGAGAGATTCGGGAGTCCTTGCCCATGAGTCAGCAGTTAATCGGGAGACAAATGGAATGCTGGCCTTTATTTCATTGAGGATGATGTACAAGAGTGGGGAGGTTTTGGTAAAACTATGTAAGGCACTAGTTAGACCACAGCTGGAACACTGTGAACAGTTTTGGGTCCCCTATCTAAGGAAAGATAGACTGGTGTTTGGAGACAGTCCAGAGAAGGTGCGCTTGGGCTGATCCCAGGAATTGTGAAACTGCCTTATCTGGAGTAGGTTTCACCCGTACTCATTGAAATATAGAAGAATGAATGATGACCTCATTGAAACGTAGAAAATTCTTAGGGGTGATGTGGAAAGGTTTCCCCTTGTGGGAAAGTTCAGGACCAGAAAGCAGAATTCAGAGTGAAGGTTCACACATTTCAGACAGGGAGGAGGAGGAATTTCTTCTGTTTGAGAGTGACAACAGATTTTTCATCAGTAAGGGAATCAAAGGGAATGGGGAAAAGGCAGGAAAGTGGAGTTAAGGACCATCAGATAAGCCATGACCTAACTGAAGGACGGAGCAGACCCAATGGGCTGATTGGTCTCCTTGGTTTTACAGTACCCAGCGAAATAATCTCTAATCTTTCTTCACAGGGATTGTATTATGAAATACTGGGAGCAGCAGGGCCAGTTGATTTGCGCAGTTTGCTCCGGGATCTCAGTGTCGAGTACTTTGAAGAGTAACCACAAGCTCTCCAATGTCGTGGCAACTGTCTGCAAGGAGCACGCCCGGCTGGGGGAGACCTTCCCCAGCCACCACACCTGCCCTGAGCACCGGAAGAAACTGGAACGCTTTTGCGTGACCGACAGCGAAGTTATCTGCTTGGACTGCCAGGCCTTCTGGAAACACTTCCGTCACGATGTCCTCAATGTGCAGGAGGCTGCGGAGGAATTCAAGGTACCACGTGCGACACTACACCCCTTTCAGTGCACACCAGGCTCTCCGTGACACTAATATCACCAGAACATGCCCTTCCCCAGACACACAAGTATCCTGCGAGACATTGGGTTTGTATTTGTTGCACACCAGCAGGCATCTGCCCATCTCTGTTTCAAGTCTCAACCTGGCACCGCTGGAGGTCACACTCAAAATCAGGAGTTTGAGACTTGCCCGTGTAATTGACCAGACCTAAGCTGATGTTCCAGTTCCTCATCAAACAGCTCCATCCCCAGAAAGTCTGTGTAGCGGTCAGTGCTCCCAATACTGCCATAGACAGATCCATCTGCAGCTGGCAGATTGGTGAGGATGAGGTCGAGTATGTTTTTCCCTCCTGTTGATCACAATTTGCCACAGACTCGCAGCTTAGCAACATTATCCTTTAGGACTTGGCCAACCTAGTCAGTAGTTTTACTGTTGAACCATTCTTGGTGATGGACATTGGCATGTGTGTGACCCCACCCTCAACCAAGTACGTTCTGTGTCCTTGCCACATTCAGTGCGTCCTCTAAGTGGTGGTAAACACAAAGTGGCAATCCCTCATCTGGGAGAGCTGGTGAGGTGTAATCCTGAGGAAGTTTCCTTGCTCACATGTGACCTGGCATTTCATGGCATCTGGAGTCAGTGTTGAAATCTCTGAGGATGACTGTTTCTTGACTGTTTCTGACTAGACATACTTATTTCTGAATTTAAAAATTCTGTTCTGTGACCATAAAAATCACGTTCTAAGTTCCTGTTGCATCTTCTCTTTCAGAGCCTTAGAATGCTGTGATTTGATTTTTTTTTCCCCTTAGACACAACTTCAGAAGTCTGTGATCAAACTGCAAACCTTGATTGAAAAGTGTAACGTGGCGAAAAGGAAACTTGAAGGTCTGTTGGAGGACACCTTGGTAAGGCAGGTCCCCTTTTTCTACCTTACGATCTGACACTGCTTAGTTATGTTGAAGTCTTAAACTCTGTTTCTGTATGTGATGATTCAGAATGGCTGGATTATATAGTATAGGAGAACCAGTGTATCTGTACTGGCCCTTTTCCCCATACCTTGAATATATTTCCCACCATTAAATATTTGTGAGGCCTCTTTTGGTCATGGCTGACCTATGCCCTCTAGTTCTGGACTCCCCAACCCCAGGGAAAAGTCTTTGCCGATTTACCCTATCCATGCCCCTCATAATTTTGTAAACCTCTATAAGATCACCCCTCAGCCTCAGACGCTACAGGGAAAACAGCCCCAGCCTGTTCAGCCTCTCCCTATAGCTCAAATCCTCCAACCCTGGCAACATCCTTGTAAATCTTTTCTGAATCCTTTCAAGTTTCACAACATCTTTCGGATAGGAAGGAGACCAGAATTGTATGCAATATTCCAAAAGTGGCCCGAACCAAACATGACCTCACAACTCTTGTACTCAATACTCTGACCAATAAAGTCAAGCATATCAAACACCTTCTTCACTATCCTATCTACCTATGACTCCGCTTTCAAGGAGCTATGAACCTGCACTCCAAGGTCTCTTTGATCAGCAAAACTTCCTCGGGAGTCCAGAACTAGAGGGCATAGGTTTAGGGTGAGAAGGGAAAGATATAAAAGAGACCTAAGGGTCAACTTTTTAACACAGATGGTGGTACGGGTATGGAGTGAGTTGCCAGAGGACGTGGTGGAGGCGGGTACAATTGCAACATTTAAGAGGCATTTGGATGGGTATATGAATAGGAAGGGTTTGGAAGGATATGGGCCGGGTGCTGGCAGGTGGGACTAGATTGGGTTGGGATATCTGGTCAGCATGGACAGGTTGCATCTTCTCTTTCAGAGCCTGTTTCCGTGATGTACATCTCTATGACTCTCTGTATGGCCTTGTGGTTGATTAAATTAAAAGTCGGACAAATGGCTCTTAAAATTGCTAAAGAGGTTCTGGGATTTGAAGATGATTCTCAGATTTGCCAAGGAAGTTTAGAAGGAAAGGAAAAGGCCATACTTTTAGAATTAGCAAAGAAGTTAGATTTGGGTTTAACCCAGGACGAAAGTAAAACTGGAATTGTCAGGGAATTACTCAAACACTAGGTGTGTCAGAGAAACAGACAAGTGCAGTAGAGGTAGAAAAACTTAAATAACAATTGAGGAAAATGGAGTTAGAAGATAAAGGGAGAGAGAGGAAAAAGAGAGGGAAAGAGAAAATGAACAAGGGAGAGAGAAGAAAAAGAGAGAAAAGATGCTTCGCTGAGCAAAGAGAGAGAGAAAGGAAGGGGAGAGAGGAAGAGAGAGCGATTTGAACTTGAGAAGTTGCGACTTAGTCAGCAAAGTCAAGTTGATAGGATGGAGATTAAAAGAGAAGGTAGTGATATATATAAATATGTCAAGACTCTGCCACATTTTGATGAAAAAGATGTTGAAGCTTTCTTTATTTCATTTGAAAAATTGGCTTGGCAGATAGAGTGGTCCGAGGATTTATGGGTAATGCTAGTTTAGTCTAAGTTGGTAGGCAGAGCTAGTGAGGTATTTGTCGCATTGCCGGCCACTCAAATTTTTACAGATTACTGCATGGGATAAATCTTTTCTGTGTTGCTGGTTTTAAGTTTAGCAGGAGGGTTTACCCCATGCCGTAACAATCAGTGACTGGAGTTCCTGCTGGGTGTGTGTAGCAACTGCAGCATTCTCGGCAAACAAATGTCCCAGATGAGTGCCGCACGTACCGCTGCTGCGGATGTTGAAGGACTCAGAAGGCTGCCATTGAACTGCACTGTCCCCTTCATGTTCCTGTGGAAGGATTCCATCATGCTCAACAGTTTCAGGGGGCAGCCGATCCTCAGGAAAACCTTGGACAAACCAGCGCGAACGCCTTGGTGAGGTCAATGACAGTGACATTCAGGGGCATTTTCTGTTCTCTGCACCTCTGTAATTGGCGAAGGGAGAAGATCATGTCTACTGTTGACCTTTTAGCTTGGAAGCCGCACTGTGACTCTGAGAGTACATGTTTTGCCAGTTTCTGCAGGCGAGTCAAAATGACCAGAGCAAAGGCTTTGCCGACAGTGTTGAGGAGAGAGATGCCTCTGTAGTTGTTGCAGTAACGTCTCTCGCCCTTGTTCTTGTCAATGGCAATGATCTTAGCATTCCTCATGGCCTGCGGTACAGCTCCTCTTGCCAGCCCTGACAGAGGACTTAATGCAATGGGACTAATAAGCTAGTCTTGCTGCACTCGATCAGATCAGGAGGAATCCCATCGCAACCTGGGCCCTTACCTGAGGCCAGGCTCTCAATGGCCTTGCTGAGCTCTTCTACTGATGGCTCTGCGTCTAGCTTCTCCATGGTTGGCAAGCACATGATGGCATCAAGTGCTGAAGCGGACGCGGTATACTCTTTGGGATAGAGATCAGAGTAGTGTTCAACCTACCTCTCCATCTGCTGGCCTTTTTTTGTGATTACTTCTTCAGTAGAGGATTTGAAGGGGGCTTTCTTGCTCTGAGCTGATCCTAGTGCCGCCTTACTGCTTTTGTACATTCCCCTAATGTTCCCCATTATAGCGGCTGTCTGAACATTCCTCACTTAGCAGTGTCTGGTACTCATTAGCACAATGCCTGGCAGTCTGCTGAACCTTGCTCCTGGCAGCCCTGAGAATTTGCAGAGTCCCCCCTAGCTGACCCCTTGAACTCAGCTAGGGCGACACGCTTGGCTTCAACGATGGTGGTCATCTCAGTTACCTTAGCCTCAAACCTGTCATGTCTCTTACAGGTCTTCTTCCCAAAGATAGCCAGGGATGTGCGTTGCCTAGTATCCTGCAAGGTTTCCCACTTCTCTCACGAGTCACTGGGAGCCTTGGCCTCTCCCATGGGTGACCCTGCACCATCCCCCTGCCCCTACACTCCAACACCCCCTAACCACTGCAATGTGACCATCTGCTCCCATCCCAGTACAGCCTCCTGCCCTGATAGAACCTCCTGACCTGAATTACATACTTAGCCCCCTATAAAGATTGTCTGTTGAAACTATCAGAGCTGAAAAATGTGTTGCTGGAAACATGCAGCAGGTCAGGCAGCATCCAAGGAGCAGGAGAATCGACGTTTCGGGCATAAGCCTCCTGAAGAAGGCTGCTCCTTGGATGCTCCTTGGATGCTGCCTGACCTGCTGTGCTTTTCCAGCAACACATTTTTCAGCTCTGACCTCCAGCATCTGCAGTCCTCACTTTCTCCTTATTGAAACTATCATCGCAATTATTTCAGGCAGACTGATCCTGATTCCTACCTCAGGTCATCTATGGTTGTCACAGCTTAAATCTGTGCTGTCTGGTTATGGAACTTTCAATTATTGAAAACAATATTGACTTGACTCACTTAGCCATAGAGCTGTACAGCACAGAAACAGACCCTTCGATCCAACTCATCCATGCTGCCTAGGTATCCTGAATTAATCTAGTCTCATCTGCCTGCATTTGACCCTCTTAAACCCTTCCTATTCATGTACCCATTCAGATACCTTTTAAATGTTGTAATTGTACTTACTTTGGAAGCTCATTCCATACACGCACCACCCTCTGTGTGTAAGTCTTTCCCCTTTCATCTAAAACTGCTGACCTGTAGTTTTGGATTCTCCAACCCTGGGGAAATGACCTTGACTATTCACCTATCCATGCCCCTCATGATTTTATGAACTTTGATAAGATCACCCCTCCGTCTCGGGTGCTGCTGGGAAAACAGCCCCTACTCAGCCTCTCCCTATAGCTCTCATTCTCCAACTGTGGGAACATCCTTGGAGATCTTCTCTGATACCTTTCCATTTTCATAGGATCCATCCTAAAGTCGAACCAATGTCCTGTACAGATGCCTTTTAAACTTGTAATTGTGCCAGCCCCAACCACTTCCTCTGGCAGCTCATTCCATACATCCTCTGTGTGAAACAAATTGCCCCGTAGCACCCTTTTCTATCTTTCCCCACATCGTAAATATATGCCCTCTAGTTTCAAACTCCCCTTCCCTGGAAAAAAGACCTTTGCTATTTACCCTATCTACATTTGTCAGTGTTGGAGTGAATAAAATTAGTGATGGACAAGTTGACCAGAGTTGGAGCAAATGACTGAGTTGATGGAGGTATGAGAGATTTGACCTCGATAAGAAATTTGAAATGGAACTGTCAATGGATTAGAAGTCGGAAAGTACCAGGGGTGATGGGAAAACTAAATTTGATGCAAATTAGTTCATGGGCCAAAGCGGTTTGTATGAGCTGTAGGAGTACGGAGAGCTGGAGACGGGAAAGATTCAGAATAATCGGGTCTGGCGATTTAATATCATCCTGCCTGAGGGTTTCAGCAGCAGATGGAGATTGGTGATTGTGTTTAAGGTGGAAGTACTCTGCCTTGGGAATGTCGTTGGAAGCTCGGCTTAGGCTCAACCAGGGATTTGCTGCCAGCAGAGGAAACCGCCTGATTCAGACTCAGACATTTCCCAGGGAGAGGAAACAGTTCTGACAAAAAGCAGAAATCGCTGGAGAAACTCAGCAGGTCTGGCAGCACCAGTGACCCTTGTCCAGAACTAGAAGCAGCTCAGAGAAGGTGGTGTTTATGCTGATAATGGGGTCAGAGTTGTGAGAGTAAAAGAGTGAGCAGATAGGTGGAGAGGGAGCTTAGAGAGAGAGAGAGAGAGAGTGAGAAAGGAAACAGTAGACAGCAAAGGGATTGTTGACAAAAGGCCAGAGCAGATGACAAGCTCGATAGCTGATAATGGGGGCTGTGAGTGGACGTAATTTGGATGATTGTACTGAAAGCAACCCATTTCATGAGAGCTTAAAAATGTGTTGCTGGAAAAGCGCAGCAGGTCAGGCAGCATCAAAGGAGCAGGAGAATCGACGTTTCGGGCATAAGCCCTTCAATTCTGAAGAAGGGCGTATGCCCGAAATGTCGATTCTCCTGCTCCTTTGATGCTGCCTGACCTGCTGCGCTTTTCCAGCAACACATTTTTAAGCTCTGATC
>NC_057746.1:34441607-34445096 GCF_004010195.1 Chiloscyllium plagiosum
TGCACGTTCTCCCCGTGTCTGCGTGGGTTTCCTCCGGGTGCTCCGGTTTCCTCCCACAGTCCAAAGATGTGCAGGTCAGGTGAATCGGCCATGCTAAATTGCCCGTAGCATTAGGTAAGGGGTAAATGTAGGGGTGTGGGTGGGTTACGCTTCGGCGGGTCAATGTGGACTTGTTGGGCCGAAGGGCCTGTTTCCACACTGTAATGTAATCTAATAATCTAATCTAATCCCCTCTCCATCTCACAACGATGGGGTCTGTTGTTCAGGTTTTCACCCCCTGGGGACTGACAGAGAATTGCGGGTTAGTAATCCAGGGTGGCCAGGAAAGAATCCATTCAAGGAATTCAGGAGGGGTTGATTTAATGGAATGGACCATGTCAGCTGGTTCTGTGCTGTGAATTCTGCACGGTTCTACAGCTGTGTACTCAGTCTAGGGGAATATGGCTGGCCTCCAGGACTAAGGGCAGCAAGCTAGGCCGAGACTGATGTTGGCTAATTGCCATGGCTGTGAAATACCACTGGAGCCACTATGACTGCATTAAACACATCCCAATCTTACCGGTCAGTTCACCTTGCAATAACTCTGCTGTTCGGTGTGGATTCGGAGGTGACACTTGTCAGGAAACTTTGGCCAGGGTGAGACAGTTATTAATTTTGCCCTTTGTCAAAGAAGAGGTGGACAGATGACCAGAAAGTAATCCCCATAGAGATACAGTTGAGCTTTGGATGGTCAGGTGGACATGGATAAATGTAGTTGGAAGAATTTCAGGAATTCTTAGGAAGGCAGAGAGTGGTAGAAGGTGGAACCAGTCAGTCCAAAGAATTGGTGGAGGTGAATGGGTTTGAGGGAACTCTGAACAGAAAGGAGGCATTGAAGGATACGCTGGTAGGATTGGATGAAGGGAATGAGGAATTGCAGGTGGAGCATTAACAACAGCATGGAGCTGTTTTGCTGCATATCCTGTTTCAGTGTTGTACATGCTGTATAACTCAGCTGCAGCTGGAGGCTTGCAAAGTGTCAGAACTGGGATCTGGGGAACAGTTCGGTCACTGGGTGAGTAAGAGAGCAATGATACAGCGACGGGAGTTCACACCAGGGCAACTAGGAAATTTAAATTCAATTAATGAACTAAATCTGGAATAAAAACTAAAAAACTAGTGTAAGTAGTTATGACCATGAAAACCACATGATGTTTTTAACAAAAAAAAGCACAGTCTGATTAATATCATTTAGAGAAGGAAATCGGTGATTATTGGCTCATTTGGCTTGTGTGTGAGACTCTCGTCCCACAGCAACACGTGTGACTCTTTAACTGCCTTCACTGTGACCCAGCAAAACAATTTGGTGGATGAGTGTCATTTATTGGCCTTCCCGGTTTAAACAGAAAAGATTAGTTTCAATAAAAAAATCCTCCATGTCAATTTGTGTAAAAGAAATCAAATTTTGTGTGTTTATATTCTAATTTACAGCTTACATAATCGAATTTATGTAAGCTGTAAAGTGTTTACCTGCCCAGTGGTCAGGAAAGATATTACATTTTTAAATCGTCAATTAATATACAATATACCTCCTTCGAGTTTTCCTGATCTGATAATTTTATCGCTTTCGAAAATGTCAGTTTTCGGTCAGAGCTGAAAAGCTAAAGAGAACTTTGTCAAGAGGGCACCAGAACAAAGTGTCGAACAGGGAGCAGGTGAGCTACGTTAGATAATGGAGGATGGCACAAGGGAGGTGTGTATAACACATCATGACAGCAGATCTCCGGTTTGGAGGAGCTACAACCAACAGCAGAATATGTAACCCCTCAAGGAATAATAACTCCACTGGAAAATTCGACGGTCATGGCGAACTAGACGTGTCAAAACAAGAGGTTTACAATTTTGCCAGAAAGAGTGGGAAGCTTGAAGATTTTTTTTTGAAGGTTTATCTGAAATTTTCTCAAGGTAGTTGGAGAGTAAATGAAATGAGTAACCCAGCAAGATAAATAAAAACAGTTGATGAAACCTTGTACAAGTCTGTAAAAAGACCATGAGGCACAGCAGCGGAGGGAGGCCATTCAGCCCATCGAGTCCACTGCATCACCATAACCCTTGATGCTCTTACTGAGTAACTATCTATCTATCTCAGGCTTGAGTACACTGAATAACCCAGCGTCAACAGCTCTCTGCGGTAAAGAATTCTACAGATTCACAACACTCTGAGAGAAGAAATTCCTCATCTCCCTTAAATGTGTGACTCCTTATTCTGAGACTATGCCCCTTGGTCCTGGATCGCCCTCAAAAGGAAACAACCTCTCCCCATCTCCCCTGTCAAGTTCTCTAAGAATCTTGTACATTTATTTCAACATGGCCCTCTCTCGTTCTTCTATATCCTAATGAGTGCACACCCAGGATACAAATCCACTCCATTACACACATTCCCTCCAAACCTGCCTAATGAAGCTTCGCTGGGCTGCCTCCAATGGCAGGATATCTTTCCACAAGATTTCATCTATGCTCTGACTCATGCCTTGTATAATTTTAGCAAAACACGTTCCTAATTTTGGACTCCACTCCCTTTGAAATAAAGGCCAATAATCCAGGCACGAGAGATTGACAAAAGTAAAGTTCTGAGTAACGGTCACTGGACCCGAAACGTTCACTTGGGCTTTCTCTTCACGACACTTTCTCAGAGCTCATGAGCTTTTCCAGCAATTAAATTACATTTGGGCATCAGGAAATGGCAAAGACCACAAACAAATATTTTCTACTTGCCTTTAAAATGCACTAAATTATTTTACAAATGACAGTCTCAGAGTGAAGAAGATAATGTAAGACTGGAAAACATAAGTTACAGAATCTGGTGGATACATACCCTCAGGTTTCATAATGTAACTTACCACACAACTCTATGGCTGAACAATCCTTCACAAAGACACAATGTTCATTCTTTCTTTGTAGGAAAGTGGAAGGGACTAATAGAGTCATAGGTTCATTGAGATGTACACCACGGAAACAGACCATTCGGTCCAACCCATCCATGCCGACCAGATATCTCAACCCAATCTACTCCCACCTGCCAGCACCTGACCCATATCCCTCCAAATCCTTCCAATTCATGTACCCATCCAGATGCCTTTTAAATGTTGCAATCGTACCAGCCTCCACCACTTCCTCTGGCAGCTCATTCTATACACGTACCACACTCTGTCTGAAACAATTGCCCCTTAGGTCTCTTTTATCTCTTTCCCCTCTCACCTTAAACCTATGCCCTCTGATTCTGGATTCCCCCATTCCAGGGAAGAGACTTTATCCTATCCATACCCCTCATGATTTTATAAACCTCTATAAGGTCACCCCTCAACCTCCGATGCTCCAGGGAAAACAGCCCCAGGCTATTCAACCTCTTCCTATAGCTCAAATCCTCCAACCTTGGCAACATCCTTGTAAATGTTTTCTGAACCCTTTCAAGTTTCACAACATCTTTCCAATAGGAAGGAGACCAGATTA
>NC_057746.1:34448167-34455208 GCF_004010195.1 Chiloscyllium plagiosum
TGTGCTTCCAATTAAACCTGTTGGACTATAACCTGGTGTTGTGTGATTTTTAACTTTGTACACCCCAGTCCAACACCGGCATCTCCGAATCATGTCTATTATTCACACCATTGATACGTCCCACATTCTCATCGCACCTTTTAGACCCTCCTTGTCAGTGTCACCGAGGGAATACAGTTGTCCAGTTGTGGCAAAACATATCCACTGAATTGTTATTTTATGATTGGAGATATAGACAAATCAACAGCATTAGAAGTCTGTTCTGTGTAAGAGCTCACTGGCAAGGCCATTTTATACAATTCCTCCATTATTTACAGTGTGTCTGGTTACTCCAGTTCCTCACAATGCGTGGTAGCCAGTATAAATGTGGTAGCACCATTCTTTTTAACAGGAACACTCCTCCTGTGTCACTTATTCAGTTGTTCCCAGCCTCTGTCTGACCTACAGCTTTCTTTAAACTGCCAGCGATGCTCACTCAGCACATCCTGTACTCTCCATTCACCCAGAGACACCGAAGAGTTTAAGTACACAGAGGGTAATTGAACATTAATGAGATGGTATTTACTTGGTGGCTGTTGCTTGTGTTCAGTGCGCCCTGACTAGCTATGATATGGAGGATGGGTACAGCCCAACATAAAGTGAGCCCTCAACATGGTCTCACTGGCAGCTTTCAAATTGTTGCTGTCAATGGTCAATGTTTAGTGCTTTGTGGACAACATAAGCTAACTGCAAATTTAAAAGTGAACAACTGGACCAGTGGTGGCTGTATATCCTTGGGTTAGCTTTCCCATGCTGTACAAGCTATCAGAATACCAGGCAGTTTGTGAAAATGCTTCCTGTTCGGGTATTGGTATGTGGCCTGGTCCCTAAATTAACAGACTGGTTTGATTTTGAATTATTGCTGGTTCTTGTTGCATTAATGGTGCAGAGTTTGTTGGTGCATTAATGTAATGATGGATGAACCTTAAATCAGTTTCCACACATTTTCTTGGTTTCGGATGATGTGTGACTTAGGCAGGCAAATGAGAGTGTGGAGTTAAACCTCTTCTGCATATGTATGCAAAGCGTGCAGATCTCAAATTGCTTGCCCACTTACATTGAGGGCCAATTTTATACAATGTCTTTCCCACATCACCAGCTTTATTCCAGTCTAAGTTATTGAGCGAAAGATTAGATTAGATTTAGATTACTTACAGTGTGGAAACAGGCCCTTCGGCCCAACAAGTCCACACCGACCCGCCGAAGCGCACCATATGCCGATCCAATGACCATTTAAATGCCCTTAATGTTGGTGAGTCTACTACTGTTGCAGGCAGTGTGTTCCATGCCCCTACTAGATAGATTAGATTTAGATTACTTACAGTGTGGAAACAGGCCCTTCGGCCCAACAAGTCCACACCGACCCGCCGAAGCGCAACCCCCCTACATTTACCCCTTTAACCTAACACTACGGGCAATTTAGCATGGCCAATTCACCTGACCCGCACATTTTTTGGATTGTGGGAGGAAACCGGAGCACCCGGAGGAAACCCACGCAGACACGGGGAGAACGTGCAAACTCCACACAGTCAGTCGCCTGAGTCGGGAATTGAACCCGGGTCTCTGGCGCTGTGAGGCAGCAGTGCTAACCACTGTGCCACCGTGCCGCCCATAAGTCTTCCTTTATCTACCAGCTCATTATTCATAACAAAGTTACTAGCACAAGGTCCCTCGTTATTGATTAACTGATATAGTTAGTGCTGTGCATCTGTGTTGGGGTGATAGTGGAGCAAGTATTCCTGGTGTAAATTACACATTCCCTGAATGTATGAGTGATCCCATTGCATACCCAAGGTCCTGTAACCCTCTCTCACTGAGAGTGAATCCCAATCATGTGGGGAGTGGGGAAGGGGAGAACGGAGTTGCAAAGGAAGTGATTCAAGCTAAAAGCAGGTACATTCATGGCCTGATGCAGGAAAGGAGGCCCTTTGGCCTTCCATGCCTGTGACAGCTCTTTGACAGAGATTTTTAGTTTGTTTTCTCCCCCCTCATTGTTCTGAATGCGTTTCCACTTTGTGTAGTTCTCTCTTTGGGACATTGTTACAAGCATTGCAATCCACATCACAACAACACCACTCTGAAACCTCAATTTTCTTAATCCTACATCCTCTGGTTACTGATTCTACATCCAGAAGAAATGCTTTCTCCCTGATCATTCTGTGAGAACCCCACCATAATTCAGAAAGCCTCTGTTAAATCTCCCCTTCATGTTCCAAGAACTAAGCAGAATTAAACTTCCCCTGTTAAAATATCTTCAGAAACACTTAAAATTACTGAAAATATACTTTGATAAATTGCAAGTGATAAACTGAGCACAGTGATTAGAGTGCAGTAATAAAACTGTCTCATAATGTGATCACAGCGTTAGTTACAACTCAAAACGTTTTTAAGTACTTACCTTAATATTATTACCAAAGACAACATTGACAGTCCCAATTCCTTCAATATTTACTCAATAGCAATAAGAACTGAGGCTAAAATTGATCAGTGTGCTATCTTTAGCCTGCACATGAACTCATTTTGATGACAGTAAAATTTGCCATTTTAGGTTTTCAATCTGCGTCTAGTAAATTAATTGGCGACAGATAAAAAGCTGACCAGAAAACATGTGTATACATTCAGGACAAGAATTTCTTAATGCAGTTAAGCAACCGACTGTGAAGTGATTAATTCTGAAACTCCTATCATTGCTATTTCATTGTAATATTTTTAATACAATTTTTAATAACTTGAATCTGAGGGAGAAGCTCTTTACTGCTGTTGTAACTTGTGTTGCAGAAACTTGTGTTACTTCTATATTGAAGAAGTGATTGCAAATTATTCTGTGTGCCCTAATATTAAAACAGCCCTGAACGCTTTGGTGCCAATATCAATGGTGTTGCTAAGGTTATTTATTTAGCACATTGTTAACACTTGGGACAGTACCAGAACCTGCTCTGAAGATGTGTGAGAACCACATTGCAGTTGTATTCTTGGTTGGCGGTGGGAGAACATGTCAGGCTATCGGTTTCCAAGGAAATATCATGCACGTGTGTTCATAAAGCCAATCATATTTTTGATCTGGCAACTTACCAGATGCCTGTTTCATCCAGGAATTAAAAGATCATGTTTTCACTTTCTGCAAGTTCCCACTGTGTGCCCAGCTTCATGTTACACAGGCTGTCGAACGTGAGTGGCACAAGGCTACCTTAAGGATTTTGAGTCACTGGCCTTGTTTTGTAGTGGACCCCACTTTGTGTCACCATCATGAGTTGTGGGCATCACAGCCAGGGACAGCAGCTGGAGCCCATTCTGAAGTGACCTCAGTAATAGAAGGTAACCATTGCTGTGGGTCTGGAGTTGCATGTCGTCAAATGGGGTAAATACAGTCTATGCCCTTCCCTGAACAAATTCCAAATGTTTTTAAAAGAGTCATAGAGATGTACAGCAAGGTAACAGACCCTTCGGTCCAATTTGTCCAGGCCGACCAGATATCCCAACCCAATCTAGACTCACCTGCCAGCACCTGGCCCATATCCCTCCAAACCCTTCCTATTCATATATCCATCCAGATGCCTTTTAAATGTTGCAATTGCCTCCACCACTTCCTCTGGCAGCTCATTCCACGCACGTACCACCCTCTGAGTGAAAAGGTTACCCCCTAGGTCTCTTTTATATCTTTCCCCCCTCACCCTAAACCTATGCGCTCTAGTTCTGGACTCCCTCATGCCAGGGAAAAGACTTTGTCTATTTATCATTTCCATGCCCCTCATGATTTTATAAACCTCTTTCAGGTCACCCCTCAGAGTCCGACGCTCCAGGGAAAACAGCCCCAGCCTAGTCAACCTCTCTCTATAGCTCAAATCCTCCAACCCTGGCAACATCCTTGTAAATCTTCTCTGAACTCTTTCAAGTTTCATAATATCTTTCCGATAGGAAGGAGACCAGAAAGGGACCTAAGGGACAATTTTTTCACACAGTGAATGGTGAGTGTATGGAATAAGTTGCCAGAGGAAGTGGTGGAAGCTGATACAATGAAAACATTTAAAAGGCATTTGGATGGGCATATGAATAGGAAGGCTTCAGAGGGATATGGGCCAAATGCTGGCAAATGGAACGAGATTAATTTAGGATATCTGGTCAGGATTGGCCAGTGGGAACTGTCCCAGTGCTGTACCTCTCTATGACTCTAATGAAGTATATGTTTGAAATAAATAAAGATATTCGTTGTCTGGAAGACACCTCCAGCGGAAGCTACTTCAACTTCACCTTAAGGAGCAGCATCTCCACCCTAGAAACGTTTACTTTGCAAATAATTTACAAATTGATAGATGATCTTTGGAGTCTTTTTAAAGACATGGTACAGGACCGCCACCGCCTGTCGCGAGGCGGTACTGCTGCCCAATGCCTTTCAGTGACGATCACATCCACTAGATGGCGGTGTCATACGATCAAACCCCTTGGTGTGGGGAGGGCGAGAAATCTGAAATAAAATCAGAAAATGCTGCAAATCTTCAGTAAGTCTGGCAACAGCTGTGGAGAGAGAGCTGGAGTTAAATACTTTGGAATGCTGGTAATCCTGGGATAGATTGGATTTTGTTCTCCCCACCCAAATAATACAAGGGGTTCAATAAAGCAAAGTTAAAAATCACACAACACCAGGTTATAGTCCAACAGGTTTAATTGGAAGGACATTAGCTTTCGGAGCGCCGCTCCTTCATCAGGTGGTAGTGGAGGGCTCAATCCTAACTCTCAGATTGAGTCCTCCACTACCACCTGATGAAGGAGCGACGCTCCGAAAGCTGGTGTCCTTCTAATTAAACCTGTTGGACTGTAACCTGGTGTTGTGTGATTTTTAACTTTGTACACCCCAGTCCAACACCGGCGTCTCCAATTCAATAAAGCATGCTGTGAAAGTGCAGCTTTATCACCTTTCAGTGTGGAGATATCCCCCTCAGGGTTTCATGTTCCGGGTGCAGAGTGAGAAATGGAAACGCAGAGAAATCCTAGCTCCAGGCTGGGAAACAGGTGAAGAGATGGAGGATGGGACTGCGGGGGTTTGACTGAAGCAGGGAGTAAATGAATGAAGAAGAGACACAAGAGATTTAATGTACTTTTTTATTTTCACCATCTGACATTTATAATTTGTATGTGAATTATTTACACTTTAGTTGTGATTTTACAAAGCATAATCTTGAAATTCAACATATTTTGTATACCCATGTTGTAACATCTTGTTTTCAATGGGGGTTTCTGACCCTAACCCCAGGGTCAGGTCATTGTGAGGTCAGGGAGTCCCGAGGCCCCGCCCTTTTAACAGCTGATTCTCAAAACTTTTTTTTCCCAAATCCCGAAGAAAGGATAAAGTTTCCCAGTGAATTCATTCGCAGTGAAGGTGTGGAGATGGGAGTTGGTGTCCGCGTTGTAAAATGAAACTGTCCCAGATTCATAACTGAGATAAACTCCCACCTTCCTGGGATCCGACCGACAGGGAGAGGGAATTGAGGAGAGTAGTTTATATAAAACTGATCCCAATCCCGCCCCATGAGCCAGAATCCATTCTCTGGGATCAGATTGACCCCTCTCTTCCTCTCCACAGACTCTGAGGCTACTCCCAGACCCTACCATTCATTTCCCCCCCGCCCCACCTCAACCTCCCAGTAATGTCTCCCCAATGTGAATCCCTCTGATCCCAGGACACAGGGACAGGCCCAATGTGTGAATATCTTCCCAGTGTCAGAGAGGCTCCTCCAGATTCCAGTCCATCTCAGGCTCTTCAGATCCTCAGACATCTCGAGCTCAGGATGCGCTGTTTCCACATCCAGGATCACAGAGACTGGGAGAAAAAAAGAGTTTTAGAGACAAATGTGTGTGTGTGTGTTTGTCGGGTGTAGGGCACGTGTGAGTCAAAGTGGGGGAAATGTGTGTGCGGGGAGAATTGTGTGTTGGAGAGGGAGGTCGGATGAGCATGTGGGTTGGGATTTGTGTGTGTGTCTATGTGGACTATGCATGTGTGTGTTGGGGAGATGTGTGTGTTTAGAGGGCATGTGTGTGGCTGGTGGATGATATGTGATGTATGTGAGTGTGGGTGTGTATGGGTCAGCCTCATTTAGTGAAGTGCAGTTTGAGGCAGCGAGTGAATGTAGATATTGAGAACTGCAAATGTAAAAAAAGGGAAAATAATTTATTCAAATTCACCTCTCCTGCTTGTATGTCATTCCAGCCTTTTTCAAGCTTTTTCTCTCAGTTTACACTCAATGGAATATTGCCCCAGCTGCCTCTGAGGACAAACTCCTGTTTGTCTGACTCTCACTGTCATTCATTATTTTCCAATATCATGGGAGAGTGAAATGTGTTTTCACAAAATTGAAACTGGAAATGCTGAATCTGACCTTAAAATACCAATTAAACCTCCTGAAATCCAATGTCATAGAAAGAAATTCAGCTGGTACTGGTTAGATTGAAATAGGGGACATTAGGAAAGTGCTTTATTGAAACAGTGGAGACAGGTCAGAGAATGCTCACTCGGTTGGTTCCTGGGTTGAAGCAGTTCCCTTGTGATGAAAGGTTTCAGGCTGGGGCTGTACTCATTGGAGTTTAGAGCAACGAGAGGTTCTTACTGAAATGTATAAGATGGTGAAGGTGTTGACAGAGTAGACATTGAGAGGCTGTTTCCCATCGTGGGGGAACCTGGAACCAGGGACAGAGTTTCAAAGTAAGGGCCCTGCCAATTAACATGGAGATGGGGAGGGACTTTGTGTCTTGGAATCATTAATCTTTGGAATTCTCTCCCCCTCTCGAAAGCACTGGACCCCAGTTCATTGAATAGATTCAAAACTGAGCTAAACAAGTTTTTAATCAATGAGGGAGTCGAAGGTTGTGGGAGTCAGGCAGGAAAATGGAGTTAAGGTCACAATCAGATCAGCCGTGATCTTTATATGAATGACAGAGAAAGCTCTAGGGGTCACTCCTGCTCCTGTTTCTGATGTACAATGTTCACATGGGATTTTCACACGGACATTG
>NC_057746.1:34459084-34472692 GCF_004010195.1 Chiloscyllium plagiosum
CCCCCACCTCACCCCAGTTCCAAACTTCCAGCTCAGCACTGTCCCCATGATTTGTCCTACCTGCCTATCTTCCTTTCCACCTATCCACTCCACCCTCCTCCCTGACCTATCACCTTCATCCCCACCCCCATTCACCTATTGTACTCTATGCTACTTTCTCCCTACCCCCACCCTCCTCTCATTTATCTCTCCACTCTTCAGACACTCTGCCTGTATTCCTGATGAAGAGCTTTTGCCCGAAACGTCGATCTTCCTGCTCCTCGGATGCTGCCTGAACTGCTTTGCTTTTCCAGCACCACTCTAATCCAGAATCCCCTTTCACTGAATCCAGTCTATTGTATTCATGGCTCACAATGCAGTCTCCTTTACATTTGGGAGATAAATTCAAACTGGGGCTGATTGCTTTGCTGAACACTCTGCTCTGTCAGTAAAAATGACCCTGTGTTTCCAGTTACCTGCCACTTCAACACCCAACAGAATGTGATATGATGAAGCAGAGTCAGGAAGGAGAAATCATGTCTGATAAATTTACTTCAAATCTTTGAAAAGGTAATAAGTGGGAAAGATGAAGGGAAAGTGGAGGATGGAATATATTTGGATTTTCAGAAGGCATTTGGTAAGGTGCCACACATTAAGCTACTGAAGACGATAAGAGCCCATGTTGGAGGTAGTTTATTAAAATGGAGGGATGATTGTTTAACCAATAAAAGACTGAGAATTGTGATGAATGGACATTTTCAGGATAGCTAGTAACTACTAGTGAGCCAAAAGGATCAGAGCTGGGCCACAATTATTCACAAAATATCTGAATGACTCAATTGAGGAAAGTGAATACCAAATTTGCAGAAAATAGGTGAGTAGGAGAGGGTGACATAAAGTATCTGCAGAGGGACATAGTCAGGATAAAAGAGTGGGCGAAGTCTTGGCAGATCAAATATAATGTAGGAATTTGATGTGATGGATTTTGGCAGGAAGAAGATCTGGATATTATTTAAATGAGTAAGACTGCAGGAAGCTATGGAACTCAGGGATTTGGGATTCATCCATGAATCACAATAAAATAGCATCCAGGTTCAGGTTTATTGGGAAGACCAATGGAATGTTGGCCTTCATTTCAAAGCGAATGGAATGTGGAAGTAGGAAGCTTTTGCTAAAACTGTACAAGGCACTGGTCAGCCTACAGGTGGAATACTGTGATCAGTTTTGGTGCCTTATCAAGAGAAAGATACAGTGGCATTGGAGGCAGTCCAGAGAAGGTTCATCAGGTTGTTTCAGGGATGGAGGTATGTTATGAGGTATGGTTGAGTAGATTGGGCCGGTACATGTTGGAATATCGAAGAATGTGACATGACATTATTGAACCATGAAAGATTCTTGAAGGACTTGACAGGTTGGATGTGGACAGATTGTTTCCCATTGTGAGAGAGTCAAGGACCACAGGGCATAGTCTTAGAATAAGGGGTCACACATTTAAGGCAGAGATGAGGATGATTTCCAAACGTTTGATCCAATTCAGCATGGTATATGGCTTAGATAACATGTGGTGCTGTTCCTATCTATCTGCTTCCCTGCCCTTCCAGATGGTTCAGCTTGCAGATTTGGAAGTTGCTGTCTAAGGAGCCTTGGTGAGTTTCTGTATTTTTTGTAAATGGTACACATTTCTGTAACTGTGTGTTGCTGGTGCAGGGAGTGAAATTCAGAGTTGAAGGATGGGGTACCATTACTGTTTTGTCCTGGATTGTGTTGAGCTTTTTGAGTATTATTGGAGCTGCACCCAGCTTCTGACTTGCATTTTGTAAATGGGGGATAAGCATTGGGGGATCATGGGGTAAGTTACTGGCTGCAGACCTTTCAGCCTCTTGTAGCTATAAAGTGCCGCTGGCTGGTGAGTTCAGTTTCTGGTCAATGGTAACCTCCAGGATGTTGACAGTTGCTGTAATTGGACGCACAATGTTTCATTATCTGAGCAGTTGTAAATGCTGCTGAAAATCGCACAATCATCAGTGAATATCCCCATTTCCCTTTGCAGCCAAAGATACTACTCTGACAAACTCCAACAGAAATATCCTGGAGCTGAGATGAATGCACTTGAACAATCACAACCACCTTCCTTTGTGCTCGGTTTGACTCTAACCAGTGGAGAGATTCCCCCGATTCCTACTGACTCCAGTTTAGTGAGGACTCCTTTATGGTACACTGAGAAAAATGCTGTGTCAATGTCAAGGACAGTCAGAGCCTGTTAACCAGCTTTCTTCATAGCTAAGTGCTTCATTCTACCATCTTTGGTATTTGCACACACACCAATTCAAATTATAAAATATAAATCATGACAAAGGGACTTATCAAAACGTTACCAGGTTTAATGGTGTTCAACACAGCAAACGGGAAAAGGTTTTCGAATTTTTCAGTGGACAGGATACCGTCTGTAACTGACAGGTTTTTAGTCTCTTCACTAATCCTTTAAAAATTACACATTGATTGATTATAAATTCACCATAAACACCATAAACTGAGTAAATCCACAAACTTGCACCGAGTTTCAGTGAAGTGCATGTCCTACCTCCTCTTCCGAGATGCTTCCTCCTGAAATAAACAAAACATCAATCTGAGTTGACAGAGACTGACAGTCTATATCCAGAAAGCAGCAATTACACCCACATTGTTACAAGCTGCTGAGAATTGCAAATTCTGATTGTTGCAGACATGGAATAGAAAGAGGATGTGACACAAAGGACCTCAAAGACCTGGAGCAGGTATAAAAAAACTTCTCAACTCCTGCAAAGTATTGAAGGAAACATGAATATATTTTACTGGGGGAAAGATCTGACTAAGATGTTTAAACTAAGAAAGGGGACAAACTGATGGATTCAATGAAGATGTTTCCACTTTGAGTCACAGAGTCATATAGCACAGAAACAGACCTTTCGTTCCAACCAGTCCACACTGAATATTATCCCAAACTAAACTATTCCCACCTGCCTGCTCCTGGCCCTTATCCCTCCAAACCTTTCTTATTCAGGAACCTGAACACACGTCTTTGACACATTGTCATTGGACCCACATCCATTTCTTCCTCAGGAAGTTCATTCCACATCCTCTGTGTAAAATGTTTGCCTCTCATGTCTTTTCGCAATCTATCTCCTCTCATCTTAAAAATGCAGCCCCCAGTCTTCAAATTTCACATCCTTGGGAAAAGACAACTGTCGTCAACTCTATCTATACCTTTCACTATTTTATAAACTTCAAACAAGCTGCCTCTCAATCTCCCACAGTCCTGTGGAAAATGTCCCAGCCTATCCAACCTTCCTTTATCACTCAAACCTTCCAAACCCAGCAACATCCAAGTTGCTCTCCTCTGTACCATCTCCAGCTTCATAATATCCTTCCAACTACTTGCGGACCAGAACTGGACACAGTATTCCAGAAGAGGCCTCACCAACGTCCTTCTAAGGAAACTGAAAATATGAACCTGTGAATATCATCCAGTTACAGATAATATAAAATGGGGAGTTCAGAAGAAAGGTATTTAGCAACAAAGTGCTGAGAATGTGCAATCTACTGTCACACAGTGTGACTGAGGTAAATATATTGAACAGGAAAGTAGAGAATCCCCTGATGGAGAAAGGAGCAGAGGGAGATAGTGACAGGGGGAATGAAGGAAGATGGGTATCTGCATAATGTTGGGTTAGTTCACAGTCACACTTTCACTGAACTAAACTGAAGTATAATCAATCATCTTCAGAAATGTCACTCTGTCCTTTTGTTCCAACTGTTTTTCCAATGTTGAGAGTTTCTGCAGAAGAGAATTTAAATTCTCTTGAATTACATAAAGGTTTTGCTCCATTGTTTTGAGAATGTTTTCCTCTTGTTCCCTGACATCTCGGAGTAAACTCTGCTCTTTCTCAGTGAGTATCTGGTGCATTTTAACAAACTCGGATTTGATGTCGGTCTGCACACGGCTGGATCCTTCCTATCAGGAGAAATATTAACACAATATGTTTCTGCAAAAAGACAACAAATGTCTGAATCAAATGCTGAAGCTGAGCTCAGGGAGATTTTACCCGAATTTGGGAAATCTTCTGTTTCTGCTGCTGCTCCATTTCTCAAGCAGCCCATTTCTTCCCTGTCAGAGAATCCAAGGAAGATTTCACCCAATCCTGGGATTGGGAGAGAAAGTCAAAAAATAAAAGTGTGAGACCATGAACATGTGATGAAATGATCAGGGGTGAAATCTCTTTCCTTTTACCTTGTAGATTCCAACAGCATCTTTAATCGCAGGAAGTTGTGAGATTTGTGTTCCGGGGAATCTCTACAAATCACACAGATCAAGTTCTTGTCAGTTTCACAAAGGCTCGACAATCTCCTCCCTGGCTTCCCAGAGGATCCCAGGATAAATCCCATCCGGCCCAGGGGACTTATCTGTTTTTATACTCTGCAGGATTTCTAATACCTCTTCCACGTGAACCTCAATCACACCTCGTCTAGTAGCCTGTATCTCAGTATTTTCCTCAACAACATTGTCGTTTTCTGGAGTGAATACTGTCGAAAAATATTCATTAAGTGCTTCCCCTATCTCCTCTGACTCCACACACAACTTCCCACTACTATCCTTGATTGGCCCTAATCTTACTCACATCATTCTTTTATTCCTTAAAACTATATAGAAAGCCTTAGGGTTTACCCTGATCTTATCCGCCAACAATTTCTCATGTCTCCTCCTGGCTCGTCTGAGCTCTCTCTTTCGGTCTTTCCTGGCTACTTTGTAACCCTTAAGCGCCCTAACTGAGCCTTCACATCTCATCCTAACATAAGCCTTCTTCTTCCTCTTGACCAGAGATTCCACTTCCTTTGTAATCCATGGCTCCCGCGCTCTACAGCTTCCTCCCTGCCTGACAGGTACATTCTTATCCAGGACACACAGGAGCTTTTCCTTGAATAAGCTCTACATTTCTAATGTGCCCATCCCATGCTTCCTAAATCTTGCCTAATCGCATTGTTATTGCCTTTCCCCCAGCTGTAACTCTTGCCCAGTGGTATACACCTATCCCTTTCTATCACTAAAGTAAACATAACAGAATTGTGATCGCTATCACCAAAGTGCTCACCTATTTCCAAGTCTAACACCTGGCCGGGCTCATTACCCAGTACCAAACCTAATATGACTTCGCCCCTTGTTGGCCTGTCAACATACTGTGTCAGGAAGTCCTCCTGCACACACTGGTCAAAAAACTGACCCATCTATAGTAATCATACTATAGTGTTCCCAGTCAATATTTGGAAAGTTAAAGTCCCCCATGACAACTACCCGTCTCCCTCATTCCTATCGAGAATCATCCTTGCTATCCCTTCCTCTACATCTCTGGAACTATTCAGAGGCCTATAGAAAACTCCCAACAGGGTGACCTCTCCTTTCCTGTTTCTAACCACAGCCCATACTACCTGAGTTGACGAGTCCCCAAACATCCTTTCTGCAACTGTAATACTGTCCTTGACCAACAATGGCACCCCCACCCCCCTTTTACCATCTTCTCTGTTCTTACTGAAACATCTAAATCCTGGAACCTGCAACAACCATTCCTGTCCCTGCTCTATCCATGTCTCCAAAATGGCCACAACATCGAAGTCCCAGGCACCAACCCATGATGCAAGTTTAGCCACCTTATTCCGGATGCTCCTGGTGTTGAAGTAGACACACTTCAAACCAACTTCTTGCTTGCCAGTGCCATCTTGCGTCCCTGAAACTTGATTTCGGACCTCGCTACTCTCAACCTTTTCTATACTCGAACTAAATTTTGGTTCCCATCCCCCTGCTGGATTAGCTTAAGCCTAATCCAATAGCCTTAGTGAATCTCCCCCCCAGGATATTGGTACCCCTCTGGTTCAGATGAAGACCATCCTGTTTGTAGAGGTCCCACCTACCCCAGAAAGAGCCCCAATTATCCAAGAATCCAAAACCCTTCCTCCTGCACCATCCCTGTAGCCACGTGTTCAACTCCTCTCTCTCCCTATTCATTGCCTCACAAGCACATGGCACGGGCAACAAACCAGAGACAACAACTCTGTTCGTACTAGCTCTAAGCTTCCATCCTAGCTCCCTGAATTTCTGCCTTAAATCCCTATCTCTCTTCCTACCTATGTCGTTGGTGCCTATGTGGACCATGACTTGGGGCTGCTCCCCCTCCCCCTTAAGGATCCCAAAAACACGATCAGAGACATCACGAACCCTGGCAGCTGGGAGGCAACACGCCAACCGTAAGTTTCTCTCGTCCCCACAGAACCTCCTATCTGTCTCCCTAACTATGAAGTTACAGTGCAAGTGATTGACCAAGTGTCAGTTCTAGGAATTCAGTTTGTTCTTGGGAATGATTTGGCAGGATCCAACGGGGAGTGACACCCTTTGACTACTGCTCTGCTCCTCTTCCCCCTTCCCTTCTGAGCAGCAGGGACAGATAAAAAATAAACTCGTTACCTTACCAATCTGGCACACAGAACCTTGTTTTTTGGTTAGAGGAGAAGGATAGGTGGGAGACACTACCCGAGTAGTGTTTTGGGTAACGCAACCACACAAATATATGACTTCTCAGAAGTCCTTCGCTCCTCCCTCGCACCTCTCGGCAAATGGAGGCCCGACTCCCGAGGTAAGTCCCTTTTAATGCGGGAAAACTCACCCTTCCCAGCAGCCCTCGCTTCACCTCTCCTTCTCTCCTCGCCGCTCTGGTAAAATGGAGGCCCGACCCACGAGGTAAGTCCCTTTAAATGTGGGAAAACTCACCCTTCCCGGCAGCCTTCGCTTCACCACTCCTTCTCTCCTCGCCGCTCTGGTAAAATGAACATAGTCATTTTGATCAATGGGTATGTGCTTTGAAAATAGATAAGATCTTTGAGGCTCTAAGAGCGATTATTCTGCTGGAGGAGTTTAAAAGCTCACTTCCAGAGATGGTAAGAATTCACATGGAGAAACATAAAGTTCAGGAAGTGAGAAGGGCAGCAGAATTAGCAGATGAGTACATGTTGGTGTGTAAGACAAGCTTCTGATCAGAATTTCATCCTGTGAGGGATAGAAATTGGGAGAAGGGCAGATCCTACACAATGAAAGCAAGAGTGGAGAGCACTGGTAAGAATTTACCACAGGATAAAAAGAAGCCCAAGAGGGTGGAAAGGAGGTGAAAGCCTCAGGTGTTTCCACTGTGGTAAAGTGGGACACGTAAAGTTACAGTGCTGTTTGTTAAAGAAAGGCACTGTGGAAAAGGATGTGGTAAAAGAAGCTAAGCCAGTCGCATTAGTGAAGGTAGTAAAGGAGACCCCAAGAGGAGCTGAGGACCTGCAGGAGAGTGCACAGTCTCGGCAGGGGCTGGGTATGGAGTTAGTACCTAATCGCTGCGAAGAATTCGCCTCTGTGGGTAAAGTTTACTCAGAAAGAACAGAGAGAGAAGGGCAATAAGTTATAATTTTGAGAGATACAGGATCTAACCAGTCACTGATAGTCGGGGATGAGCGAATGTGCACTCTTTCTGATCTGTTACCCAAGAGTGTGGTAATATATGGGATAGATGGACAGAAATTTAACATCCCCCTATGAAAGATCAGGTCGGAGTGCCAACTCAAGACTGGGGAAGTTACAGTGCAAGTGATTGACCGAGTGTCAGTTCTAGGAATTCAGTCTGTTCTTGGGAATGGTTTGGCAGGATCCAAGGTGGGAGTGACACCCTTTGTGGTGGAGAAGCCCAAGGAAGACCAAGAAACTGAGGAGATAAAACAGAAATATCCTGGTATTTTCCCAGACTGTGCGGTAACCAGATCCCACTATCATAAAATGAAGTGAAAAGTAAAGAGAAAGATGAAGGAGCTGCGATTCAGTTAGCAGACACCCTGTTTGACATAATGGTGCAGGAAAAACCTGAAAAGGCAGAGGGTCAGACAGATGTGTTTACTCCTGAAAGTCTAAGAGACTTGCAACACCAAGACAAGAAAATAAAAGACATGTATGTGGATGTGTACTCTGAAATGGAGGCAGAAAATATTCCGGAGGGTTATTATCTGAAAGATAGAATCCCAAGACAGAAATGGAGACCACAGCAGGTTAGTGCAGAGAAGAAATGGGCCAAAGTGCACCAGATTGTGTTGCCGGTAGCATACAGACAGGAGGTGTTACGGGCAGCTCATGAATGATCTGTAAGAGATCACCTAGGGGAACGAAAGACTCAGGCCAAGGTACAAAACATTTTTATTGGCCTGGAATGCACAAGGATGTGGTTAACTTTTGCCATGCGTGTCATACATGATAAATGGTAGGTTAGCCACAGGTGGCAACAAAACCATCACCTTTACTGCCAATTCCTGCATCTGAAGAACATTCCATGTAGGTTATAATTGGTTGTGTAGGTCCCCTCCCGAGAACAAAAAGTGGGAACCAGTACTTGTTAACCAGAATGGATGTGTCTACCAGATTTCCAGAGGCAAATCCATTACGGAGTATTAAGGTAAAAAAGGGTAGTAGAGGAATTAGTAGCTTTCTTCACAAAGTATGGGCTACCCAGAGATCAGTTGAATTAAGGGTCACATTTTACTGCGAGGCTGTTTAAGAAGATTATGGATAGCTTAGGCATACAACACTTTAAATCCAGTGCATATCTTCCTGAATCCCAGGGAGCTTTAGAAAAGTGGCATCAGATCTTGAAGCATACTGTTGACAGCATACTGTCAGGATTACCCAAATGATTAGGGTAAAGGTATCCCATTCCTATTGTTTCCCATTAGAGATGCCCCAAATGAATCTACTCCGTTCACTCCCTTTAAGTTAGTATTTGGTCATGAAGTGAGAGGTCCTTTGAAATTAATTAAAGAAAAATTGACAGGACCAAAGTTGGAGATCTTTGGAGGTGGGAGATTAAATAGAGTTGGTGAGTTAGCTAAACAACACCTGAAGAGGGCACAGCGTAAAATGAAGCAGGTGGCAAACAAAAGTTCTGAGACTCGAATGTTTTCCCAAGGGGATAATGTGTTAGTACTGTTACCAATGACAGGAGATACTTTCAAAGCCAGGTTTAGTGGTCCCTATCAAACTGAGAAAAAGTAGTCAGGTGAACTATTTAGTAAAGATTCCAGATAGAAAAAAACGGTATCGGGTATGTCATGTGAACATCTTGAAACTGTATTATATTAGGGAGAAAGAACTGGAGGAACAGGTATTAGTTACTGCACCGTAGAGCGAGGAATCAAATCCAGATGATACGGATTTTGAGATGTCTCAAAATAGATTTTAAAATGAAGAAGTCCTTGAGGAGTGGGATAGATTAGTAAGCTATCTGTCTCAGGAGCATAGAATGCAGTTGAAAGATTTGTTACTGCAGTATAAAGACACATGTAAGAATCAGATGAGAGGATTAATTGGATTATACATGAAGTAGATGTAGGGAATATTGCTCTGAAAAAACAACATCCCTATTGCTTTAATCCTTTCAAAGCTCTGACTTTGGAGGTGGAGGCCATGCTTGACGAGGTCATCATCGAACCAAGCCAGATTGAGTGAAGATCGCCAATCGTCTTAGTTCCCAAACCGGGTGGGACTCAATGATTCTGCAAGGATTATCGAAGGTCAACGCCATTACAAAATCGGACTCATATCCAATTCCTAGATTGGAGGACTGTATCTAGAAAGTCAGACAAGCCAGTTACATCACGAATTTGGACTTAACGCGTGATCACTGGCAGGTACCTTTATCAGAGACGGCAAAAGAAATTTCTGCATTTGTAACCCCACATGGGCTACATCAGTTTGAAGTGATGCCCCTTGGAATGAAGATTGCACCTGCCACATTGCAAAGGCTCGTGAACAGAGTTGTGGCTGGGTTACCAAACTGTGCAGTGTATTTGCATGAAGTAGTGAACTTAGTAAGTCCTGGGAAGAACACATGGTACAGTTAGCAGAGCTCTTTGAACAAGTACGAGAAGCAAAACTGGTGATAAACTTAAATAAAACTGAATTTGCGAAAGCAGAGGTGACGTTCTTGGAACATAAGATCGGTCATGGAAGGTTGACCCCACGGAACACAAAGATAAAGGCCATTGAGGAATTCCCATGACCAACCTTGAAGAAAGACATGCTTCGATTCTAAGAACTCAGCGGATTCTATTGGAAATTTGTCCCAAACTTCAGCAGTTTAGTGGCACTGTTAACCAATTTGCTGAAGAACACAAAGTTTCAGTGGACAGAACAATACCAGGAGGCATTCGACCATTTGAAAGCCATATTAATCACCAAACTAATTTTAGCTGCACCAAACTTTTTAAAACCTTTTAAAGTCACCTTTGATGCTAATGACATAGGGGTTGGAGCTGTATTCCTCCAGGAAGATGGGATTGAACTGCCAGTTGGTTACTTTTCGAAGAAGCTCAACATCCGCCACAGGAAATACTCCATAATTGAAAAGGAACTATCGAGTTTGGTACTGGCCTTACAACATTTTAATGTGTATGTCATGAACAATGTGTCAGAGACAGTTGTGTACACGGCTCATAATCCACTTACATTCTTGGAATGCTTTAAAGACAAGAATTTGAGACTATTTCATTGGAGTCTGATGTTGCAGACTTTTAATTTAAAAAATCATACATGTTGCAGGTCGTAATAATGGAATCACAGATGCTTATCATGGATTTAACTGAGAGTTTAGTTGAGATTTGTATGTATTTAATATTTTATAAATACAAGTATATGGGAAGAAGTTAAGGTGAACTTGTATTAAAGTTATCTGTATGTTAGGGTAATGTGTTTAAAAAGTACAGAAAAGAATAAAGCCATATTTTCAGTATGATGGTTCATTTTTCTTAAAGGGGGGAGGTTTTATGAAGGTGTGGTTGTACTGTACCTTGAAGAGAGTTAAAAGCTAGCAAAAACTACCTGACAGCACCATGTGTTCTGAAAAAAATATATAATGTAACATTTGGTTGAACAACTCGACTAGCTGGTTGCTTGGAAACAAAAAAAAATCAAATTTGGCCAGTTTAAATTATACCCCAAAATATCCACCTCTAATCAAGTTTGAATTAAGTATATTGACAATCTTCAAAACCAATGACACAATCCGATGCTTTGGGGGCTTTAAGACCGGGGAAAATTAAACAGTTGAAAGGAGAACTGCCAAGCTACCAGCATGTAAAGACTGCCTGAAAAATAGCTCTCTTAAAGGTACCTTTATCAATCAGTAACCTGTGAAACAGAATCCCCAAGAAGACAGGAATACAGAGGAGAACTGAAAGCAGAATGGTTTTGAGATAAGAAGTTTTTTTCTTAAAGGTACCTTTATCAATCAGTAACCTGTGAAACAGAATCCCCAAGAAGAAGACAGGAATACAGAGGAGAACTGAAAGCAGAATGGTTTTGAGATAAGAAGTTTTTTTTTTGTAAATCTTAATTGGGAATTTTATTGGACTAATATTGTGGAAGGGAAAGCTAAAAGATAGGTTAGAGGAAGGAGTTGTAAATAGTTTAGTTAATTATTCTCTGTTATACTGTAAGAAATGAAGTTGTTACTTTTACTTTAAGGAGTTCTTGGCCTACCAAATTTTCACAGATTGCTGCATGGGATAAATCTTTTCTGTGTTACTCGGTTGAAATAAGCAGGAGGTTTATCCTGTGTCATAATAGTACCTAGGTACAACCCTGATTGACAGAATTGAAAAAAATGAAGAAAAAGAAGTTACATTACAGCTATACAGTGTAACCATAGGTCAGGAAAACAGGAAGCAAATTAAAAAGACAAATATCACAAACTCTCTCCAAAGGCTCTCCATAGCAGACCAGCGCAGGGGCCTCTGTGTGGTCTGTTCTCAGGAGCTGCAGGTTCTGCATTGAGCCGCTGCCCCCCACATCCCCCGGCCGCTGGTGTCCTTCCTTCGGGCATGCTGGTCACTGGCTTCCCCACTTTGGGCATTTGGGTCGCTGGCTTACCATGTCTGTGTAGGTTTCCCCCGGGTGCTCTGGCTTCCTCCCACAGTCCAAACATGTGCAAGTTAGGTGGAGATCAGATATTCCAGATCAAGGGGAAATGAGCTGGAAATGACAATGTAGGCGGCACGGTGGCACAGTGGTTAGCACTGCTGCCTCACAGTGCCGGAGACCCGGGTTCAATTCCCGCCTCAGGCGACTGTGTGGAGTTTGCACGTTCTCCCCGTGTCTGCGTGGGTTTCCTCCCACAGTCCAAAGATGTGCAGGTTAAGTGAATTGGCCATGCTAAATTGCCCGTAGTGTTAGGTAAGGGGTAAATGTAGGGGTATGGGTGGGTTGCGCTTCGGCAGGTTGGTGTGGACTTGTTGAGCCGAAGAGCCTGTTTCCACACTGTAATGTAATCTAATCTAATTCTGAATGCATGAAGGAGTGTCAAGGAGATCTTGAGTAGTTCCCTGCTTCCTGGTCAATAGCTATCCCACAACAACGCTAAATAATTATTCAGTCATTCTCACATTGCTGTTTACAGGAGCTTGCTGTGTGAGAATTGGCTGCTATGTTTCCCATAAAGATTCGCAGTTAATTAATTGAAAATATTCCTCGACAAGTTGTTTCTTTTTCTGAAAAGAAAGAACAGTTTTGCCTGCACCTTGACTTTTACATTCAGATCATATTTTGTTCCAAGTGACTAGAGATTTAAAATGCAAACATCAGGTTCTCAGGAGTGTGTTGAATGGGCGAGGTAGGATGAAAGTCCAGTTCCTGTTCAGAGCTTGTGCTTCAAGACCTGTCAATGACAGCCTTCACAGGGATCCGCTGCATCTTGGACATTCTTTTGCTCACATCTGTTTGTTGTGTCATTTGTGTAAGATCGACATTGTGCCATCAACAACACGTTAATAATAGGCTCGGTATTTAACTTTGAGGCAATTCCAGAGAGAGAGAGCATAAACCCTCATCCCAAGATAAGCCTCTGACCAAATTATCCACACTATTATGAACTATTATAACCTCTCATACTGACCTAAACTGCTAACAAATTGCTCTCTCCAGCCTTCACTATTCCAACATAAATCCTCAGTGCCGTCTGAAATGACCCACAGACATTCAGACCAGGGGCAAATACAGGGCTGGCAATGATTATAGACCTTGCAGCTGATGCCCAAATCTTATCAGAGGGACAATTAAACAGATTTAACCCTCACCCCCAAACCTGATCCAATAATATTATAGGAAGGTTTTTTTACAAGAAGATGACAATCACAGATCAACTTTTTCAAGCAGCCCAAGTGTGTGTTTCTTTTCCCCCTTTCTCCCAGGTTTTCCCGGCTGCACTGTCCATGAGATTTACTCCAATTCCTGGACACTCCCTGACAGTTGGTAAAGCCCCTCCTGACAGCACATACCCGCTCCCCTTCCCTTCCCCCGGGACCCAGCCCCGGGCTCCCTGCAGATCCCCCTCCATCCACACCCCCTCCCCCCATCCTTTCCCGCTGCCGCCGGGCGGGGGCGGGGGACAGATCCCGCTGGAACTTTCCGCCTCTTTCCAGAACCTTCTCCCCCGGGCTCGCTCCTTCCAGAACACTCTCGGGCTCTCGGCGTCTCGCGGAACCGTCCGCGCTCCCATTGGCCGCCGCCTCAGAACCTTCCACAACATTCCG
>NC_057746.1:34474733-34494909 GCF_004010195.1 Chiloscyllium plagiosum
GAACAAGATCACCATCAGCAATGACAAGGGCAGGCTGAGTAAGGAGGAGATTGAGAGGATGGTGCAGGATGCGGAAAAGTACAAGAATGAGGATGAAGCCCAGCGGGAAAGGATCGGAGCCAAGAACAGTTTGGAGTCCTACGCCTTCAACATGAAGAGCACAGTGGAGGATGAGAATGTGAAAACTAAGATCAGTGAGGGAGACCGGAAGAAAATTCTTGAGCAATGTAACCAGGCAATCCTGTGGTTGGAGAACAACCAGACGGCAGACAAGGAGGAGTTTGAGTACCAGCTGAAAGAACTGGAAAAGCTGTGCTGTCCCATCATTGCCAACCTGTACCAAGGAGGAGCAGCAGCAGCAGGTGGTTCTTGCAGAGCCCAGGCTGGATGTGCCACTTCCACAGGACCAACAGTGGAGGAGGTGGATTAAAAGACAAAGGAACTTTGCTTCAGTGACTTGTGTTAAATGTTGCCTGGATGGTTGCACTGCTTATGCTCCTTATGGATAATGCAGTGGAGTTATTCAATATTTACCTCATGAGACTTTGGTTCCAGTTGGAAGGAAGGAACTTTTTTTTTCATGTCTGTATGATGCAGGTTCCTTCAGCACTTTATTTGATTGTATTTTGATCTATGCTGTTGTGATTTTTATTGAAACTTGTTGGAGGATATGAGTTTTTTTTTTTAAGTGAACTTCAAAACCTGAATGCCTTCAATAAACTTGCTTTTAAAATTCATTTTTGTGCTCCTTTTCTGTTGAATCAAGCTGCACTGATTAATAACACAACAGTTCCCAAGGAATTCTATTCGGGGGTGAAGTGGTAAGCTGTTTCCTGGCAATACTACGAAAATCTTTAAATTATCACTTGTCATATTTTTTTCCTAGATGGTTGAAAATGTAATACTTTTGTTTGCTTGCTGCCAGTAGTCCTTCTTATATTGACGAGGTATGTATGGAACTGCAGCTAGATAACTTGCCTCTGACATCGACCTGTTCAGCATGGAAACAGATCCTGCAGTCAAATTCATCTGTGCTGACCAGCTATCTTAAAGAAGTATATTCCCATTTGACCCATATCCCTCTCCTCCCTTCCAATTCACTTACCCATCCAGATGCCTTTCAAATGCTGTAATTGTACCAGCTCCTCTTGCAGCTCATTCCATATACTTAGCACACACTGCATGTTTTAAAAAAAAAAATCACTCTTCAGGTTTGTTTTAAATCTTTCCTCTCTGGCTTTAAATTTATGCCCTCTAGTTTTAGACTCCCCTACTCTGGGGAAAGATCTTGACTATTCAGCTTATCCATGCCCCTCATGATTTTATAAACTCAGCTGCCAATGCTCTGGTGGAAACAGCCCCAGGGTATTCAGTCCCTCCTGATAGCTCAGACTCTCCAACCCTGGCAACATTCTTGTCAATAATTTCTGAACCCTTTTGGGTTTCACAACATCCAATTCGGAGGGAGACCAGAATTGCACAGAATATTCCAAAAGTGGCGTAACCAAGTCCGGTACAGCCGCAACATGACCTCCCAACACACTTACTCAATGTATTGAGCAATAATGGCAAGCATACCAAATGCCTTCTTTGCTATCCTATCTACCTATGACTCCACTTTAAAGGAACTATGAATCAGCACTCCAAGGTCTCTTTGTTCACCAACGCTGCCCAGGATCTTGTCAAGAAGTGTATAAGTCCTGCCCTGATTTACCTTTCTAAAATGCCACAGCTCACATTTATCTAAAGTAAACTCCACTTACCACTCTTCAGCCCATTGGCCCATCTGATCAAAATCCTGTTTTATTGACAACCTTCGCTGTCCATTACACCATCAATTTTGGTGTCATCTCCAAACTTAATAACCATACCTCTGGCATTCATTTTTTTTATTATTTCATGGAATGAGGGTGTGATTAGCTAGGCGGCATTAATTCCCCATCCCTAATTGCCCAGAGGGCAGTTAAGAGTCAATCACATGGCTGTGGATGTGGAGTCACGTGTTGGCCAGACCAGGTAAGGATGGCAGCTTCCTTCCCTGAAGGACATGGTGATCCAGGTGGGTTTTCCAACAATCGACAATGGATTCATGGTCATCATCAGACTCTTAATTCCAGATTTTTATTGAATTCACATTCCACTGTCTGCCACGGTGGGGTTTGAAGCCAGGTCCAGCAATTTAACACTCCAGCGGTAATACCACTAGGCTATCACCTCCCCATGATCACATCCAAGTCATTTATATAAATGTCAATAATCAGTGGATTGGCACATTGCTGGTCACAGGCCTCCAGTCTGAGAAGCAACCCTCCACCACCATTCTCTGTCTTCAACTTTTAAACTAGTTTTGTATCCAAATAGCTAGTTCTTCCTGTATTCCAGAGATCTATCCTTACTGACCAGTCTACCATGAGGAACCTTGCTCAACCCCTTACTGAAGTCCATACAGGTCACAACAACAGCTCTGCTCTCATCAATTCTCTTTGTTATTTCCTCAAAAAACTCAACAAGTTAGTCTGTCACAATTTCTCACGCATAAACACATGTTGACTATCCCTAATCAGTTTTTGCTTTTCCAAATATATGTAAATCCTATTTCTCAGGATTCCATCCAACAACTTGCTCACCACCTATTGGTGATACAAATATCTCAGCAAGGGGCCCAACAATCACTTTCTGAGCATTCCACAAAGTTCTAGGGTACACCTGATCAGGTCCCAGAGATGTACCATCTTTATGTGTTTTAACAGATCCAGCAGTGCCTCCTCTTTAATATGAACATTTTCTTTTTCCATGTCCTCTATCTTCCATATCCTCCTCCACAATAAACACTGATGCAAAATGCTCATTTACTATCTCTCCCAACTCCTGCGGATCACACATATGTGGCCTTGCTGATCTTTATGCAGCCTTATTCTCTTCCTCGTTATCCTTTTGTCCTTAACATATTTGTGAAATTCCTTTTGAATTCCCTTTTTACCCTATTTGTCAAAGCTGCCTCATGTCACCTTTTTGTACTCCTGATTTCCCTCTTGAAGTATAGTCCCACTGCCTTTATGCTCTTCCAGAGATTCACTTGATTTCTGCTGTCTATACCTGACCCATGGTTCCTTCTTTTTCTTGACAAAAACCTAATTTTTTCCAGTCATCCAGCATTCCCTGCACCTTTGATATTCACCATAACAGAAATATACTGTCTCTGTACTCTTGTTATTGAAGGCTACCAATTCTCCAGCTGTCCCCTTACCTGCAAACATCCAAACATTAGGCAAGAACTTTTGAAAGTTCTTGCCTAATACTGTCAAAATTGTTTTTCCTCCAATTTAGAACTTCAATTTTTAGATCTGGTGTATCCTTTTCTAACACTATTTTAAAACTAATAGAATTTTGGACGCTGATCCCAAAGTGCTCCCCCCTCCCCCCAACACCTCAGTCACTTGCCCTGACTTATTTCTCAAGAGTAGGTCAAGTTTTGCATCTTCTCTGGTAGTTACATCCACATATTGAATCAAAAAAAATGTTGTACACACTAAACAAATTCCTCTCCATTTAAGCCCTTAACAGTATGGCAGTCCCATTCTATATTTGGAAAGTTAAAATCCCCCACCATAACCACCCTATCATTCGTACAGATAACTGAGATCTCCTTACAAATTTATTTCTCCCCCTGACTATTGGAGCTCTTCAGTTCTTTTTCCTGGTTGGATGAATGTTGCTTGGGAAACTATGACAATTAGTTCTACTTTGATGAGGCTTGGGGTCACCTTACAGTGGCAGATAGATCTCTGTTTCCAATTAACTCAATTATGACCACAGAACTTCTCAGTTTAGAATCACAGAATTGTAACAGTGCAGAAGGAAGTCAACTAGCCCATCATATCCGCACTGATTCAATGCCAATTTTCTGCCTTTTCCCCATATCCCTGCATACTATTTCCATCCAAATAATCATCCAATGCCCTTCTCAATGTCTCAATTGAACCTATCTCCACCATATTTCCAGGCAGTGCATTCCACACCCTAAATATTTGTTGTGTGAAAGGTTTTCTTTTCCTCATAGCACACTTGTTTCATTTGCACATCACCTTAAAGAAACACTCTCTCATTTTTTTTTCTCTCTTTCAACTGGAAAAAAAGCTTCTCTACCTCCACTCAGTCTAGCCTGCTCATGATTTTGAAAACCTCTACCAAATCTCCTCTACTACCTCCTGCCTGACCTGCTGCGCTTTTCTAGCAACATATTTTTCAGCTGCTACCTCGTCTCCAAGGAAAACAATCCGAACATCATCTTCAACAACAACAATAAAAGTAAAGAACTTTGGATCCTGGAAATCAGAAATAAAAACAGAAACTGCTGGAAAAATTCAGCAGGTCTGATAGCATCTGTGCAGAGACAGCAGATGAACATTTCAGGTCATTTCAGTAAGCCATCAGGACTTCTCCCACCTTATACTGTGTGTTCTCATAACTGAAGTTTCACATTTTTGTAACCCTTCTTCGGAAGTGGAACAGAGGATGGGAGATGGCCGTGCTCCCCCTGTATTTTAGACAGTTAGATGGATATAGGAATACATTGTGGGAGATTTGTTATAACCCAAACAGCCATTTTGTCACACATTAAAGCCTGGAATCCATTTTAATTTTCATATTAGTGTCTGCTTGTACATTCCCAGGCTCAGTGAAGTGGCTGACCTTGCAGCTGAACTAGCACCTGATAGTCAACTCTTTCCCAGTGTGGGAATGTTCTTCTTTTACAAGAATCTATTGTTATACTAACATTTGCTTATCAACTACTAATCAGTATTGTCCAGACAGCTACATGACAGGGCTAGTCATTGGGCTGATTGCCCACTTACTCATTATGGATCAATTAACAGTTTGCTAATTGCTAATTGTTAAATGATTGTAACCTATATAACCATGCAACTCTTTGTATTTGGTCGGAGTAATTTGTGACCATTAGGTTGACTTGTCTGTCCCTGTGAGCTCACAAATAAACAGTCAAAAACTCAAGGTTTGTGTGCAGCGATTACGTGTCAAAATTGGACTGCTATGAGCAAGTCACACACTGCAATAATTCATTTCATCTCCAACATCTTGTAAAATTTCAAGATCTGGCAACGATGCTAAATTCAGAGGTAAGGATGACACCAATTAACTGCAGCAAGACGCAAGTAAACAAGGAGACAGTAGACTGATGGAATTTAACACAGATGTGAGATGATGCACTTTTACAGAACAGATAAGGAGAGGCAATATAGACTTCAGAACACAGTTCCAGACAGAGGGACTTGGGGCCTCATGCACATTGATCTTTGAAGGCTGCAGAATATTTAAATATCAAATAAAGTATAGGATCTCTGGTTTTAGAAATAGAGGCATTGAGTTCAATATCTTAGAGTTTATGCTGAACATTCACAAAGTTTTAATCAAGCCACAAGAACAAGGTTGTGTTCCAGTTCTGATCAACCTTTCAGGAAAAATGTGAGGATCCTTGACGGTGCAGAGCAGGTTGGCTAGAATTGTTTCAGGGATGAGACAACAAGATTAACTATAGTTTAAGGTTAGACTGGATAATTTGGGGCTGTTACCCTTGAGGTAATGGGCATTGAGGGGAGATTTAACGATTTACAATATTCCGTGAAGCCTCTGTGAATATATTACTATTATGTTAAAGGTGCTTTATAAACATAAATTGTGGCAGAAATTATCAAAATATTTTTCAAATTTGTATGGATAATTTTTAAATGTCAGTGTACAAACATATGAAAATGGAGCAAAAATAAGCCACACTCCTCCCTACCTGCGAGTGTAGAAGCATATTCGGATTTTCTAAAGCACACTTGTATTTCATTTTAGTCATTCAGTTTGTACACTTCAAACATTTGTGAATGACTAATATTCACAGAGGCTTCACGGAATGACTAAAATGAAATACAAGTGTGCTTTAGAAAATCCGAATATGCTTCTACACTCGCAGGTAGGGAGGAGTGTGGCTTATTTTTGCTCCATTTTCATATGTTTGTACACTGACATTTAAAAATTATCCATACAAATTTGGAAAATATTTTGATAATTTCTGCCACAATTTATGTTTATAAAGCACCTTTAACATAATAGTAATATATTCACAGAGGCTTCACGGAATATTGTAAAACAAAGTATCACAGTGAGTCGTTAAAGGCTACACTAGGCCAGACAAATGCTTGTTAAAAGACACTGTTTCTTTTGATGTAGGGTTGCAGGAAAAAGACAGAAAAATTGACGTGAATGTCAGACCACCGACGATCTTGTGCTCAAGGGGTACAATGGCCTATTCCTGTTCCTATTTCTTGTGGACTTATGGAGGATCAGGACTGACGACTTTTTTTTGGATCAAACTTGAAAAATGCACCTGCACCGTTCATTGAATTTGAAAGTTGCCATGGTCCCATTCTGCAATTAGAGACAGAAAGAAAAAACTGATGGTGGTTTAATCTGAGCCTCGCCGCGCCTCAGGCCAGGGGAGGTGGTTAAGAAGAAGAGACCTTCAAAGTAACCTCAGCCTGTGCCAGAATTAATATCCAGGCCACCAGCATCATCTTTCATCGGAAACTAGCCGTCCAACCAATTGAGCAAGCCGACAGCCAGATACTGCATGGTGAAGTGGAAGCGCGAGGTCAATGCACAATAGAAACACGCCCCACCCACCCACGGATGTTGAGCATGGGCTTCGGAATTTCGCGCGCTGAACTGGAATGATGCGACTGTCCAGTAGTTGTGGCAACGGTGTAGCGAGCTCGGCCATTGGCCCGTGCCATGCCGCAGCGTTCTCAAGATGTGGACGTTGCTACAACTGCCGGGCGTTCGACACGAACATTCCAGAACACTGCCCCCTCTCCGGAAATAAGCAACTGGTCAATGTCAACGGTGACAGAAGGAGCTGAGTAGATCTGGTGCAGTTTGTCACGCAGGTCCAACCCGATTTAGGAGATCATGCCCACAGCCATTGGTATTGACCTGGGCACCACCTACTCCTGCGTTGGGGTCTTCCAGCATGGCAAGGTGGAGATCATCGCCAATGACCAGGGCAACCGTACCACCCCCAGCTACGTGGCCTTCAATGACACCGAGAGACTCATTGGAGATGCTGCCAAGAACCAGGTGGCTCTGAACCCCCAGAATACCATCTTCGATGCCAAGAGGCTCATCGGGAGGAGGTTCAATGACTCAGTTGTCCAGTCTGACATGAAGCACTGGCCCTTCCAGGTGGTGAATGATGGAGGGAAACCCAAGGTCAAGGTCGAATACAAAGGTGTTAATAGGACCTTTTACCCTGAGGAAATCTCTTCCATGGTGCTGACCAAGATGAAAGAGACAGCAGAGGCCTATCTGGGACATCCTGTCACCAATGCTGTTATCACGGTGCCTGCTTACTTCAATGACTCCCAGCGCCAGGCAACCAAAGATGCTGGTGTGATCGCTGGTCTCAATGTCCTCCGTGTCATCAATGAGCCAACGGCAGCTGCCATTGCCTACGGTCTGGAGAAGAAGGGCAGAGGAGAACACAACGTTCTCATCTTTGACCTGGGAGGTGGCACCTTCGATGTGTCTATTCTTTCCATCGACGATGGTATCTTTGAAGTGAAATCAACAGCAGGTGACACCCACTTGGGAGGAGAGGACTTTGATAACCGCATGGTCAATCACTTCATTGAAGAGTTCAAGCGGAAATACAAGAAGGACATCAGTCAGAACAAGAGGGCAGTCAGGAGGCTGAGGACAGCCTGTGAAAGAGCCAAGAGAACCCTGTCTTCCAGCACACAAGCCAGTATTGAGATTGACTGTCTGTTCGAAGGCATTGACTTCTACACCTCCATCACCAGGGCTCGGTTTGAGGAGCTGAATGCTGACCTGTTCAGAGGGACTCTGGAACCAGTGGAGAAAGCTCTGAGAGATGCCAAGTTGGACAAGTCACAGATCCATGACATTGTCTTGGTTGGGGGCTCCACCCGCATCCCCAAGATCCAGAAACTGCTGCAAGATTTCTTCAGTGGCAAGGAGCTGAACAAGAGCATCAATCCTGATGAGGCTGTGGCCTATGGGGCAGCTGTTCAAGCAGCTATTCTGATGGGGGACAAGTCTGAGAATGTTCAGGACCTACTTCTCCTGGATGTCGCTGCCCTGTCTCTGGGTCTCGAGACAGCAGGAGGTGTCATGACTGCACTCATCAAGCGCAACACCACCATTCCCACCAAGCAGACCCAGATCTTCAGCACCTACTCTGATAACCAGCCTGGTGTCCTTATTCAGGTGTATGAAGGGGAGCGAGCCATGACCAAGGACAACAATCTCCTGGGTAAATTTGAGTTGAGTGGCATTGCTCCTGCCCCTCGTGGTGTGCCACAGATTGAGGTCACCTTTGATATTGATGCCAATGGCATTTTGAATGTCTCTGCCGTTGATAAGAGCACTGGCAAATCGAACAAGATTACCATCAGCAATGACAAGGGCAGGCTGAGTAAGGAGGAGATTGAGAGGATGGTACAGGAAGCAGAAAGTTACAAAGTCCAAGATGATCTGCAACGCAAAAAAATCTCAGCTAAAAATTCCCTGGAGTCATATGCATTCAACATGAAGAATTCAGCAGAAGAAGAGAAAATAAGTGGAAGGATTAGTGAGGAAGATAAGAAGAAAGTGATTGAAACATGTAACCAAACCATATCCTGGCTGGAGGCACACCAGGATGCAGAGAAGCAGGAGTATGAAGATCAGCTGAAGAAGCTAGAGAACATCTGCAACCCCATTATTGCCAAGTTATATCAGGGCGATGTGCCTGTTGGCTTTGGTGACCAAGCTGGCAAAGAAAATGCCTTCAGTGGCCCAACAATTGAGGAGGTTGATTGAATTCTTACCCAAACTTTCAGTTCTCCTCTGTCCCACCATAATCCCCTCCTCAGCCCACTTTATAAAGCATTGACATGATCAAAGTACTTAGTTGCCATTTGTAGAGGTAACATATTGCTCTCAGATACTGGCTTTGATGGTTCACAGTTGACTTTATGATAACGAATTTTCTTTAAGTGAACTTCGCGATTTTTTAATATGATTACTCTGGATTGCTGAGTTACTTTTCTGGTTACATGTGATTGTCCATTTATGTACATTGATCAGTACATCTATGTAAAAGACTAATAAAATCTTGTGCTTAAATCTGGTGTTTAGTTTTGAATATATTTCTCATTTCGGGCACCATGCCCTGAAAGGGCATCGTTGACCTTGTACTTTAGCCTTGGAATGCTCATTCACTTTTGGTAAGGTATTGTTACAGTTTGCCATTCCAACTGACCAGGGTTCTCTGTTCTCTGTTGTTCACTGCAGCAGCACTGGCCATGTCTTAGAACAACATTAAATGTTAATGTTCGACACCATGGAAGTCTTGAACCTGGATAATCTGGCTCAGAGGCATTCACCACTGCACTACAAGAACTAGTTTTAATACTGACTGGAATAATTCTATCGAATCTACATTTCTATTTAGTGATAGTGCTCAGAATCAACCACAATACTCAAGACCAAGGATTTGTGCAGTGGAAACATTAATTCCCATTCTTGCTATTAATTTTCACTTGAGTCACAAGCTATTAATAGAATGAGGTGCATTCTATTAACGGGAATGTGTGCTTGCCTCATTGCTTTCTGTACATGGACATCCAAATCTCTCATCGACTCCTTTCTTCCTATTTCCCACCACATTGAACTAACTCCGATTTTTCAGATTGGAGCCAAAATCGATGATCTCACACTTACACAAGTTGAATGGTAGTTTCCACTGCTTTGCCCACTTGTGTGATATCAGGCTCCCATTGATTAATAAATATGCTGCTTGACATTTAGTCCAAGCTTTATTTAGGTATAGATATGTGGATGCTTGAAATACTCAGCAGCTTGAGCGGATGAGTGTGGAAAGAGAAACAAGTTAGTGCGTCAGGTCGATGACCTCCCACCACAAGATGGCATACAAGTGCAGCAAGAAATAAAGAGGGTTTGCTGCAGTTGTGCAGAGCCTTGGTAAGACTGCATAGAGAGTATTGTGTACAGTTTTGATATCCTTGGCTAAAGGAAAGATATCTTGCCATAGATGGAGGGCAATGGAAGTTCACCAGACTGATTCCTTGGATGGCAGGATTGTCTATGAGGAGAGATTGTGGAATTTACAAGGATGGAAAGTGACCTAACTGAATGACACAAAGCTCTATGGTGGTTGCACAGTATCAATGTCACTGGGTAATGATCTGGAGATTCAGATTGAAATCTCAGCACAGCAGCTGCTGAAAGTTGCATTCAATCTCCATATAAATGAAGTCTCAGTGATCGTGACCCTTACAACTACCACTGACTAATGTAAAAATGTCTAATGTCCTTCAGGGAAGTAAATCTGCTATCCTCACTTGGTCTGGCCTATAGATGACTCTAGACCCAGAGCAATGTGGTTAACTGCCCTCTGAAATGATTTGCAAGCTACTCAGTTCAGGGACTGTTAGGAATGGGCAACAAGTGCTGGACCTGCTGATGACATCCTCATCTGATTTAAATAATTCTGCAAAAAAGAAGATGCTGGGTGTCTGGTCCCCCTGACTGAAAGGACCAGGGCTTGGGACACAGTCTCAGTTTAATGGTTGGGCCACTAAGGACTGAGATGGAAATGTGTTGCTGGAAAAGCGCAGCAGGTCAGGCAGCATCTAGGGAACAGGAGAATCGACGTTTTGGGCATTAGCCCTTCCTCAGGATAATGCCCGAAACGTCGATTCTCCTGTTCCCTAGATGCTGCCTGACCTGCTGCGCTTTTCCAGCAACACATTTCCATCTCTGATCTCCAGCATCTGCAGACCTCACTTTCTCCACTAAGGACTGAGGTGAGTGGGAATTTCATCATTTAGAGGATGGCAAAACTTTAGAATTCTTCACTCCATTTCTGGTCTCCCTGCTACAGGAATGATTATGTTAAACCTGATAGAGCTCAGAAAGGATTTTCAAGGGTATTGTTGGGATTGGAAGGTTTGAGTTATAGGGAGAGACTGGATAGACTGGAGCTTTTTTCCCTGGAGTTTGGAGGCTGAGGCGTGACCTTAAAGAGGTTTATAAAAGCATAAGAACCATGGATGCGCCGAATAGCCACTAAAGTTTTGTCCCCAGGGTAGGAGAATCCAAAACTAGAGGCATAGGTTTAAGGTGAGAACAGAAAGATTCAAAAGGGACCCGAGGGTCAACCTTTTCATGCAGAGGGTGGTGCATGTCTGGAATCAGCTGCTAGAGGAAGTGTTGGAGGTTGGTACAATTACATTTAAAAGGCATTTGGATGGGTATATGAATAGAAGGGTTTCAGATGGTTAGGAATCGCCATTCCCTTATCACTTGATGCTGGAGGAAGAACACCTCATCTTTTGCCTCGGGACCCTTCAACCCCATCGCATCAGTGTGGATTTCACCAGTTTCCTCATTTCTCCTCCACCCACCTTACCCCAGTTCCAACCTTCCAGCCACCGTTCTAATGACCTGTCCCATCTATCCATCTTCCTTCCCACCTATCTGCTCTACCATCCCCTCTGACCTTTACTCCCACTTCCATCCACCTATTGCACTCTCAGCTACCTTCCCCTAGCTCCACCCCTCCCATACATCACTGCACCCCCGAGGCTCCCAGCCTCATTCCTGATGAAGGGCTTTTACCCAAAACATCGATTTTCCTGTTGCTCAGATACTGCCTGACTTGCTGTGCTTTTCTAGCACCACACTCTTTAATCTCCAGTATCTGCAGTACTCGCTTTCACGTAGGTTTCAGAGGGATACGGACCAAATCCTGGCAAATGGGACTAGATTAATTTAGAATGCCTTGTTGGCATGGAGGAGTTGGACAAAGGGTGTGTTTCTGTGCTGACCTCCTCGGTAATGTGAGTTTCCCCTCTCACCTCCCAAAACTAGAGGCATAGGTTTAAGGTGAGAAGGGAAAGATTCAAAAGGGACCCGAGGGTCAACTTTTTCATAGAGGGTGGTGCATGTATGGAATGAACTGCTAGAGCAAGTGGTGTAGATTGGTACAATTACAACATTTAAAAGGCATTTGGATAGGTATATGAATAGGAAGGTTTCAGAGGGATATGGACCAAATGCTGGCAAATGGAACTATATTAATTTAGGATACCTTCCTTGTTAGCATGGATGAGTTGGACAAAGGGTGTGTGCTGACCTCCTCGGTAGTGTAGTGGTTCAGTTCCTTGCTGGGGCGTACCTGATTGTTTTGGTGGCACAGTGGCTCAGTGGTTAGCACTGCTGCCTCACAGCGCCGGGGACCTGGTTTGATTCCAGCTTCGGATAACTGTGAGGAGTTTTTACATTCTCCATGTGTCTGCGTGGGTTTCCTCAGGGTGCTCTTCCTTCCACAATCCAAAGATGTGCATGTTAAGTGAACTGGCCATGCTAAATTGCCCATAGTGTTCAGAAATGTGTAGGTTAAGTGGATTAGTGATGTAGGAGAATGGGGAATGGGCTTGGGTGGGATACTCTTTAGAGGATTGATGTGGATTTGTTGGACTTAAGGGCCTGTTTCCACACTGTAGGGATTTTAAAAAACTGACTATAATTTCAAAATAATGAGGTCATTCATAGGAAACAATTGGTTTCTGTTTGGTCTTTATTCATTTGTATGATATTAATGGTGAGCTGCTATTATTACTTGAGGCATAATAGGTTTCAACAGCCTCTCTTAGTTCTCTCTAACCAGTCCTGAACAATCATTTGTCTCTGTAGATTGCAAGGTCCACATTATGCAATTTTGTGACTTGCCAGGATAGTGATGTTTTGTTCTGTTCTGGTAACTGCTGATTGGAATCTTTCTAAAAATTGTGGTCAGTTTGAATCATATGATCAGCAGTGGCCATGATGTTCAGCAAAGTTAATTTTAGAATTTAAGCAAGTATGACTTTTAAATCAATTAATGACTTGTTGACATTTTGTGGACATGGAAATATCCATGACAGAGACGATAGATTTCCAGGCAATAAAGACATCAAGAGATATAGAGGTAGAATGTACAAATATGGGTCTCGAAAACAACAATGAATTTATTGAGTGGCAAAACAGGTGTGAGGGGCTGAATGGCCTATTCCTGCTTCTATTTTCTAAGATTGCTAGTCCCTTTCTTCCTACACATTATCTGACTTCCCAAGTGTCTCCAGTATTTTCTATCTTAAATCACACAGGCATGAGGTTGGTTAAATTATACAATTTTCAGAAATTTCTTTTGTGTTTTTCGCAACATGGTAACAAAATCAGAAAAATATAGAAGAACAAGTTGATTAAAAAAAACCTTTAAGCATTTATAGTTGTGGCTGAGCAGCTAAAGGTGATAGATTTGAAACTTAAAAGTGCTTTATCACTTCATGGTCACATGATTAAAACTCCACTCTACCAAGTCATATTGTCAAATCTGCCTAATATTAAAATTGCAGGTAATTAGCCCTGTCAAAATTTGAGGGGAAAGTTATGCAATTCATATTTACTAGAGTGTATGATTACACTTGGCACGGACACATTCCATGGGCAGCCTTGTGATTAGGGTTTATAACTGCTGTACCCTGTGTTCAATTTCTAGGCAAGGAACAACAATTTCTCAAGGGTCTTCTGGTGCAATGGTAGTGTTTCATCTGACCTGGAGGTGCGTCACAGTTCCAGACTGTTACTTGAATTTTGTTATTGATAGTAGCTTGATTTAGCCGTCAATGATCTGTCACTATGGTCTTTCAATAGACTGAAAAATATTTATTCCCCTTCTTTCCCTTGACTTCACCTGACGAAGGAGCAGTGCTCCAAAAGCTTGCAATTTCAATAAACCTGTTGGACTATAACCTGGTGTCATGTAACTTATGACTTTGTCCACCCCAGTCTGACACTGGCATCTCCACATCAGGTTCTCCTTTAATAGCTGGAGGAATCTCTGGCAAAGTCAGAATTTGACACCTAACCATAAATTGTCCTTAACTGAGCAGTCTGCCAGGTTATTTGAGAACACTATCAATAACCACATCTCTAAGAGCTCTTATGGCACAGGTATAGAATTCCTATCTATGGATCAAGAGGCCTGAGTTCAAGACCCACCTTCTCCAGAGATGTGTAAAAAAAAATCTCTGATCAGGTTGATTAAACAATATGTTGCTGTGGGTCTGGAGTCACACAGACCTGATCAAGTAAGTTTTACAACAATCAATGGCCAATTGGTACAATAACAACATTTAAAAGGTATCTGAGTAGGAAGGGTTTAGAATGCTGGCAAATGGGACTAGATTAATTTAGGATATCTGATCAGCATGGATGAGTTGGACAGAAGGGTCTGTTTCTGTGCTGTTCAACTCTATGACTCTATTTCATTGCTACATGACTTTGAATACCAAATTTAGGAATTAAATTTAAACTCCACCAGATACCATAGCATCACAGAATCTCAACTGCGCAGAAAGAGGCCAGTCAGCCCATCGGGTCAGCAGGGATCCTCAAAACAGCACCCCTCCTATATTTTTATGATTGCCATTGCAAATTGATTTGAACGAATGTAGGCGGCAGTGGAAATAGCATATTAGACCATTCCAGTTTCTTTCCTTTGGCGGGCGTCTTTATTTTGCAGCATCACAAATGATTTTCTCTGCCACTTCAGAGGCGATTATTAGGTGGGAGTCAATTGTGGAGACCTCGTTAACATTTCAGGCACTGACTCTCAGGACCCGACTATCTCTCACTAAGCCAGAGGAAATTTTAAACAGCTGAAAGAGTGTTGCTGGAAAAGCGCAGCAGGTCAAGCAGCATCCAAGGAGCAGAAGAATCGACGTTTCGGACATGAGCCCTTCTTCTCCTGCTCCTTGGATGCTGCCTGACCTGCTGCGCTTTTCCAGCAACACATTTTCAGCTCTGATCTCCAGCATCTGCAGTCCTCACTTTCTCCTAGAAATTTTAAACAGGCCTTGCAGTGATGTGTGGGGTGGTTACTTTCCTTTCTGTCGCCTTATTTTTGCAGAATTAAGTACAAAGGGTACAATTTATTGGCTTTAATTTGAGAACTTTTTAAACTTTAAACCATAAGTACTCTTAAGGGGACAAAAACGTGAATCAAAACTCAAATCAGTAATGGTTCCCATGGTAACTAGCACCGGACAAACGTCAATATACCGCAATAATGGTATATACATGATGAACCAGCTCTCTCTCTGTGCCACTTTTAACTGGAGGCCATTTCCATTTGGGCCTAACGGTGGGAATCTAACGGTTCAATATTCAATTCATATTTGAATTGGACTCGACGACATATCCAGCACGTGACAGAAACATTCCATAGGCACCGACGTCACAATCGGCCGTTCACGTCCCCGCACTGGTTCCGCCTCCGCCAGGCCTGGCCCTGCTGCTCATTGGCCCAAGCGTTGCTAAAGTGCGGGAATCTGACACGGCCATTGGACGAAGAGCACGTCAATCCGTCGGTCGGTTGCCACGACGTGCCCGAAACCTATAAATAGGGGTCGAGGCGAGAGTGGGGCAGCAGAAAAAGGCACAAAGAGGCGGAGGGGTTGAAAACAGAGGGCTAGGCGTGGTGGTGTGGCCGAGCTATTGCAGCCCCAGGAGGGCGTTTAAGACAGGTTTGATTGATGGCAAGCAGGGGGACAGCCATTGGCATTGACCTGGGCACCACCTACTCCTGTGTAGGGGTCTTCCAGCATGGCAAGGTGGAGATCATCGCCAACGACCAGGGCAACCGCACCACGCCCAGTTATGTGGCCTTCAACGACACCGAAAGGCTCATTGGAGACGCCGCCAAGAACCAGGTGGCACTGAACCCACCGAACACCATCTTTGATGCCAAGAGACTCATTGGCAGGAAATACAATGACCCAGTCGTCCAGTCTGACATGAAGCACTGGCCCTTCCAGGTGGTGAATGATGCAGGGAAGCCAAAGGTCAAAGTTGAGTACAAAGGTGAAGATAAGACCTTTTACCCTGAGGAAATCTCTTCCATGGTGTTGACCAAGATGAAGGAGATTGCTGAGGCCTATCTGGGCTACACCGTTACTAATGCTGTAATCACAGTGCCTGCTTACTTCAATGACTCCCAGCGCCAGGCAACCAAAGATGCTGGTGTGATCGCTGGCCTCAATGTCTTGAGGATCATTAATGAGCCAACGGCAGCTGCCATTGCATACGGCCTGGACAAGAAGGGTAGAGGAGAACGCAATGTTCTCATCTTTGACCTGGGGGGTGGTACCTTTGATGTGTCTATTCTCACCATTGATGATGGTATCTTTGAAGTGAAATCGACGGCTGGTGATACCCACTTGGGAGGAGAGGACTTTGATAACCGCATGGTCAATCACTTCATTGAAGAGTTCAAGCGGAAATACAAGAAGGACATCAGTGAGAACAAGAGGGCAGTCAGGAGGCTGAGGACAGCCTGTGAAAGAGCCAAGAGAACCCTGTCCTCCAGCACACAAGCAAGTGTTGAGATTGATTCGCTGTATGAAGGCATCGATTTCTACACCTCCATCACCAGGGCTCGGTTTGAGGAACTGAATATTGACCTTTTCAGAGGCACTCTGGAACCAGTGGAAAAAGCTCTGAGAGATGCCAAACTGGATAAAGCTCAGGTTAATGATATAGTCCTGGTTGGAGGCTCCACCCGCATCCCCAAGATCCAGAAATTGTTGCAAGATTTCTTCAATGGCAGAGATTTAAATAAGAGCATCAATCCTGATGAGGCCGTGGCCTATGGGGCAGCTGTTCAAGCAGCTATTCTGATGGGGGACAAGTCTGAAAATGTACAAGATCTGCTACTACTGGATGTTACTCCACTATCATTGGGTCTGGAAACAGCAGGTGGGGTCATGACCACACTCATCAAACGTAACACCACCATTCCCACCAAGCAGACACAGATATTCACCACTTATTCTGACAGTCAACCCGGTGTTTTGATCCAGGTATATGAAGGAGAAAGAGCAATGACTAAGGATAACAACCTCTTGGGCAAATTTGACCTCAGTGGGATCCCCCCTGCGCCACGTGGTGTACCACAGATTGAGGTCACCTTTGATATTGACGCAAATGGCATCTTGAATGTATCTGCTGTGGACAAGAGCACAGGCAAAGAGAGCAAAATCACCATCACCAATGACAAGGGCAGGTTGAGTAAGGAGGAGATCGAGAGGATGGTGCAGGAAGCGGAGAGGTACAAAGGCCAGGATGATATGCAGCGTGAGAAAATTACAGCCAAGAATTCCCTGGAGTCATACGCATTTAACATGAAGAGTTCAGTGGAGGAAGAGAAAACGAAAGGCAAGATCAGTGAGGAAGATAAGAACAAAGTCATCGAAAAGTGTAACCAGGCCATATCCTGGCTGGAGGCAAACCAAACAGCAGAGAAGGAGGACTTTGAGCAGCAGTTGAAAGATTTGGAAAAAATATGCAAGCCCATCATTGCCAAACTCTACCAGGGAGGTATGCCCGAAGGGCCATTCTCAGAACAAGTCAGAAAGGACCCTTCTGGTGGACCAACAATTGAAGAAGTTGATTGAAACTTTAACTCTCTTCAAAGTAATATCATTTTCAGTTGGTCTGTCTTCTCCACCATTCCATCCCCCCACCTCTCTGAAATTGCAACAGTCCTTTAGAATTTCTAGGTGCTTCTGTAAACCCAGTTGATTTGGACATTTGCACGGTTAGGTAAATGGTTGCCTACATTTCTGAAGTTTGGGTGTTTGAATGGTGGCAATTAAACGTGTCAATGGTGAATTTTTCTGCAAACTGTTTCCTGTATGTTTTATACATTGCGTACTTTACACCCTTTTAGCTGCTAATGGAGTTCTTTCTCAGTTTTCTGCACACTACAAGAATGCACCGTATGATTCAGAAATTCAGTCAGTTGTCACTAATCCTGAGAAGTTATTTTTTGACAGGTTATACTTACAGTTAAGCAAGCCAGCTATCCTTTCTGTCATGTAGTTGGAACAGTGTTCACTTATAATAAATAGTATACAACAGAGATTCTATTTTCATACGGACCACAAGAAGGTGGTGTTATAACAATTGGCAGCCCTTGCAGACTTAATTTGTATGCAATTACTGGGGAAAGTAATCATATTTAAATATCTTTGGTGGAAAATGCATAACATCCGAGCAGTGGCTATCAATAATACAATTTCTCTCCGTGCACAACCAATTTTCAGATGATGTCCTTTGTGTTTTCCAAAAGCTTGTTTAACCATTTGAATCATTAAGTGGATAAGAACAATTTTCATGCATTGTGTGTCTGTTGCTGTCATAAATGTTTTTTGTTTGCAGCAAGATTTAAGGTTTTTTTGCTGCGTTTGTGATACCTTCCAGACGTTGATTCTCTCACATTCTTTTCCATTTTTATGACTTTTCTTTCAACTTGATACTGTCTGTTTTTTCCCTTGGTTAATCATTCTTTGATATTCCCTTCCTGGAGTCATTTTTCCTCACCTGAGGAAACTGGGAGTCATGAACTATTTTCATAAAAGTGTGCAGTCGTTCATTAGTTGTCTTTTCTATTAAACTTCGTTCTGAGTCCATTCCAGTCAACTCTGCACAATGCCTACATAATTGACCGTCTTCGAGTTTATAGCACAGTTGTTTTCAACCCAAGTTTCTTACTCTTAACATGAATGCTAACTTCTATCATATTATGGTCACTGTAACCTTAGAGTTTATTTTTACTTTGTGATCATGTATAAGCCTTCCTCAGTATATATTATCAGACGCAAAATAACTTGATTCCCATTTGGATGTAGAACATATGATTCTAGAAAAGTGTCCTTCTGACTTCCTTAGGCAACTTGATTTTCCCAATCTACATGAAAATTAAAATCACCAGTGATAAATATACTGCCTTTTTTTTTGCACGCCTTATTTTCTCCCTGAACTATTCTGTCCCAAAGAAAGCTGCTGTTGATGGGTCTGTGGACAACTCCCAGCAGCATCTTTTCCCATTATTTTTTCATAAGCTTCCACTTATATGGATTTTCCAAGATCATTTCTTGCTACTTATGCTTATTCCAACTACGAATAACAAAGCATTCCCCTGGCTCTTCCCTTCCTGTCTATCCTTTTGAATAGTCACAATATATAATTTCCAGCTGTATAAAAACTTTTCCATAATGACTTCGAGATTATACTCATTTTTCTCTATTTGTGCCATTAATTCATTAGTTTTGTTCTCAATAGTTAGCAGTATACTTAGAAAACAAACTATGTTTGCACAATAAAATCTTCACTGACCATTTTATTTTCAGTTTTTTGTAACAGTGCTCATAATATTGCAATTACCTAAAATATTAGTTAAAGCAGGACATTTTTTTAAAAATTCACCTGTAGGACCTTGGTATTGCTGCCTGGACCAATGTTTATTGCCTGCCCCAAGTCGCCCTTGACTGGGTGGTGGTGATCTAACTTCTTGAACCACTGCAGTCCACATGCTGTAGGTAGACTCAATGCCATTTCGGTCAGAATTCCAGGATTTTGACTGAACAGCACTGAAAGAGTGGCAATATATTTTCAAATCAGGATGGCAAATGGTTCAGGGGGACCTTGCAGATGTTGCTGCTCCCATCTTTTTGCAGCCCTTGTCCTTCTAGATGGTTGTGATTGTGGGTTTAGAAGATGCTGTCTAAGCATTTTTAGTGCATTTCTGCAGTGCATCTTGTAGATGTAAATACTGCTGCTACTGAGCATCAGTTTTGGAGTTTAAGAATCTTTCTGTAGTGTATCTTGTAATTTTTTTTTATATGGCTTGCTTGCCTTCATCTGTCAGAGCGCTGAGTACAGGAGTTGGGAAATCAGATGCAGGCATAAGTGGATGGGTTAGTAAGTTTGCATTTGACACTGAAGTCGGTGGAGTAGTGGACAGTGTGGAAGGATGTTACAGGTTGCAGGGGGACTTGGATAAACTGCAGAATTGGGCTGAGAGGTAGCAAATGGAGTTCAATGCAGCTAATTGTGAGGTGATTCACTTTGGGAAGAATAACAGGAAGGCAGAGTACTGGGTCAATGGAAAGATTCTTTGGTAGTGTGGATGTGCAGAGGGATCTTGGAGTCCATGTACATAGATCCCTGAAAGTTGCCACCCAGGTTGATAGTGCTGTTA
>NC_057746.1:34495078-34496965 GCF_004010195.1 Chiloscyllium plagiosum
GTTAGCTTGTACGAGGGGGCATAACTACAAATTGAGGGGTGATAGATTTAAGACAGATGCAAGAGGCAGGTTTTTTAATCAAAGATTGATAAGGGTGTGGAATGCCCTGCCTGCTAATGTAGTTAACTCAGCCACATTATGGAGATTTAAACAATCCTTGGATAAGCACATGGACGATGATGGGATAGTGTAGGGATGAGCTTAGATTGGTTCACAGGTTGGCACAACATCGAGGGCCAAAGGGCCTGTTCTGCGCTGTTCTATCATGTTATGGCTGTATGAGACATTGGTAATGCCACATTTGGAGTATGCGTATAATTCTGGTTGCCTTGCTATAGGAAGAATGTTATTAACCTGGAAAGAGTACAAAAAAGATTTACAAGGATGTTACAGAGACTGGTAATTTTGAGCTGTAAGGCTAGGATCGAACTTTTTTCCCCTGGAACAGAGGAAGCTGAGGGATGATGTTACAGAGGTTTATAAAATTGTGAGGGGTTATAGATGAGCTGAATAGCCAAGGTCTTTTCTCCAAGGTAGGGGAGTCCAAATCTAGAGGGCATAGGTTCAAGGTGAGAGGGTTAAGTTTTAAAAGGGATCCAAAGTGCAAAACTCCAACACAGAGCGTGGTGCATATGTGGTGCACAACCTGCCAGAGGAAGTGGTGGAGGCAAATACAATTACGATATTTAAAAGACATTTGGACAGGTACATGGATAGGAGGGAAATGGCCAAATGCAAGCAAACGGGACTAGTTCAGTTTAGGAAACCTGAACAGCTTGGATAGTCAGGTCAAAGGGTCTCTTTCCATGCTGTATGAGTCTGACTCTAAAATTGTATGAACACTTGAGAGAAATATACCTGCAGGACTACCAGAATAAATCATGGTATTAGGACTGATAAAGCTGTTGTAAGAGAGCTAATGTGGATTAAGTGGATGGAATGGTTGTCTTCTGTGCTTTACTGACTCAATGAGTGAAACAAAGTTAATAATTCATGTTGATGACTCTTCATCTTGTGCTGGACAAAGTTAGAGATGCAACAAATCCAATGCAAGTGCAGAGACAGCAAGGGGAGATTGGAGGAAAGAACCAGTAGGGCACCTGTGATATGATGGAAGAGATTAAATGCACTGGTCCTGTGAAGCTGAATGCAAGGTGAAGACTAGGCAATTCCCCTTTTAATTAGGATCATACGGACACTTATGATCATAGCCTTTCACCCCATTTTGTAATTTTAAAAAATCAACTTTATCTATGCTTATGATTTTATAAACCTGTGTAAGGTCACTTGTCAGCCTCTGATTCTTCAGAGAAAAAGATCCCAGCCTCTCTTATAATTTAAACTCTTCAGTCTCAGTAACATCCTTGTAAATCTCTATAGCAGAGCAACCAGAATTGTATGCGGTACTCCAAACTGTGGCCTTACCAATGTCTTGAACAGCCATAATGTGACATCTTAACTTCTGCACTCAGTGCTCTGACCAATGAAGGCATGCGTGTCAAATGCCTCCTTCACTATACTGTCTGCCTGTGACGGCACTTTCAAGGAACTATATACCTGTATCTCTATGTCTTTCAGTTCGACTACATTTCCCAGGGCCCTAACATTAATTGTATAAGTCCTGTCTAAACAAAATCCAGAACCTCATGTTTATCTAAATTAAACTCCATCCACTGGCCCAATTGAACAAGGTCTTGTTGTGATCTTAGATAACCTTTCTGTCCGTCCACTGTGCCACTACGAGGAGGTTGAACAGTTCATCCACTTTACCAACACCTTCCACCCCGACCTCAAATTCACCTGGACCGTCTCAGACTCCTCCCTCCCCTTCCTAGACCTCTCCATTTCTATCTTGGGCGACCGAATCAACACGGACATTTACTATAA
>NC_057746.1:34498834-34504702 GCF_004010195.1 Chiloscyllium plagiosum
GAGGAGCGGGAAGTGGAGGAGATGCGGTGGAGGGCCTCATCGATCACGTCTGGGGGGAAATTCCGGTCTTTGAAGAAGGAGGCCATCTGGGCTGTTCAGTATTGGAAGTGGTCCTCTTGGGAGCAGATGCGGCGGAGACGAAGGAATTGGGAATATGGGATGGCGTTTTTACAAGGGGGCAGGTGGGAGGAGGTGTAGTCTAGGTAGCTGTGGGAGTCGGTCGGTTTATAGTAAATGTCCGTGTTGATTCAGTCGCCCGAGATTGAAATGGAAAGGTCTAGGAAGGGGAGGGAGGAGTCTGAGACGGTCCAGGTGAATTTGAGGTCGGGGTGGAAGGTGTTGGTAAAGTGGATGAACTGTTCAACCTCCTCGTAGTGGCACAGTGGACGGACAGAAAGGTTATCTAAGATCACAACAAGACCTTGTTCAATTGGGCCAGTGGATGGAGTTTAATTTAGATAAACATGAGGTTCTGGATTTTGTTTAGACAGGACTTATACAATTAATGTTAGGGCCCTGGGAAATGTAGTCGAACTGAAAGACATAGAGATACAGGTATATAGTTCCTTGAAAGTGCCGTCACAGGCAGACAGTATAGTGAAGGAGGCATTTGACACGTATGCCTTCATTGGTCAGAGCACTGAGTGCAGAAGTTAAGATGTCACATTATGGCTGTTCAAGACATTGGTAAGGCCACAGTTTGGAGTACCGCATACAATTCTGGTTGCTCAGCAACACATTTTCAGCTCTGATCTCCAGCATCTGCAGTCCTCACTTTCTCCAGTGAGTTCACCATTACCATGTTCTTCACAATTCTCACTGCATATATATTCATACAGGACAGAATCAGACCATTCGGTCCAAACAGTTAATGCTGACCATAATCTGAATATAAACTAGTCCCACCTGCCTGCTCCTGACCCGTATCCCTCCAAACCTTTCCTATTTGTATACTGATCCAAATGTCTTTTAAGTGTTGTAATTGTTACCACCTGCATCACTTCCCCTGGAAGTTCATTCCAAACACAAACCACCCTCTGTGTAAAAAAAAAGTTCCTCATTTTTAAAAATCTCTCTCCTCTCATCTTAAAGAATATGTTCCCTGGTCTTAAAATCTCTCCATCCGGCAGTACCATTGACTCTACCTATCCCACTCATTATTTTATAAACTTCTATAAGGTTGCCTCTCAACCTCTTCTATTCCATGAAAAATGCCTCAGCCTGTCCAGCCTTTCTTTATAACTGGCACCTTTCAGTCCTGGTAACATTCTGGTAAATCTCTTCTGAACACTCTACAGCTTAATAATAGCCTTCCTATAACAGGGAGACAAAAACTACATGCAGTATTCCAGAAGAGGGACTCACCAATGTCCTGTATAATCACAGCATAACTTCCCAACTCCTGTACTCAAAGGACTGAGCGATGATATCTTGCTGAGAACCTTCAATCAATATCTCTACTCCTCAATCATCAGCTAAATTGTCTTCCTTATCCAAACTTATTATAATCTTATACACCTCTATCAAATCTCCCTCTAATAAGAGCATGCCTACCTTATCCACTAGTGCTGTTCAGACTGCTGAGTAGTTCCAGCATTCTCAGCTTCTTTGCAGACTGGCAGCACATGCTCCTCTTACCCCCAGCCCAACCACCACATCTCTATTTATGTCTCAGCCCCCTTCCCCCTCCGCATTCCTGATGAATGGCTTATACCCAAAACATTGACTCAGATAGAGTCATAGAGATGTACAGCAAAGGAAACAGATCCTTTGGTCCAACTCGTCCATGCCGACCAGATATCCCAACCCAATCTAGTCCCATCTGCCAGCACCCGGCCCATATCCCTCCAAACCCTCCTTATTCATATACCGATCCACCACTTTCTCTGGCAGCTCATTCCAAACACGTACCACCCTCTGCGTGAAAAGGTTGCCCCTTAGGTCTCTTTTATATCTTTCCCCCCTCACCCTCTAGTTCTGGACTCCCCCACCCCAGGGAAGAGACTTTGTCTATTTATCCTATCCCTGCCCCTCATGACTTTATAAGTTACTAAGATTTGCTTTCCCAAAATGCAGCACCTCACAGTGATCTAAATTAAACTCCATCTGCCATTTCTCAGCCCTTTGGCCCACCTGATCAAGATCCTGTTGTAATCTGAGGCAACCTTCTTCACTGTCCACTGCACCTCCAATTTTGGTGTCATCTGCAAACTTACTAACTTACAAACGAGAGGGACCGTATTGTTGAAGAGGAGAGTGTGAAATGGACTGGTAAGCTAGAGGAGATACTTGTTAGGAAGGAAGATGTGTTGGACATTTTGAATAACTTGAGGATAGACAAGTCTCCCGGGCCTGACGGGATATATCCTAGGATTATGTGGGAAGCAAGAGAGGAAATTGCAGAACTGTTGGCAATGATCTTTTCATGGATTTGTGAAGGGTAGGTCTTGCCTTACAAGTCTTATTGAATTCTTCGAGGAGGTGACCAAGCATGTGGATGAGAGTAGAGCAGTGAAAGTAGTATGCATGGATTTTAGTAAGGCATTTGATAAGGTTCCCCATGGTAGGCTTATGCGGAAAGTCAGGAGGCATGGATAGAGGGAAATTTGGCCAATTGGATAGAAAACTGGCTAACCGGTCGAAGGCAGAGAGTGGTGGTAGATGGTAAATACTCAGCCTGGAGCCCAGTTACATGTGGAGTTCCGCAGGGATCAGTTCTGGGTCCTCTGCTGTTTGTAATTTTTATTAATGACTTAGATGAGGGAGTCGAAGGGTGGGTCAGTAAATTTGCAGATGATACGAAGATAGGTTGAGTTGTGGACAGTGAGGAGGGCTGTTGTCTGCTGCAGAGGGACTTAGATATGATGCAGAGCTGGGCTGAGGAGTGGCAGATGGAGTTCAACCCTGCCAAGTGTGAGGTTGTCCATTTTGGAAGAACAAATAAGAATGCGGAATACAGGGTTAATGGTAGGGTTCTTAGTCAGGTGGAGGAACAGAGGGATCTTGGGGTCTATGTACATAGATCTTTGAAGGTTGCCACTCAGGTGGATAGAGTTTGTAAGAAGGCCTATGGAGTATTATCGTTCATTAGCAGAGGGATTGAATTCAAGAGTTGTGAAGTGATGTTGCAACTGTACAGGACTTTGTTTAGGCCACATTTGGAGTACTGTGTGCATTTCTGGTCGCCTCACTTTAGGAAAGATGTGGGAGCTTTGGAGAGGGTGCAGAGAAGATTTACCAGGATGTTGCCTGGAATGGAGAATAGGTCGTACGAGGATAGGTTGAGCGTGCTAGGCCTTTTCTCATTGGAACGGAGAAGGATGAGGGGTGACTTGATAGAGGTGTATAAGATGATCAGGGGAATAGATAGAGTAGACAATCAGAAACTTTTTCCCCGGGTACAACAGAGTATTACAAGGGGACATAAATTTAAGGTGAAGGGTGGAAGGTATAGGGGAGATGTCAGAGGTAGGTTCTTTACCCAGAGAGTGATGGGGGCATGGAATGCGCTGCCTGTAGGAGTGGCAGAGTCAGAATGATTGGCGAACTTTAAGTGGCAATTGGATAGGTACGTGGATGGGTGCTGAAGCTAGGACAAATGTTCGGCACAACATCATGGGCTGAAGGGCCTGTTCTGTGCTGTATTGTTCTATGTTCTATACCTCTTATGCTCGCATCCATCATTTATATAAATGATGAAAAGTAGTGGACACAGCACCGACTGGTCACAGGCCTCCAGTCTGAAAAACCACCCTCCATCACTACTGTCTTCTATCTTTGAGCCAGTTCTGTATCCAAATGGCTGGTTCTCCCTGTATTCATGAGATCTAACCTTGCTAACCAGTCTGCTATGGGGAACATTGTCAAACGCCTTAATGAAGTCCATTTAGATCATGTCCACCACTCTGCCCTTGTCAATCCTCTTTGTTACTTCTTCAAAAAAACTCAATCAAGTTTATGAGACATGATTCCCCACTCACAAAGCCATGTTGACTATCCCTAATAAGTCCTTGCCTTTCCAACCACATAGGTATGTACATCCTGTCCCTCAAGATTCCCTTCAACAACTTGTCCACCACCGACATCAGGCTCACTGGTCTATAGTTCCCTGGCTTGTACTTAACACCCTTCTTAAACAGTGCTACCACGTTAGCCAACCTCTAGTCATCTAGCAACTCACCTGTGACTATCAATGATAGAAATATCTGAGCAAGGGGCCCAGCAATCTCTTCCCTAGCTTCCCGTAGAGTTCTAGGGTACACCTGATCAGGTCCTGGGGTCTTATCCACATTTATGTGTTTCAAGACATCCAGCACTTCTTCCTCTGTAAGATGGACATTTTTCAAGATGTCACCATCTATTTCCCTACATTCTATATCTTCCATGTCCTTTTCCACAGTAAACACTGATGCAAAATACTTGATTAGTATCTCTCTCATCTCCTGTGGCTCCACACAAAGGCCGCCTTGCTGATCTTTGAGGGGCCCTACTCTCTCCCTACTTACCCTTATGTCCTTAATGTATTTAAGTGGTGGAGCAGTGGTTAGCACTGCTGCCTCAGCGCCACAAACCCAGGTTCAATTTCTGCCTCAGGCGACTATCTGTGTGGAGTTTGCACATTCTCCCCGTGTCTGCGTGGGTTTCCTCCGGGTGCTCCGGTTTCCTCCCACAATCCAAAAATGTGCAGGTTAGGTGAATTGGCTATAATAAATTGCCCGTAGTGTTAGGTGAAGGGGTATATGTAGGGGAATGGGTCTGGGTGGATTGTGCTTTGGCGGGTCAGTATGGACTTGTTGGGCCGAAGGGCCTGTTTCCACACTGTAAGTAATCTAATCTATCTCATGTCCCCTTTTTACCCTCCTGATTTCCTTCTAAAGTATACTCCTCCTGCTTTATACTCTCCTAAAGATTCATTTGATCTATATTGACATATGCTTCCTTCCTTTTCTTCACCAAACCCTCAACTTCTTCAGTCATCCAGCATTCCCTACACCTACCAGCCTTTCTTTTCACCCTAACAGGAAGATACTCTCTCTGTACTCATTATCTCATTTCTGAAGGCTTCCCATTTTCCAGTCATCCCTTTATCTGCAAACTCTGCCCCCAATTAGCTTTTGAAAGTTCTTGCCTAATACTGTCAAAATTAGCCTTCCTCCAGTTTAGAACTTCAACTTTTAGACCTGGTCTAACCTTTTCCATCACTATTTTAAGCCTAATAGAATTACGGTCCCTCAGATGCTGCCTGGCCTGCTGTGCTTTTCCAGCACCACTCTCTTTTTGATTCTGCCTCTCCAGCATCTCCTAGATGCTGAAAACCTTACCGCAAAACCTCTTCCAAGGACGCCCACTTTGAAGAACTTCTCCTTCTGCCTCCACAAGGATCTCAGAGAGTCTCTCTCCCACTGCACTCCCCAGGTGATCTCCTCTGCCTTGAGGCTCTTCAATCACTTCCTGAAGCAGACCCACTAGTACATCCATGACTCCTTCCTCAGCACCTGCCCAAGGAACCGGCTTCTCCCCCCTTGGCCTCCAGACAACATTCAGACCATCACAACTTGGACTAGAGCAGCACAACCGCTGCCTACGTCTCTTCTCACTCTCAGCGCCCTTTCCACCTGCACACTCCTGATGAAGGAACGTCGGCCCGCCCGCTCCTGGGTTCCCCTCCCCTGACCTGACCTGGAGCCCTTGGCACTTTCCCCTGCCACCGCAGGAACTGTAAAACCTGCGCTCACACCTCCTCCCTCACCTCTATCCAAGGCCCCAAAGGAGCTTTCCACATCCATCAAAGTTTTACCTGCACATCCACTAATATCATCTATTGTATCCGTTGCTCCCGATGCGGTCTCCTCTACATTGGCGAGACTG
>NC_057746.1:34512095-34572206 GCF_004010195.1 Chiloscyllium plagiosum
AGAGATGGGGAGGAGAGGAGTGAAAAAGAGAGAGAGGATGGAGGGGAGTGAATAAGAGAGAGAGGATGGAGGGGAGTGAATAAGAGGGGTGAGGGAGAGGAGGGAAGAAGAAATAGAGGTGGTGGAGTAAAGTGGGACTGGGGGAAGTATTCACAAACTGGCCATACTTGTGATGCCCACATCCCTTTTAAAGAATTTGACTCGGTCAAGAGCAGGAAGTTGTTGAGATTTGACATGATCCAACTAAGTTTAAAATTAAACTGCTGTAATTGTGTAAGAGCTCATTCTTTTATTCTTATGTTTCAGTTGTTTTATTCATTTTTCAAATCCCTGGTTGGGAAAGATGTTGTTGTGGAGTTAAAGAATGATCTCAGGTGAGTACTCCTTGTTCTGGGCCAGCAGGTTGAAGTGGGGAGTTGAAGTAATGTTATTGTGTGTGCTGTGACTGCGTTCTTCAGTACTGATGTTCTTTTCTACAAAAAGAATCCGGAATATTGCAGTAACTGATACCTTCATTTATAATGTGATAAGTTTGGCTACAAATGCAGCCTTTGACTGCTCAGTGGAATACTGCATGAGTGTGTATGAGGAGAAAGTGAGGACTGCAGATGCTGGAAGAGCACAGCAGGTCAGGCAGCATCCAAGGAGCAGGAGAATCGATGTTTTGGGCATGAGCCCTTCTTCAGGAAGGGCTGCTGCACCTGACCTGCTGCACTTTTCTCGCAACATATTTTCAGCTCTGAGTGTGTATGAGGTCAGAATGTTCTTTTTAAACATCTGTCCAGTCGTCTCATATATTATAAATGAAGGTCCCCAGTCCAAAGAAAAAGTGCATTTGGGAGAAGCTCTTAGGAGTAATGTTTGAAGTGCTGACTGTGATTGGAACATTGTGTATTTGCATTTTAATTTAAGACTTTTTTTTAATTGATTGAAATCAATCCAACCATTACAGTGAATGATTGATGTTAAAGTCCGTCAGATTTGGTTTAAAGATGCAGCAAAGACTACTTGTGGTTTGAAACAGTCTGAAGGTGCACTGAGGTTGTAAGTGCATCAATATGGATGGATTGTGGTCGTCAAAAGTAGTGATCTGCCCCCTGCATTAGCGACACACACTGCAGATAACTGAATACAACTATTTTGGAGAAATATGTCGATAATGTAAAATGGATAAAATATTGTCTGTGCCTGTTTACCTTTCTTCACTATTTTGAAGGTTACACATTCGCAAGATGTTTGAGCATTTCTGGAGAATAGTTGTAGACTAGATGGACCAAATAACCTCTATCTGCACTGTAGGGATTCAGTGATTTTTATTTTATTCTATGAATATGGACTCCTATAGCAACAAAATAAATTAACTCCCTGCGACAAGAGAGAGACGACTAATAGAAAATCTAGTATTAGACTTTTCAACCTTTTAATTCAAGGGATGTGAACAATGTTAGGTCAGCATTTATTACCGAGAGTAATTACATGTTACTTCCATTATTTAACGTGTGAGTTGTCCTTCACCAGACTGACAATATAGTTTTAGGTATATCTAGTGCTAGTTCTGGTATGCCATCCTTCAGTCTTAGTTGTAGAGTTATATCTTCAAACCAGGGTTGATTTCCTCGATTGATGTTGATGGAGTGCGGTCTCTGCTGGGCCATGAGGTTGTAGATTGTGATTGGATGCAATTCTGTTTCTGCTGATGACCCACATTACCTAGTGTTGAGTTCTTGAACTGTTGCAGTTCCTGTGATGTAGGGTCACTCCCGATGCTGTTAAGACATGAATTCAGTGGTTTTGACCAAGTGACAGTGAATAAATGGTAGTAAATTTCCAACTATAGAAGGTGAGGAATTTTAAGGTTGTGTCTGCTACCCTTACCCTTCTAAGTGGTAAAGATCATGTGTTTGAAAGGTTTCTGAGGACACTGCATCTTGCTGATGGTATGCTATGCGTCAGGAATTAAAGGAGTGAATGTTGAAGGTGGTGAAAGTGGTGCATCTCAAGCCAGCTAGTTTGTTTTGGATGGTGCCAAGCTTCTTGTGTTGTTTGAGTGCATTCATTGAAGCAAGTGTACTCTGTCATACTCCAGCTTGGGTAAATCTGGAGGCCTTATACTTGCTGCAGTATCCTAACTTCAATCTGATTTGTTGATTCCTTTAACATGTTGCTCCCATTGTTCAGCATCTGAATAGTCTTTCACCAGACTGGCAACATAGCTTTGGGCATATCTAGTGATAGTTCTGGTATACCATCTTTCAGTCTTAGTCAAAGAGTTATATCTTCAAACCAGGGTTGATTTCCTCGCTTGATGTTGGAGTGCGGACTCTGAGCTGTGAGGTTGCAGATTGTGATTGAATGCAATTCTGTTGCTGCTGATGGCCTATAGTCCTTCATGGAGGCCCAGTCTTGAGCTGCTAGCTCTGTTCGAAATCTATCCCATTCAGCACAGTAGTAATGTCCCACAATACAGTGGAGGTCATCTTCACAGTGAAGACGGGACTTTGTCTCTTTAAGAACCATGTGATGCCCACTCCTACCAAAACTGTCGTGAGCAGAAGTGTTTGCAGCAGGCAGATTGGTGAAGGTAAGGTCAAGTATGTCTTTCCCTCTTTGTTCTGTTCTGTCACAACCCAACACAGACCTTTAGATCTTGGCCATCTCAGTCAGTAGTGGTGCTATGGAATCAGCGCTGAAAATGTGTTGCTGGAGCAGCGCAGCAGGTCAGGCAGCATCCAGGGAACAGGAGAATCGACGTTTCGGGCATAAGCCCTTCTTCAGGGCTTATGCCTGAAACGTCGATTCTCCTGTTCCCTGGATGCTGCCTGACCTGCTGCGCTGCTCCAGCAACACATTTTAAGCTCTGATCTCCAGCATCTGCAGACCTCACTTTCTCCTGCTATGGAATCAGCTGTGGCCATTGAAATCTTTGCATATTCTGCACACTTGCCACCTCAAGTGTTTCCTCAAAATTGTCTTTGTGAGGAAGTGCTGATCCATCTGATGCTAGAAGCTTGGTGCTATCCAGGACAATGCAGTCAACTTAATTGACACTACATGCACTCCCTCCTCCACCTGTACTCATGAGTGGGTTCCATCTAAGAGGTCCACTGCAGCAATTCACCAAAGATCCTTTCGACAGCACCATCCAACTCATGACCTTCACCATCTCGAATGACAAAGGCAGCAATATAAGAACAACACCACCTGCAAGTTCCCTTTCAAGTCACTTACCATCCTTACTTGGAAATATTTTGCTATTCTTTCAGTATTGCTGGGTCAAAATCTTAAAATTGACGGCACCCCCCCCCCCCCAAAAAAAAAGAAAAGCAGCATTGTGCATCTATTTATAGCATGTGAACCGTAGTGGTTCAAAAAGCTAGTTTGCCACCTCAGGACAAAAAGTACCAGGCAATAAAAGTTGGTGTTGGCAGTACAATGAAAGCAAACTCCTGTGGATGCTGGATATCTGAGATTAAAAACAAAGTACTGGAGAAACTCAAGTCTGGCAGCAGTTGTGGAGAGACAAACAGTTAATGTTTTAGAAGGCTGTCAATAAGGTCCTGCATAATAGATGCAAAATTAAAGTGTGGGCTTGGAGTAATCTATGAAACAGACAGAAGCAGTTGGCAGAAAGAGAACAGTGCAGGAATAATTGGGCTTTTTTTCGACTGTCATGCAGCGACTGGTGGGCTACCACGGGGATCAGTTCTTGGACCCCAGCTATTCATGATATATATTGGCGATTTAGATGAGGTGAAGCTTCAGTTTGTCTTGGATAAGTGCAAAATATTAGCAGATGCTGTATAATATGGATAAATGTGAGGTTGTCCACTCAATCACAAAAACAGACATGCAGATGATTATTTGAATAGTGATAGATTGGGAAAGGAAAATTGTGCAACAAGCCCTGGGCATCCTTGTACGCCAGTTGCTGAAAGTAAGCATGCAGGTGCAGCAGGCGCTGACAAAGGCAAAATGTTTTCATTGATTTATGTATTGTCACATGTACAGAAGTACAGTGAAAAGCTTAGTTTATGGGCAGTACAGTCTGATCATTGTAAGCAAGGATGTACAGATCAAAAAGCCTTAGACAAAACATTATTAGTAATTTTTGTACATTTAGAATTTAAATTTGTAAGCGTACAACTGTTGCAAGAAATGTTTGAGTCAGATCTGTAGGAAAAGGGTCGCAGAGTGTTGGTGTCACCTTGAATCCTTCATAATACAGATGCAGGGATGACTTGCTGTAACTGTGCAGGGCATTGTTAAAAACACACTTGGAGTCGTGTGCGCTGTTTTGGCCACCTCACCTGAGGAAGGATGCTCCGGCTATTGAGAAAGTACAGACTGACTCTAAAGATCAGGGTTAGGCCTTTTAGGACAGAGTTGAGAAATGTCTTTACTCAATGATGAGCCTGTGAAATTCTCTGCCACGTGAAACTGAGGTTAAAAACGTTGAAGAATTTCAATAAAGATGTAGACGTAGTTCATTGGACTAAAAGTATCAAAGGTAATGGGAGAAAGATTGAACAGGGTACTGAGTTGGATGATCACCTGTGATAATTTTGAATGGCAGAGCAGGCTCAAGGCCAATAGCTATTTTTGTGTTTCTGAGTCCATTGTGACTCTTCTTTGGAACTGGTTTTGTTAGTGCTTGCATCACACATTTAAATAAGGAAAGTTGATGCCCTTTCTGAAAAGTTGTCTCTGGTCTGCACCATGAATTGGTTTTGTCTCCACTGCTGCCTGAGTGTTCCCAACATTTTGGTGCAGATGGTATTTGGTTGTAACTGCCTGACTGTGCATGTTTCTCTGGTAAGTTTTAGTTGCCTTTGCTACCAGCACTTTGGTTTAATTAATCGGACTATGACTACAGGGTGTCAATGTAAGATGGTAATTTGTTCATCCAGTATGGAATTTGGGCAAAACGGCTTCCTTACTGCCCAGTGTGTGATTTGATGTGGAACGTATTGTGACAGGAAGGAGGCTTCTGAGGGACAGGGACACTCTGTTGGACTAATTGAGATGAATTACTTGTTTGTGCTGTGAATATTTTTAAGACTGAGGGTGGGAGGCTGTGTCGTATGTTTGCAAAGAATGGTGATAAATAAACTCTAAAGCAAACATCGTAATATGTTTTCTTCCTCTCATTTATTTTTAGTATCTGTGGAACACTGCACTCAGTTGATCAGGTGAGAGTTGCATTTCGTGGCAGTGAGTTAACACTGAGATACAGCTTCATTAAACTTCAACACTGTGTAGAGCAACCTCCAAGCTACACACCAGGGCAAGTGTTGAGTGTGTGACTGTTAATTCCCTTGATGCTTGATTCCAACCTGGATTTAACCTGTATTTCCCAAATGCCTATTTTTTTTTAAGGAAATGTTTAATCCCATACTGACCATCTCGTCAAACATGTCCTCATGCTTGCCTGGGAGGGAAGTATTGTCCAGGTTGCAGATGTTAGTTACTGATCCGTTGGATAACTGATCTGCCTTGCCCTGTCCTGTTAGCATGTCTAAAATGGGTTTGAAATCTCTGGGTTCTAGAATGAGATAGAAATCTACAAAATTCTGAAGGGGTTTGACAGGGAAGACACAATGGTTGCTTCCTCTGGGCTGGGAATCTTTGAATACAGGCGATGTGGATAAGGGTCTGATTGTGTGCCACTGAGATGAGGAATGTCTTCACTCAAGGGTTGTAAATCATCATGATTCTCCGCCCCAGAAAATAATCCAATGTTAAATGCATTAAAAGCTGAGAAGCCGGAATTTGTTGTGATGGAGGATTGCGGGATCTGGGGAGTGTGTGGGAAAGTGGTGTTGAAATTGACAATCCGCCACAGTCGTATTGTATAGGAGAGCATGCTTGGTATATCATATGGTGTACTTCTCCTGTTTGTTATTTCCATGGGGACTGTGAAAATGTTATTTATTTACTGAACCCAACTGAAAGTCAAGCATGAATTGAGCATTGGGCTGAACGGCCAATTTCTGTGCCAGAAGTATTTCTGTCTCCCCGAATGATCTGGAAGTCTTATATTGCAGGATGTTTTCACTATCTCTTTATTCTTTCAGTATCTAAACATCAAGCTGACAGACATAAGTGTCACTGACCCAGAGAAATATCCACACATGGTGAGTGCTGTGCACATTTGTTGAGCCTCCTGCAGGAACTGCATTCCATTAAGGTTTCACTCAAGTGGTCAGAGTCGAGCTGACAACAGAAGGGTGTAAGTGGTGGCTGGGACCTGGGGGTCTTTCTCCTGATTTCTGACTCAAAAAATGATTGGTAGTTCTCCTTTGGGAGTTGGACGTAGCCGCATCTCTTCATTTGGAAAGATGATACCAAGCTGAGGAATTTAGCATTAATTCTCCAACGGATGAGTGTTAGACAATTGCAGCAAGAGTATTTAGTTTTGTTCTCTCAAGCAGATTTTTACAGATGTGCTGTTTTGCTGGGTGAGGTTGAGATCAGTAAATTAATTAGCCATAATCTTGAGGTTACAGTTGACCAGAAACTGAACCGGACAAGCCACATAAATACTCGTGATGAATTAAGAAATTGAGAGCTCATGTCAGTAATGGTTATCCTGACAACCATCATTTTGTTGCAAAAAACCATTTGGTTCACTACTGGGGAAAAAGTCCCTTTTGTGGTCTGACCTGCACATGATTCCAGACCCACAGCAATGTGGCTGACTTTTCACTGTCCTCTGTAATGACTGAACAGCAAGCCAGTTAATTCAAAGGCAGTTAGGACCATGGGTGACAAAAGGTGACCTTGCCAGTGATGCTTATGTCCCATGATGTACTAAAGAAATTAGGACGTAGTGGAGGCACCGTCTATGGTAAAAGTAAGTCAGGTGTAGAGATGACAATCAAGTGGGTTGGGTGAAAGGAAGAGGTGGATCTGTAATAGCATCTTTAACATTGTAAAGGCTCCTGAAAGTTGCAGAGATTTAGGAGGAGTGAGCCTTGTTATTGAAATGGCTCTTGTTTCCTTTTAAATGATCATTGTTCAGTAGTTTTCACCTCTAGTGCTGCTGGGAAAAAAGATTTAGTCAAAGCGTTTTATCTTGCATTGTAATACAGACAGCACAGACACAGATCCTTTCGTCCCACCCGTCCGTGCTGACCATAATCCCAATGGAAACTAGTCCCACCTATCTGAGCCAGGTCCATATCTCTCCAAACATTTCTTATTCACGTACTTAGCTAAATGGTTTCTAAATGTTGTGATTGTGCCCATAACCACCACTGCCTGTGGAAGTTCATTCCACACACAAATAACCCTGTGTTTAAAAAAAATAAATTGCCCCTCATGTCTGTCTTAAATTTTTTTCTCTCTTGTTTAAAAAAAAAAAGTCCCCTTGTCTTGAAATCCTGCACCCTGGGGAAATGACACCAGCCATTCACTTTATCTCTACCCCTCATGATTTTATAAACCTTTACAAATTCACTTCTCAATCTCCAATGCCCCAATGGAAAAAGACCCAGCCTAGCTTTATAACTCAATCCCTCCCTTCCCGGCAGCGTCCTGTTAAGAAGAGACTGAACCCTCTCCAGCTTCATAATATCTTTCCTATAACAGGGAGAACAGAACTGGACACAGTAATATAGAAGAGGCTTCACCAACATCCTGTACAACTTTAATATAACATCCCAACTCCTTTACTCAAAGATCTGAGCAACGAAGGGAAAAGTGCGAAGTGCCTTAGCTATGCGTGATGAAAACTTAAAAAAAATTGTGTATCTGAGTCCCTAGGTGTCTCTGTTCTGCAACAGTACTGAAGGCCAACTTTTAATTGTATAAGGTGAATTGGCCATGCTGAATTACCCATAGTGTTCAGGGATGTGTAGGTTAGGTGTATTAGTCAGTGATAAATATAGGGGAATGGGTCTGGGTGGGTTACTGTTTGGAGCGTCGGTGTGGACTTGTTGGCCGAAGGGCCTGTTTCCACACTGTAACGATTCTATATCTATAAGTTTTTGTTTGTTTTGCCAAAATTCAGTACCTCACTTTTATTAAACAATTAAAATTTGCCACTTTTCAACCCATTAACCTAATTGACATACAAAAGAAAATAGAGTTCAAAAATGGGGATTTTTAAAAAAATTAGTGTTTTATTTCTTTTTATATATACTCGTGGAATGTGGGCTACATTGACTGGGCCTGCATTTATTGTTGAAACTTTATTGCTGGAACAGCACAGCAGGTCAGGCAGCATCCAGGGAACAGGAGATTCGACGCTCCGGGCCTCTATTTGCCGAGAGGGTGGTTAAGAGTCAACCATATTGATATGGGTCTGGAACCATGTAAGACGGACAAGGCAATTTATAAGAACTGTCACCTCGGCGAGAGAACTATTTAAGTACTGTATGAGAGGAGACTCCTGATTTAGACTTTACACCTTTTTTCCTTGCAAATTGTCTGGATGAGTGGTATGCAGAAAGTGTCTGGAACCGTGTCGCTATTTAAGTAATCCAACTGATTATCTGCCCTACACTTACCAGCATTAATGCCAAATATTCCTCCTCCCAGCTCTCTGTGAAGAACTGCTTTATCCGGGGCTCAGTAGTGCGTTATGTACAACTCCCAGCTGATGAGGTGGACACCCAGCTGCTGCAGGATGCGGCAAGAAAAGAAGCAATGCAGCAGAAGCAGTGAGATTAAACTGCAGTGTGGACACTATTGGGAAACGGGCGGGATGGAACGCACCAGTTCGGGAACTTATACTGAAACTCAGCTGCCAAGTACCAAACCAGAAAGTGAAATTGAATCAAATTTCTATTTACACATCATTGTCAGTAAATTGGTTGTGTTTATTCCTTTCTCTTTTTTTTCTCTGATGAGGTGTCAGGTAGATTAGGCCTCGTCTCGACCATGTTACATTGCCACAGAAAGGACACAGTTGTGTTTTTCTCTCTTTTCTACCCCTGTCCTATTGCACAGTGATGTAGCTGAGTCAGGATAGCAGTGGTATCCAGTGCTGTTCTTTCAATCTCTGATTGAATCAGGAGAGTGCATCATTTCCTGCGTGTGAATTTCAACTAACTTTCCCTGAGTTCCGCTGTGACCAATGTCAATTTCTTCCCTTTTGATTTTCATCTCTTAAAATTGTTTGGAACTGTTTTTTGGTTTTGCAATCTGTTTGAAAATGTGTTCTTAGTCCCTTTTGAACTTGCATCAGACTTGAAGAATGATTTGATTTGTCACATTTTTTCCAGAATTGTGCTGAGCAACTAAGTTGGGATATTACCCATATAGCTCAATACCTTACCTGTTTTACAATTTTAACAGGTAGCTGAGAGCCATGTGCCCATTCAGAGGCTTGTTTGGTAGCTGAAATGCAGGACAGGAGATCCAAACACTGGGTAGCTGTGCTAGACAAACCCGATAAATTAGCAGAATTACAGGATCTTGTATTAATTAATTGCAAATGATCGAGGCTCAACTTTGGAAGTGATCTTATTATGTGACTAATACTTGGTGCGTTGGAAAATGCACCTTGATAACTTTTCCTGTTTGTTGTTTGCTCCTTAAGCAGTGCATTGGAGATGAGTGAACTAACTCAATTTGTCTGACTGGAGGTACAGTTTTTTTTTAAGGATGTATTAATCTGGTATTTTTGTTGCAAAGAAAGTTGAAAAGCCTTTTGATTTTGTACTGTACAGCTGGGCAACCAATGTGTTTTGAAGTATTGTGATGTAACATCACGACAGAATTAAAAAGAAGTTCAGAACATAATGTTTCAGGCAGTCTGTGTTGAATATTTAACCCTTTCAACTGCACTAAACTGATCATTCTCATGCGAATAGTGCAGATTTAAGAACCATACTGAATGGACATTCTCTCACCAAGCCAGAAATAATCAACTGGATTTCATTCTTTATGGCATTTACTTGAATATCAATCTGATTTGGCCCAAATTATGCATGAATTAAGAGGTAAATGATGCTCCACAAGGAAAGGTAAATTTCACTTTGAAGAGTTGATTCAACTAACATACAGCTGGTGCAACTACAAGCATTTGAATCAATCCCTGCATAAGTGTGGCACAATGAAGCTGCAGCCTTCCACAGAATGCTGTTCTTTATTCATGCAGGACTTTGATTCAACAAGAGCTTTCATCTTTGTGAAAGATCTTTTATCTCTTTTTTTCTTTTATTATTTTGGACTGTGTTGTCAAAAAGGGAAGTGCTGCTTTAAACCAAAGAGATTGTGTAAAGGTATGTTTGCTGTTTTGAAAATCCTGTTTACTCAGGCACTCTGTTACCTTCACTTGAAATGCAGATGAAAAGGATGTACAGGATGGAGCTGATTGGTTCTAAACTATGTGGCAGTTGCTTGACAAGTGTTTTGATTGACCTATGTGGGGGGCGGTGTAGTAGAAACATCTAACCTGCAAAGAACGAGCATCAAAAATGTCTGTCTTGTGTAGGATTGCAGCAAAAAAAATCTCCTGCGACAACCAGCTGGCTGCTTCTCACTTTACGAGTGGTGTAGTGGTAACATCACTGGATTATTAATCCAGAAACCCAGACCGTCGTTCTGAGGATAGGGATTCAAATCCCACTAGGGCAGATGCTGAAATTTAAAATTTAAGAAAATGTGAAATAAAAAGCTGGCCTAACAGCAGTGTGTGAACAGTGTTGATTTTTGTCAAAACACTTCTGCTTCACTAATGCCCTTTGGGGAAGGGAATGTGCAACCCTGAGAAATGCTAGCCTGAGATGAACCAGTTTATGTTGGTTGTTTCGACACCATCCACCTATCAGTGAGATAGGTTTCAATCCAGGGTTTGTCGGGGAATGCGGTGACAGAATGGAAATCCTACAACTTTGCATGAACTATGGTTTACCGAGTTACACACTGCCTATTGGGGCAATTGTTTCTGCAGCATTACAACATTTGCACTTCCCTAAACGCTCAAAGAAAATCAGAGCAAGTGACTTCGTCTCAGGTTTACTGTGAGTACTCAGTTTGCCAAGCTTCCAATTTGATCATCCTGCAGCAACTCCATCAGGTTGACATTTACCACGTGAAGCTTCCTGCACGATTGCAACTTGAGTGCTGATGCTTTATTATTGAGAACTGAAATCCATTTTTAGTTGCGCGATGAGAGGCGTTTCTGTAACTGGCCTGTGACCCGGGGAAAAGTTTTGATGTATATCGTGTCAACATGACCTTCCACTGCTAGTTTGTTCATGTGTTGTGGTGAATGAAGCTGTGAACTGAAAAGGCAAAACACTGATAGGGGATTCTTCCCTGAACCTTGAAGGCATTATCTTCAGTTACATTCTCTTTCACTTTTTCTTTCACTTGCCTGTGTTTGTACAAGACAGCAGTTCAGATGATCCCTTTTCCCGTTTCTCTGAAACCTTTGCACCTGAAGGCTGGTGGAATGTGAAATTTAGAGGAAAATAAAGTTTAAAAGTGTGGAACTTGTGAAATCAAAGTACTTTTTAAAATATTTATGTTCATGAACTGTGGTCACTGGCTGGACCAACATTTACTGCCCAGAGGATGGCTAAGATAAACTGTGCTGCTATTAGTCTGGAGTCACATGTAGGTTGTGACAATGGCAGAACTCCCTTCATGATAGGGTACTAGTGAACCCAACAGATTATGACAATCATCAAATTACATTGTCACCATTAGACTGGCTTTCTCATTCCAGCTTTTATTGAGTTTAAATGTTACCACTTGCCCTGGTGGGGTGTAAATGGAAACCCCCCACAGAACATTAGACGGGGGTTTTGGAATGCTAATGCAGTGATACTATCACTCAGACGAAAAGAAAGAGAAAAACCTGTGAAGAGTGTGAGGGAAATGGTTAGAAATCTACGCAAACGCACAAACCTGGAGTCGGCTATTAACCTCCGGAACCTGCTCCGCCATTCAATAAGGTCATCGCTAATCCAATAACTTCACATTCCTCACTCTAACCTTTTACTTCCTTTGTTATCAAACATCTGTTTATCACTGTCTGAAAACAGTGGTTTGGTGGTTAGCACTGCTGCCTCACTCTTGCCCCAGGGGCCCAGGTTTGATTCCAGCCTCGGGTGACTGTGTGGAGTTTGCACGTCCTCCCCATGTCTGTGTGGGTTTCCTCCGGGTACTCCCACAGTCCAAAGATGTGTAGGTTAAAGTGGATTGGCCATGCTAAATTGTGCCACAATATCCAGGGATATGCAGGTTAATTGGATTAGCCATGGGAAATGCACGGTTACAGGAATAGACCGAGGGGATTGGTCTGAGTGGGATGCTCTTTGAAAGGTTGCTGTGGACTCGATGCACCAAATGGCCTGTTTCACTACCGTAGGGATTCTGTGAAAAATATCCATGAAAACTGGAGGGGAACCAGCTGGAAACAGGCCGATCCCCTTACGTCACAGTTACCTCTAATATAACGATGCATTCTTTTTAAAAATACAACCAGTATAAATCCCCTTTTCAGGGATATTAAAGAAAAATGCTGCAGGTATGAGAAACCTGAAAAAGGACTAGAAAATACTGTGGATACTGTACCCAACAGATGGAGCAATGTCTTTGGACAGTAAACCAATGTTGTAGGTCATACCTTTTTTCAGAACTGGGTTTGAAATGTTAACTCTATTTCTTCACAGATGCTGTCAGGCACTGAGTTTTTCCAACAATATCTGTTTTGTTTGTTTCAGATCCAGTATCACCAGTTCTTTGTTTAGTTATAGTCCAGCAGAGACACACGCTTCAATCCAACTCATCCACATCAACCAAGCTTCCCAAACTAAACCCACTCTCTGCATTTGGGCCATAATCCTCTTAAATGTTTTCCATTCATGTACCTGTTCAAATGCCTTTTAAATATTGTAGTTATGAGGATTGATTGATGAAGGTGTTGTTTGGCAAAGAGAAGATTAAGCGGGCTCCGTTAAGTGTGTCTGGAATCGTAAGGAGTTCTAGAGAAAATAGAGAAACTCATTCCCTTTGCTGGAAGGATCAGAAACTGGAAGACACCTATTTAAAGAAATAAAAGGAATTGTAGCAGGAGAAAAAGGCATTTTACCCAGTGAACCATGAGGATCTGGAATGAACTGCGAGTGAGGTGAAGGCAGGTTTAACTGAGGCTTCCTCCAAAGTAGAATGGGATAGTGATCTGAAGGAAAAGAAAATCAAAAAGTTTGGAGTTTAGAAGAGCAAGAGGCAAATTATTTGACACAGGTGAGGGGTCTTAATCTGATGAATGGAAAAAGGATGCTTCCCTCTTGTGGGAAAATTTTGAATCAGAATCACTGTTTAAAAATAAAGAGTTTAAGACAGGTCACAAGATTTTTAAAAAAATCCTCAGCGAGTCCAGATTCTTTGGAACTCACTTCCTGAAAAGGAAGAAGCAGATCTTATTGAATGATAGAATAGGCTGGAGGGAAAGAGTGGCCTCCTCCAGATCCTTTACCTGTATTATACATGTGTATGGATGGCTATGGAGAGAGAGCTGGAGGGTTGGTGATATGCGGTTTGGACTGGATGGGTTGTTCTTGCAGAGAGCCAGGGGATGGGTTGAATTGCCTCTTTCCGCATTGTAACCACTTCAAAGTTTGGTATTCCAAGTGCCACACACCTTCTACCTTTCCCAGGTCCTGGCCCAGATTCAGTGCTGGTGGCTGACATCATTCAAGAGGCCATTGGGTGATTATTTAAAGGAATTAATGGTCAAGGATACGGGGAGGGGCAGGAGGATGGCACAAAGCATCTGTTTGGAGAGCCGATACTGGCAGGGTGGGCTGAATGGTCTCTTTGTGCACTGTGCTAAATCTGGGACACCATGCAAGGATCAGTCTTCTGCCTCAAGAATTCATGTTTCTGTGATCAAGGCGAGTTTATAAAGTAATGGAGCTGCAGAGCACACAAACAGAAGCTTCAGTCTAACCCATCCATGCTGACCAGGTATCCCAAATGAATCTGGTCCCATTTGCCAGCACTTGGCCCATATCCCTCGAAACCCTTCATATTCATATACCCATCCAGGTGCCTTTTAAATGCTGTAATTGTACCAGCCTCCACCACTTTCTCTGGCAGCTCATTCCATGCATGCACCAACCTCTGTGTGAAAACGTTGCCCCTTAGATCCTTTTTATATCTTTCCCCTCTTACCCTAAACCTGTGCCCTCTAGTTCTGGATTCTCCCACCCCAGAGAAAAGATCTTGTTTATTCCTCCTATTCATGCCCCTCATGATTTTGTAAACCTCTATAAGGTCACCCCTCAGCCTCCGACAGCCCCAGCCTATTCAGCCTCTCCCTGTAGCTCAAATTCTCCAATCCTGGCCACACCATCCTTCCTGTAGCAGGAAGACCAGAATGCACACAAGGTTCCAAAAGTGGCTGAACCAATGTCCTGTACAGCCGCATCATGACCTCCCAACTCCTACGCTCAATGCGCTCACCAATAAAGGTGAGCATACCAAAGACCTTCTTCCCTATCCTGTCCACGCGTCTCCACTTCCAAGGATCCGAAATTAATCTAGTCCCATTTGCCAGCACTTGTCCCATTCCCCTCTAAACCCTTCCTATTCACGTCCCCATCTAGACACATTTTAAACATAGTAATTGTATCAGCCTCCTAAGTTGTGGGTTTGGCCAGAATCTGAGTTAAGTGAAAGGAGCAGGGTTCAGGGATTGCAAAGAGCAGGAGAAAGGACGCGTTGCAAAGCAAACGGAGATGCCGTCAATCACTTGGGCCGTTAAAACAAGCAGCATTTCCTCACACAGAGACCCGCGTTGACAGAGCTGCAGAGGGAGATGACCTTCCATCTGCTGCAGATCTCTGAGCAGGACAAGCTGCTGGGCAAACCGGCCTTCAAGGTGCTAGGCTCCCTGGTGCTGGCCACAGTCTTCTGGGGCTTGCAGGAGATGGCCGAGCTCGGCTTCCAGTGCCCCTGGCTGGCCGGCTACAACGAGGTCTACGGCGTCTCTTTCCTGCTGGTGCCCGCCCTGGTGCTTACCCTGCTCGGCGTCTTCCTGCACCGCGAGTGCCTGTTGGGCTGGAGGGGGCCGGCGGCCAAGGGAGCTGGGAGCTCAGCGCAGCCGCCTCCTGGTGCCCGTGCGCCGGGCTCCTGGAGGCTGGTCACCTCGCTGCGGGTCTTCTATCACGCCTGGGTGTGGATCATCGTGGTGCTGCTGGACGGGGACTGCTACACCTGCGTGCAGTACTTCCTCCGGCTGCACGGCCCCAGCTCCAGCTCGAAGCCCGGGGAAGATTCCGAGCTCGTCCGTGTCCTGCACTTCGAGTCTCGGGTGAGTTTGGTGACAGGGATGGGAGGGCGCCGGGTCCCTTGGCTGCAAGGCCATTCCCACCCCAATAAAGCTCTGCTATCCCTTTTGCAGCCTTACCTTCTCCCATTCCCCCCCCCCCCCCCCCCCTCCCAGTCTCTTTCACCATCTGTCGTCGTGGGATTCCCCTGGACATTACCTGGGTCTGTGGATGAACAATCCAGTGGTAATATCACTGAGCCATTACCTCCCCTACTTCTGCTCCTACGTTTTATGATCTAAAGCACGAAAAGGAAGTCTTACTTCTGTCATATCCGTCTTAATGACCCAGAAATTAATTATCCTCAGAATGAATCAACTATTCAGTAACTATTGCTGGTAGAGGTATAATATATAACATCGTATATTAATTCCTGTAGCACTCTCCAGTCCAATTATGTCTGAAACAAACGCACGGAAGTGCTGGTGAAACTCTGCCGGTCTGGCAGTGCCTAGATAAACAAGAGTTAACATATCGAGTTAACATATGGCTGTCCCTCGGAAGTGAAAAGGGTTGGAAAATATTTCCTCTTTTTTTACTTTTGCCAGAAAGTTGTTGATGGCGGAGTAAGTAAAAAACGAGTCAAAAGCGTGAGAAGGGGAGAATGGGTCCTGTTTACTGAAAGCAAAAATAAACAGGATACCATAAGACGGGGGACGGTGATGAGAAGGCAAGAAAAATGGGGAACCAGCATAACAGTGATCAGTTTCTGAGTGTTGAGACTTCGAGCCTGCGAAGTGCCTCGGCGGGACATGAGGTGTAATCCCTCGAGCCTGTGTTGCGCTTCTGTGGAATATTGTAGCTGTCAGGGGATGGAAAACGTTAACACGAGAAAAGACCATCTCTTTGCTCAGTCTCGCCCTCCAGTCCCGTTGTCGTTTCAATGTTTCCAGCAAGGGAGCTGGTCTCACCGTGATACACAAGAGTGAAGTTCCCTTGCATATTAGGCAGAAGTGGGTACTGTGGATGCTGGGGATTAGAGTCAAGACTAGAGTGGTGCTAGAAAAGCACAGCAGGTCAGGCAGCATCCGAGGGGCAGGAGAGTCGACGTTTCGGGCAAAGGGGCCCAAAGGATAGGGTAAACAGACAAAGTATTTTCCCTGGGGTGGGGGAGTCCAAAACTAGAGGGGCATAGATTTAGGGTGAGAGGGGAAAGATATAAAAGGGACCTAAGGGGCTGGTCGGCATGGACGGGTTGGGCCGAAGGGTCTGTTTCCGTGCTGTACATCTTTATGACTCTATCAGGAACTTCCCTTGCACATTGTCTGACCTCCTGTCTGCTCTTAATCTCTCCCAACACCCGCCCAGGTCATCGGGTTGGCCCTGCTACTGACACTGGTCTCCATCGCAGTTGGCATCAGCTGCTGCCACGTCTCTCGCTGCTGTGGGAGGCCTTACTACTGGTGGGAGTACCAGCAGATGTACCTGGAGGAGGTGGAGAGACTGCTCCTGACCAACCTGAGGGACAGCGCTGGCCGCCGGGCCGAGAGCAACTTCGGGAGCGAGACCGACATGGGCAGCGCGGAAGGCGCCTGGGAGCACATTTCCTCGGTGGGCTTCGCCAAGATCGAGTACCCCGACGACTTCCGCGCGGCGCTGAGGGCCGACGGGGAGAGCCCCCCGGGCGAGCGGGAGGCAGCGAAGGACCGAGCCGGAGGGGGTGAGGCGGGGCCGGGCGAGCAAGGGGCGGCCGAGCCAGCAGCCCCCACAGACGGTGTGAGCGGCCCCGCGGGACAGACTGCAGCCCCTGGCCCGGAGGAGGAGGTGGAGCAGGAGGAGGGGGGCAAACCGGGGTGGAGGATCCGGCTGCGAGGCCACCTCCTGGAGATCAAGAAATCCCTGCGCAGGACATTGGGAAGAAGCGCCCTGAAGAAACCTCACTGCCCGAAAGCCAAGTGAGCAAGGCCGGGGACCGGCGTGGAGTCGGCGCGGGCTGATCCCAGAGCGGTCTCCCGGCCCCGGGAACCCCGAGGTCTCGGCTGAGTTGGGAACGACTGTTACTCTGAACTTTTTTACTTCTGCATTTTTTTTTGAATTTATTTCTATAATCTGTTGCGCCGCACTTGTTATTTCTTTATTTTTCTGATCTTTCCCCTCCCCACCCCAAGAGTCACAGAGATGTACAGCACGGAAACAGACCCTTCGGTCCAACCCGTCCATGCTGACCAGATAGCCCAACCCAATCTAGTCCCACCTGCCAGCACCCGGCCCATATCCCTCCAAACCCTTCCTATTCATATACCCAGCAAAATGCCTCTTAAATAAATCTGTACTTAAGAACTTTTGTCCCCTTGGTACCTTAGTTGTCACAGTAAAGTTGTAAACTTTTCACTGCATTCGTGGGACAGCAAAACTAATTCTAATTGTAGCTGAAAATGTGTTGTTGGAAAAGCGCAGCAGGTCAGGCAGCATCCAGGGAACAGGAGAATCGACGTTTCGGGCATAAGCCCTTCCTGAAGAAGGGCTTATGCCCGAAACGTCGATTCTCCTGTTCCCTGGATGCTGCCTGACCTGCTGCGCTTTTCCAGCAACACATTTTCAGCTCTGATCTCCAGCATCTGCAGTCCTCACTTTCTCCTCTAATTCTAATTGTACAGCCACAAACAAACTCTCCACTTTGAAGGAAATGCCAGAGGTTTCTTGCAATAGGTGGACAGCGGCAAGCCCGCTTTTGCAAACCACCGGGCGTTACCTCCCCCCGTCACTGGGTGAAGGGGCGAATTAGCAAAAGAGGGTTGATTCAGCAGAATCCAGGCGGCAATATTGACCAGATGGAGGTCGCAGCTGGCTAGTCAGGTACAATCTCCAATTGTATCGTTTTAAAATGAACAGAGATGTTGTCCCCATTGTCATGGCCACTGTTATGTCCCTAGATCAAGACCACACACAAAAAATTATAATCATTGGATGGCACGGTGGCTCACAACGCGAGGGAGCCAGGTTTGATCCCACCTTCGGGCGACTGTCTGTCTGTGTGAATTTTGAACATTCTCCCCGAGTCTGTGTGGGTTTCTTCTAGTCTCCTCCCATAGTCCAAAGATGTGCAGGTTAGAGTGAATTAGCCTTGGGATATGCAGATTTACAGAGTGCGATGGTCTACGCAGGGACGGTGTGGATTCGGTCAGCGAAATGGCCTCTTTCGCCACTGCAGGGATTCTGTGATTATGGCACTAGTGTGTGTGTGTGTGTGTGTGTGTGTGTGTGTGTGTGTGTGGTGGGGGGAGCTTCGTGATGTGAGCATTTTGGCTGCTGCAGTTCCTACGTTCCCTTAGGGCCTACACTTCAAATGTACTTCATTGACTGGGATGCCTGGTGAATGTGAAAAGCATTATGTCAACGCGAATCTTTCTTTCTCTGATGAATCTGTGAGAAACGAATCTCACTCACTTCAATAATTTCAGTCCGAGACAAGATCTGAAGCAATCAGTATGTTTATGATACGCTTGCAAGCGTGGTGCCTGGAATAGGGCACGCAGAGTTTAGCAAGTACATATCTTATATAGGATTCACTACTCCAAACCTGGTGTCCATTACTATTGTTTATCTCCTGCCTTACCCGGCCTTGTGCATAACAAAGTACAAGTTTTACTTGGCTATTTCACCACATCCTACTGTGGTCCATTGTTAAGTATATCCTCCTTCACTGCCATGTTTCCCCCACTTGTGACATTTCCTCCCATTCCTCAACCATATTGAACCTTAGGACATTTTAATTGGGGTTTTGTTTTTGTTTTTGCAGAAATGGGAAACAGATGCTTATAACTACTGCTTGTACAAGCATATCTGGCTTAACCTACATCCTCACAGCACCTTATCTATTTGTCTGTAACATCTACCATTGTTTGCAGGCACGTTTCATTATTGTATGCACATTTTAGCTAATACAAAAACAATTATATATTTCCTTCACATAGTTTTCATCCTTGTTGACTCAGCTCTTAGTTGAAACAATTATACACTGGTGTGAGGTCATTTACCTTGCATAAGTAATTATGATTGCAGAAGTAACACTACTTTACTTATATCCCACAAATCTGAATAAAATAGGACACCAGCCGGTTTTGCGTTGGACACCACCGTCATCATCAATGAACTAGGCACCAACACAGGGAATGGTCAGATCACCAGCCAAAAGAGGTTTTGCCACACATCGATCCTCACATTACCTTGGAAACTTGTTTCTGAGATTGGTTCATCAGCTTCATGTTGTACAGCTGAGAAGATTGGAGAAGTGGCGTGGGTAGACTTAGGGATGATTTTGGATATCAAAACTGAAAGAACTGCAGATGCTGTAAATCAGAAACAAAAATAGAAATTGCTGGAAAAGCTCAGCAGATCTGGCAGCATGTGTGGAGAGAACGTTTCGGGTCCAGTGAACCTTCCTTAGGACCCCAGTTCCAGCAACTTCTGCTTTGGGAAATCAATGTCTTCTGTTTGAAGCAGATAACGAACCAGAGGAGTTCACCTCCTTTGTGCTGATCGGTTGGATCACTGCTTCACGAATCTGTGGAGAATCGGATGTCACGCCCAGTGGCTTGGCACACCGTCCACTTCCCGTTGTCGCTCCAGTTTAGTGGATTATTCATAAATTTTATCAGTCTTAATATAGTGATGGAAAAGGTCTAAAAGTTTAAGTTCTAAATTGGAGTAAGGCTAATTTCAATGGTATTAGGTAGGAACTTTGAAAAGTTGACATGGGGTGGTGTTCCCATGCATCTTCTGCCCTTATCCTATTGGATGGAGTAGCAAATGGAGAATAATCTGAAAAGGGGCACAACTAATTGAAAAAGCAGATTTAAACTTTTTTTTTAGAAAAAGCACTTGCCTTATATTGTGCTTTAGATGACCAAGAGAGGTCTGAAAATACTACTTTGAACTATAGTCACTAATTTAGGCGCGTCAGCCAATCCACCTATAGTGAGATCCCAATGGCTTTGGAAGATGCGGTCCGAGGATTTTGGTGAATTTCTGCAGAGCATTTTGTAGATGGTACACACTGCAGCTACTGAGCGTCGGGGGTGGAGAAGGTGTATCTAGTACGAATGAAGTGGACTGCTTTGTCCTGGGTAGAGTCAAGCTCTTAAGTGTTGTTGCACAGAACGGAGGTGTTACACAAAGCGGTCAACCATTCTGCGATTCATCTTGTCTGTGTCTCGGTTGAAGAAGTGTCACAAGCCTCGAAACATTAACTGTTTTTCTCTGTCTCGATGGATGCTGCTAACCTTCTGAATGTATCCAGCATTCTCTATTGTGATTAGCTGAGTAACTGTGTCAGACAGAATGTAAGTAGACATTATTATCATGATGTGGAGGAGCTGGTGTTGTACTGGGATGGACAAAATTAAAAATTACACAAACACCGGGTCCTGAAGAAGGGCTTATGCCCGAAACGTCGATTCTCCTGCTCCTCGGATGCTGCCTGGCCTGCTGCGCTTTTCCAGCACCACACTTTTCAACACCGGGTTATAGTCCAACAGGTTTATTTGGAAGTACAAGCTTTCGGTGCGCTGCTTCTTCATCAGGTAGCTGTTGGACTATAACCTGCTTTTGTGTGATTTTAACTTTATTATTATCTAAACAGCATACCTCCTGTGCATAATCTGTGATGGTGCATCCTCTGTCACTAGATAGGCCCAAGACAAAACAAAAACAAATGAATAAAGGTAAAAGACTGCGGTTGCTAGATATCTGAAACATTCTAATGATGGCTAGTCAATTCTGAATCTCAACACATTGCTCATGCTGTCGGATTATTCTCAATGTCTCCCCGGTCCAGCCTCTCGTGTTTCAAGGGGATTGCCTCATTCTTGTAAACCAAATTTACTCAGCCTCCCATCACTGTACAATTTTACTGTGTTTTCACTGTCCTAGCTAATAACGATGCATCCATTGACATATGACAGAGTGCGAAATGATCTCATTCTGATGGGATTTTCTGGTTAGGTTTGAAAGGGCTGTTGTGCCATTCGATTTGTCCCACTCCCTGTGCTTCTGTGTTTGTTCTCTCACTCGAAATTTACTCCCCTCCGGACGTCAGGATCGGCTGAGTGTGCCTCACATCCTTGAAAACGTCAAATATATTCCTCTTGGTGGTCGGAAAAAGGATGGTGAGGACAGGGCAGAATCGCTGGCTGTGAATCTACTCCATCCGAAGAAATATTTCAAGATTTCTTTTAAAATTGGTCTGCGTTCTCCACAGAGCGCCTCACGTCTCATTTAAATAACATAAATATATTAATTTGATCTCCCAAGGGTCATTGAACCCGAAACGGTAACCCTTGTTTCCACAGACACCGCCTGAACTGCTGAGCTTTTCCATCAAGATTTGTTTGACTTTAACCTTCCGCAGTTCTTTCGATTTTTAAACTCTTTTTTCTGAATATGTCAGTGGCTCTGAAAAGAGCCTTTTTCGGTTTTTCATTCTGTACTTATTTCCCCCGTTCCCCAGCCCCTGGCTCAGCCTCCTCGGAGCCGCTCTCTCCTGCTCCCGTCTGTGGTTGAGCTTCCTGCCCCCCGGGCGGCGGCTCAGCGCCCGGCAACGGCTCCTTGGTCGATTTCCGGGCCGCCCGAATGTGACCACCGGGTCTCCGGACCCCGGTCCCTTTGGCCGCTTTCCTCCGTCCGCCGGCGGCCCTGCCCTTCTTCCGGCCGCCTGGCGGCGGTTTCTTCCTCCGTCCCGGGCTCCTCTTCCTGCCGCGGGTGGTGGCGGCTTTCCGCTGCCGACCCCGAGACTTGGGGTTAGCGGCGGCCGCTGCTGCTGCCACCGGGCGGTTCTGACCCTCCGGATGGTGCTGCCGGTTGATTTTAAAGGAACCCGATGCCCCGGCGCCTGCCGTCCGCAGCAGCGAGCCGGTGGACACCAGGCTCCGCACCGCCTGGTTCACCCGCGAATTGATTCGCGGCACGTCGTAACCGGCGGCCGACAGCGCCTTCTTGACGCCGGCCAGCGAGAGGCCGCGGCGGTCCCGGGAAGACCCCACCGCCTCCAGGATGTGCCCGGACATGGTAGGAACTCCCCCGCCAGCGGCCGCTACCTGCCGCACTTTGGGCGCGCTCCTCCGCCGCCGCCGCCCCTTCCTGCCCCGGGAATACTTCGGGAGCAGGTCGCCTGAAGGCTTGGCGATGCCAGGCGTCGGTCTCAGCATCCCGTCCCCTCTCTCCGCACACGTCCGTCCCCCACGATGCAGGGACCGAAAATGAGGGACCGCCAAAGACACCCGAGCCTTTTCAAGGTTCAAAGCGAACGTGAAAGAGGCGAGTCCTCCGACGAGGAGCAGGCGCGTGGCCCATGTTCCGGCACGTGTCCCTCTCCAGCCGCGTTCTCGCTCCGCCCACCCCCCCCACCCCTCCACCACGAGTCCCGACCACGTGCTCCAACATCAACTACGCGCGTGCGTGATTGTTACGGCAGCTTCGCCCGTCCCGACCTGTGTCTGCAAAATCGAACAGAAACAAGCATCCCGCTCGCTTGCAAGTTCCTTCAAACCCCCAAATCCCCGCCAGATCCTCCCCATGGCGTACGCTGATGCACACTAAGTCTTCGATTGATGTTCCTTTTCTCCAGCTAAAACATGGAGACGTTCATCAGAAAAAGAACTGTCTTCTTCCAAGTCCATCACATTTTTGCGTCGCTTTTACGGAGTGCTTTTTTTGAAGTGGGGTGATAGAGGGATGCGTGTGCGTGCACGGGGTGGCAGCTTCGTCGTTTCTAAGGAATTGCCCCTCATATTTGCAACCATTCTTCAATTCTCCCTCTCTTCCCCGACCGTGCATACCTGATGTGCACCCCTGCTGGTTGAACTTGCAATTCACAGAAAATCACAGAATTATTACAGTGTGGACAAGCCATTCGGCCTGTTTTATCTACACAATTCCTCTGAATGATCATTATGACTGGGTCAGTCTCTCGCCCTTTCCCTTTTTCCAGCATAATATTTGCTTTGTCTCGTTGCATCAATGGGCGACAATTGTAATTTAAAACATCTAGTACTGTTAATGAATTAACCCAACAATGTTTTGTTGTCCATTTGCTCAGGGTACAGCGAAGTCTATATGGTCCACTCTTTGTGACTATAGTAAACAACACACACTGTGACTGCAGTAAACAGAACTCACAACCATACCCAGTACTGTAGTTGAATATCCCCAAATAATAATGGACGCTTATTTCTTTGGAAAATGAGTATACAAATACTGGTGCATCAAATCAATCCCAGTCATTTGCAGCAATTGGTTTCCAGTCGTGCATGATTGTTGGAATAACCTGTTCTGGCGGAAGACTTGAGGTTATCACCACCGTGTAGTTAGGTTACAACAAAGCATCTTAGACGATGTTAACACAAAAGGTTATAGTTATATTACGACAGAACGAGAATATTTTAAAATTTAATCCCAAATCATAGAGTCATAGAGACGTACAAATGGAAACAGACCCTTCGGTCCATGCCGACCAGATCTCGCAACCCAATCTCGTCCCACCTGCCAGCACCCGGCCCATATCCCTCCAAACCCTTCCTATTCATGTACCCATCCAACTGTCTCTTAAATGTTGTAATTGTACCAGCCTCCACCACTTCCTCTGGCAACTCATTCCATACATGCACCACCCTCTGCGTGAAAAAGTTGCCCCTTAGGTCTCTTTTATATCTTTCCCCTTTCACCCTAAACCTGGATGGACTCCCCCAGCTCAGGGAAAAGATTTTGTCTATTTATCCTATGATATCCTATTTAGCCCCTCATGACGCTCCAGGGAAAACAGCCCCAGCCTGTTCAGCCTCTCCCTGTAACTCAGATCCTCCAACCCTGGCAACATCGTTTCAAGTTTCACAACATCTTTCCGATATGAAGGAGACCTGAACTGCACGCAATATTCCAACATTTTTCATTTTGAAAGGCGGAATGGGGGTGGAGTTGTGGGGCGGAGGGTGTAGGGTTGGTGGGTGAATGTGGCTGGTCACTGCGGATGTAAATGTAGAATTTGCTGCAACCGAGAATACAGTTCAGTGTCTCACAGCGATCAGGGTTCGATTCCACCAAAGTATGACTGTGGAATTTGCACATTCTCCCTGTGTCGACTCCATGGGTCAAATGGTATTATAGTGTGGAAACAGGACCTTCGGCCCAACAAGTCCACACCGACCCTCCGAAGAGCAACCCACCCAGACCCATTCCCCTACATTCACCCCTTCACCTCACACTAACATAGACATGGCCAATTCACCTAACAATGGGGGAGGAAACCCACGCAGACATGGGGTGAATGTGCAAACTCCACACAGACAGTTGCCTGAGGCGGGAATTGAACCCGGGGCTCTGGTGCTGTGAGGCAACAGTGCTAACCACTGTGCCACCATGCCACCCCTATTCTTTGGGCCTACACACCAGTGGACTGACCCATTGCAGGGAAAGCAGTAACGTTAACTGTCTCAAAGTGCACCATTTCCTACCTAAGGACAAAAAAAAACAGAAATTGCTGGAGAAACTCATCAGGTCTGAAGGCATCTGTGCTGAGAGAAACTGAGTCAACATTTGAATCTAGTGATTCTTTATCAAAAATCTGGCTAGGTGCCATAATTTTCAATATTTTTACAGGCAAAGAGAATCTGTCGGATTTGGAAGGCTGAGTTGACAAATGTAATTGAAATATGACAAAGGGAAAACGGGATCTCTAAGGTGGAGTTTTACATTGAGTTACATGTGCCCTGCCTTCATCTTTACGTTTAGAGAAATGCCTGCAATATGGCAATGGAACAAAATCACCGTGCCATAGGAATAATGTGTAAATGAAAGGGTAGCTAAATTTTAACCTCTTTCGTCGCACATGTCTATGAAATTTGACCATATTTGGGATGTTAAATGTAACTAAGGCTTGGTTTCAATACTCAATTACCTAACAGGAGGCATTTTAAAGATCTGAAAAAGTATAAATAAAACATTTTATTGATAACAATCTGAAATGCTAATTTTCACACAAAATATCTTTAAAACGCTTTATTTTACGATGTGTCTTAATACATTTAGTATTTGTATAATGTCCTGTTCAGGGCCCCTTTTTGTGAAGTCAAAGGCTCTGAGAAGAGCCGTTTTTATCACACGTCGACTCTCCGCTATTGGCTAAGGGACGGGGATTAGGTTCAAGCTGTGGGTGGGTACCGGACTCTTCACCATAACGTTGGGAGCTCGAGTGGATATCAAGTGATTTCTTCATTCGCGCACCCCTTTTCAAAGCACTCAGTCGTTTCCTACTCTGTGCGGTCCACTTTCTAACTTTTCGGGGCCTGGACGGTCGCTTCACCGTTGCCACCCTCCGCCGGGCCACTACCCGTCTCCTCCGCCTACGGTTCTGAGGAAATGTTTTCTTAGAGTCTCTCTGAGAACAGGTTTCTAGCTTGCTACTAACTCCTCCACCCATACGGGCCAACCTCGATGCACCAATACTGCCCGATGTCTTAACCAGGGGACTTCGTTTAACCGTGTTCCGCATGGCCCGGTTATGCGGCGAGCTGTTGTGCCCAATGTTACTACCACTGGCCGACAACAGCTTCTTCATAGCAGCCACCGACAAACCCCGGCGCTCTTTATTGGCCGCCACTACTTTCATGATCTGTTCAGCTACCGTGCAGCCAAACTTCTTGTGACGATACGGTCGGCGCTTCTTCTTCACCGCAACAGCAATATCAAGTACTTCGCCCTCGTCTGGAGGAGGCGGTGGCGGAGGGGGTGGAGAAGGAGGAGCTGGTGGCGGGGAATCCACTAAAGCGGAAAAATCCAACCCATCCGACTCGGTATTTGCCATATAATTAATCGATTATAGCTCTTTACGTATAACAACTCCCACACACCCTCCAGTCACAACCGCGGCGGGTATGTGGAGCCGGCAGCCCCACCTCCGCGCTTTTTAAAGCCGCGGTGCGGACCTGGGAGACGCACGCCCTGCTTACGGACAGTGGTGCGATGCCACCCGCCACACCCCCAACAGTCCCGCGCTTGCCCAGTTTGTGCTTGCCCTCCGCCGCTCTGGTGGGATATGGTCATTCACGTCACCCGCGGCGCCGAACGCTGCTCGGGGAGGCTCCTTCCAGGAGGGGATATCAATCCGTCTTAGCGACCACTTTCTGTTCGGTACACTCCCGTTTGCAACTGTGCCCAGACCCAAGGCCAGGACCGATGCTAAGGCCGGAGATCGCAGGGGAGGTCTCGGTCTCGCTGATCCGTGGGGAGGCCCGGTCGCAGTGGATCGTGGAACTTGAAAGACTCTTTACTGCAGGAATGATTTTATCGTAGGCATTTGGCACGTCGGGGGTCAACTTTTCGGTTGAATGCACAAGCTTCCTCAAGAAACACATCAATGACTTAAATCATTGTAGAACACAATTTAACAACTGAAAGACAATGAGGATGATGCCAATCCATGGTCCGATGCAACGAGCAGATCACCGGGAGGCTGATAATTAAACAAGGATAAGCTTTATAAAATCACACAACACCAGGTTATAGTCCAACAGGTTTAATTGGAAGCACATTAGCTTTCGGAGCGCCGCTCCTTCATCAGGTGGACCACAACCACCCGAAAGCTAGTGCTTCCAATTAAACCTGTTGGACTATAACCTGGTGTTGTGTGATTTTTAACTTTGTACACCCCAGTCCAACACCGGCATCTCCAAATAAAGAAAATGCACATACTTTTTTGGCAGAAGAAATAGGAGTTGCAATTTATACATAATGGCACCCATTAATCACTTAAAGAATTCTAAATAGGTTTAATGGGACTCTAGGCTTCATGCATTGACGTATTGAGCACAAAAACGAGGAGAAAGCTGAACCTTTATAGAACTCTGATGAAGCCCTGACCAGAGTTGTGTTGTCCATTTCTTGTCACCACTCTTCAGAAAGGATGTGAGAAGAGTCCAGAGGATATTTCCCAAAATGATTACCGGAGTGAATGATTTTAGCGGCAGGGTTAGACTGGAGAAGCCGGGGCTCCATTCCAGGGAGAACAGGAAATGAAGAGGTAATTTGAAAGAGTTGTACAAGACAATGGCAGATCTGGATCGGGTAAACAAAGCTTTTCCTTTTAGCTAACGTTGCAAGGCCACGGATTGAAGTTTTTGTTTGGCTAATGATATGGGCAGCGATATAAGAAGAACTTTTTTTGACACGATTAGTGGTGGTGACCACTCACGGCCTTGTTGGGCTTAAGGGTATAGTGAAAAAGTGGGGCTGACTGCAGAGCTGTCATGGATTGATTTGTCCAAATTGTGTCTTTTTTTGCAAAGGAAATGGAGTACAAACTTAGGGCCACTTTCCTGCAGTTGTATGGAGTGTTGGTGTGGCCACATTTGGCTGACCGTGTACAGCTGGAAAAAAGCATAGCACGTCAGGCAGCTTCTGATGAGTAAGACAGTCGATGTTTCGGACTTAATCACTCATCTAGAGTTGAGTCTGTGGAGCCGTTCCCTAGAAAGTAGGAGAGGCTGCATCTTTAACTTACTTAAAGTCTGTGTTAGACAGATCAATATTCAAGGGAATCAATGGCTATGGAGAGGCAGCCAATTCAGTCTAAATGAATGGTTATTAAGTGTCCTGGACTCGAAACGTTTAGTGTTTTTCTCTCCACTGATGCTTTTAGACCTGGAGTTTCTCCAGCACTATTTGTTATTGAATGTCGGAGCAGACTCCAAATATTTAACACAATGTTCAGCACTGTCTCTTGTTCTCTTGGATACGACAGAAGCTGCTTGTGTCTGACCATTTCACTTGTGGTCACATAGTGTGCTTTACAAGTACACGTTTCTCTCAATTATTTTTGGTAGTAGGACATACACTAACCTGAGGATGAATCTTGGTTCCTCACCTCCTCGCAAATGCATGTCGTAAGGATTTATGTAGCTTTGGTAACCTGAGACTTATAGCAAGGATAAATCTCAACCTTTTGGCTGCACCTCAATGGTTTCGGGAGAAATATGGGTAAGCATTCATTAGTATTGCTGCAATATTTGAATAACCTATATCTCTTGCAGTATCCAGTGCTTTCAGCTGCTTGTTATTAACGGAGATCTGTGGAGACACAGATGGACCATCCGCTCCTGACAATTGTTGCGAATGCACGGAGCTGGGTTTTCATTTGTAAAGCTTCCTTGACGTTTAATACTGCCACATATTAACGTTCTAAACATCAATCGACCAGAGTTGAATAACCAGGTTTTTCAGGTGGCAAGCGCAAGTTAAAATTGTGACTACCATGTTGATAATAGCCGTTTTGGAAAGGGTCCGCAGCTTTCTTGAGAACAACTTGTGGCTCTTAAAAGAGCCTTTCCACCGATGTTTTACTAACAGCTTTCAACCGCCAAATCCGTAGAGAGTTCGTCCTTGGCGTTTGAGAGCGTAAACCACATCCATGGCGGTAACAGTCTTACGCTTAGCATGTTCGGTGTAAGTCACGGAATCCCTTATAATATTTTCCAAAAAAACCTTCAGGACACCACGAGTCTCCTCATAAATAAGGCCAGAAATGCGCTTAACACCCCCACGGCGAGCTAGGCGACGAATAGCTGGTTTTGTAATACCCTGAATATTATCTCGTAGGACCTTGCGGTGCCGCTTGGCACCACCTTTACCAAGGCCTTTGCCACCTTTGCCTCTGCCAGACATCACCAGCGAAAGAATAAGACGCGCTCGCAAGAACAGGTGAACGCACAATCCAACATCTTTTTATACCGTGAGCGCGGACCTGGGTGAGGAGGGAAAAGGGGCGGAGTCAAAGAACACCGCGATGCTCTCGCTGCCCGTCCTTGTTCAACGTAATGTATCAAAGTGCTGAATGAGCAAAATAATCATTCATTGTTAACCAACCCATAAACTGCTGAAATGCAGTGAGATGCAATACAGCCAGATTAAACTGATTATTCTTGTGAAATGATTTTATTCCGATGTATTAACAAAGAGACTGTACATTTTACGGTTAAGCTCAGGTCCACATCCTGGAAGGAGGGGTAGTTGAGATCGAGGGGCACCAAAAATGTGTTTCTATTTTCTATTCGTCTTTTACACGTTTTCTTCAAGCCTCACAATTTCACCGCCCATCCCCACCCCCGCAAACACCTTATTGCCATTTTTGTATTGTATTTTCGAAAATAAAATAATTAACTCAAATTGCCGGCTAAAGTGAAAGGAATTGGGCAAATGTTACTTTTAAAACTTAGTACTATTACATATCATTTGCTGTGATCGGTGTGCATGTTTCGGCGAACAGCTCTGAATATTTTAACGACTCGACGTTCTTTATTGGCCGTATCATATTCCTTCTTCATGTCATAATCTCACAATTTCGAAAACGAAAGCTGCCCTCCAGAAGGTTGGTCTCCTCTTGTGAATCTTTGCGTATTTTCAATAATCGTTTTCTCAACTCCATCCAAACTGATTCCATCCAAATTCTGATTATTTCTCCAACTCTAGAGAGATCTCCAGTCACGACCATTATATAGAGTCAGTGATGAATGTAAGGGAAGCAACTGTTTCGCATCATGTAGAAACTCCGTCTTCTCAGAGCTCCGTGAATCTATGGATTTCTTTACCACAGAGGGCTGCCTACGTCGGGCCGTTAAGTATATTCAAAGCTGAAATAGACAGATTTTTAAACAAAAAAAAATTAGAATCAAGGATTATAAGGGGGAAAGGCAGGAAAATTGAGTTAAAGATGATCAGATCAGCCATAAGCACATTGAATCGCGATGCAGGCTCGATGGACTGAATGACCTCTTGCTGCTCTACACCTTATTATCGATGTTGTCTCCATCCTTCGTTAAATACTTTCTGATCATTCCTGCCTTGTTCCGATTGAGAGTGAAGTAGACCATTGTCATAATTTTCTCTTCTATGTCTTCAGTAATCCACTCACACTTAATCACACTGTCTCCTTTTTTCTCTAACTCTTAACAACGATCTGGATTTTTTTTTGGTCTTCATGTCCCACAGCTTATTCCACCCACTACATGTTTTAAGTGCTGAAGTCTTAAACTTGCTTGCTTCTTGATTCATAGTGGGAGTCCAGTCGGGCCTTGATACTTTATTTAGTTGACGCGAGGATTGAACACCCAGGAACATGTCGATGTTGCTATATGGGACTGTTGCACCAATAAGAGTGTTTGACTCGAACAAAGTATTAACTGTACAACCGAAATTCTGTGAACAGTTTTGGACAGCTTGTCTAAGGAAACTGGGATTTGATGCAGTTCAGAGCAGGTTCATTAGGGAATATAGAAGAATGAAAGGTGATCTTATTGAAGCGTACAAGATTTTAAGAGGGCTTGACGGATTAGACATGGAGAAATTGTTTCCCCTTGTGGGAGAGTCTAGGAGCAGAGGGCATAATTTCAGAGTAAGGGGTCGCACATTTGTGATAGTGGTGAGGAGGAAAGAGTGGGTCATTAAGGCTGAAATACTCAGATTTTTAATCATTAAGGGAATGAAGTGTTATGGGAAAAGTCAGAAAATGGAACTGAAGTTTATCAGATCAGCCATGATCTCATTGAATGGCGGAACAGACTCGATGGGCTGAAAGGCCTGCTCCTGCTACTATGTGTTATGTTCAATGTTTGACTGTTGCATCATGGAATGTTTTGATATTTAATTTCCTCTGGCCTCCATGCTAACTCTGGTCTTCTCTTTGGTTCTTCCTGTCTCCCTCGCACTCTTAAAATGCTTTAATTTTCCATTTGTCTTCAATTCTGATAAAAGATCTTTCAATAGGAACCACCTTGTTATCTCTCCTTTGTTGCTGAGTTTTTCCCTTTTTTCCCAGGTTTTTACTTCATGTTTCCAACATTCACAGCATTTGGCTTTTGTACAAATGGGCAGCAGGCCGGATAGAAGCATCAAAGAATTGGGAGAAAAGCTCTGAATATGTGCAACCCTTGCCTTAAAAGGATGGAAATTCCTGATTTGACAACCTAAGTTTTAATTATTTAATATCAGTGTTAAGGATAGCTGTTGGAAACTTGTATAGATGAAGTGCATCTAGTTAAGACTATTGAGTAAGATTCAGGTTCGATTACTGAGTATGATTAGAAACGGCGTAAATCAGAACGCGGAAACAGAAACCAGGTCGCTGAGAATGAAGGCTTTTTTTATGAACAAGGGTCAGACTGCACTCGAAACATTAGCTCTGCTTCTGGGTCCACAGATGAGACAGACCTGCTCCATTTCTCCAACACTTTCTATGTTAGCTTCAGATTTCCAATATCCGTATCATTTTTGTTTTGAGTGCTAAATATTTGATCTTAATACTGCTCCTCAGTTTCGCTTCGTTAAATTTAATTAAATTTGTCACGAAATAAAGATGCACTGCTGCATAAAATACCAACCGTGGTGCAAATCGTCACGACCTTTTACAATGTTCACTGAATTCCCGGGGAGTTAAGAACAACTTATTCATGTTCCGGCGAAATTGGATGAACGTGTCCGTGAACCCGCACATTTGATGTAGTCAAACAAGAATTATTCGCATTTGGTAACATGCCGATGTTTAGAAAAGTTCAACACATAAATTTTAAGCCTTGTAGTGAAAATCTTTTCTAGACCGACTCTGTGAATCCGTTAAGTTTTGTAATGTCGTATAACCTTTACCCTGAGATCTATATTTAGATGTGAATATATTCGTGATCAGAAAATAAAACAGACGGGTATTTTTCAAGCCGTGAAGATGTCACAACTCAGTTGGGACTGCGAGCACTGTCACTCCTGCTAATTTCATTTTTACATGAACTCTGTGCAAGAGACACAATGCACCGTTTGCCGGCGGGAAGACTTAGACTGGGATGTTGACATTGAATTATTCTCGATATTACTTTTAAACATTTAAGAAAATCCTTTTTAACAGTTAGGAATTCCGCTTATCAATTGATTAAAATGCAATAAGAATAATTTGTAAGAAACAAAGTCGTTGTTTTTGATGTGGTGTCCTGTGTGTGTGGGCTGATCAATTAAAACGAGCAGTTTATTTTTATCTTTGGGTCATCCTGAACGAGAAAAAAAGGACACACCGTGGTGACGTAGTTTAACGCCATTGGTTAAAATAACGCAGACCTCTGATTGGCTGTAGCGGTGTACTATGTTTTCAATCCGATTATGCAAATGAGAATACGTGACCGTCACAAACCGTCCCCCGTTGGCGTTATTAAAATTTTCAAACCCGTGCACCCGCACAAGTTAAATTACCAAATAGGGGAAAAACAACATCAAAACAGCCTGAGCTCATAATGGAATTGAAAATGTTTCCCCAAATCTCCTAATTAAGGGCAAACCGCCAGGAGGAAATTGCCAGCAACATACACCTTGACATTGTTCGACTTTAGGGGGAAACTGAAAACTATGACCTCTTTTAGCTTTTGCCCAAACCCGAGGTTGTTTGCACCAATGGACATTTTTAGAAAAAGCAGGGAGCTATCCTCTCCCATCTTAAAATCCCCAGGAGACTACTGAGACTTTTCTTTACATTTTCCCAAGACTTCCAAGTATTTTTTCACTACCCAAAGCCCAGGCCCATTTGTTAATAGAACATTCAGCCCACCCATCCCCTTCCTCCCCAAACCCAGATTTGAGTTGTCCTTGGCTAAACTAATCAACAATATTTTCTATAATTTAAACTGTGGCGTATAATCTGTCCTTGACACATTTCAAAGCATTGCATGGTTATTTTCTCTGTCCTTGTCTGCTATCTTCCATCGTACACCATGACCTGGTTGGGATCTGCTCCCATCTGACCTGCCCCAGATGTGTTCAGGGCAGCCCAGCTAATTTAAGCTAGGTGACCACAAGTTTCTTGTCATTGGCATCATTCCTTGAAATATCAGCCATCTTCCATGTGGATGTTGGTGACAAAAGCTTGCACCTCTTTTTTTTAACCCCTAATCTCAATTACAGCCTTACACTTAAATCAATTCTATTTGGATCTCAGATAAACTCCTGCTTTTCTCTAATCCCTTTCCTAGCCTGGCTGTTTATTCACCCTGAATCTTATATTTATTCCTGTTCTGGGCTCCATCATATATTTTGCCTTGAGGGTTTCACTTCCCTCCTTTATACTGCTGGCTGTTGAAAGGAATTTTTCCTCACATTGCACACATTTAAATTATTAGTCGCAGTGTGTGACTAACAAGGGAATCATTCACAAGGGAATCCAATGGTTACTGGGTACAGGAGGTAAGATGGAGTTGAGGCTACAATCGGATCATAATCAGACTAAATTACAGAGCAGGATGGAGGGGCTGAATGGCAGCATCTCTGAATCACAGTGTTAAAGATCTGTTCCTCAAATTTAAGCATATAAATAGTCTAAACTGAGACCTCTCTAAAGTATTAAGGGAGTGTCACAGAGTTCCTTGTGCTGAGTCTATAGCAACACTCCTGACATGATTAAAAATCAGACAACACCAGGTTATAGTCCAACAGGTTTAATTGGAAGCACTGGCATTTGGAGCGCCGCTCCTTCATCAGGTAGTTGTCAAAAGCAGTGCTCCAAAAGCTAGTACTTCCAATTAAATCTGTTGGAATATAACCTGGTGTTGTGTGATTTTTAACTTTGTACACCCCAGTCCAACACAGGCATCTCCAACTCCTGACATGAACCTTGAATATTCATGACAAAGAGTCTTGAAGGAGTAATGTGGTAAGCTACTTGTCACAAAGTATGCAGTTTCTCTCCTCTTGCAAACATAACATTGATAAGACTATGTGAAGTTCACATTCTGCTCCACAGTAGCCCTCCAATCTCTGAAAACATTGATTGAATGGGAAAGGCAATAAATGGACCTTTGTAAGAAGAGAGAGAGATTATCTACACAGAGGTTTTATATTGTCAAGTATACAGAATGAAAGGTTTCATTTTTTGGTGGTGAGTTATTGTCAGTGAGGTACTAAACTAAGTTGTAGTTTGCTTGTCACGTGAATGGAGATAGTCTTACTTAAAAATAAAAGTGTGGACATTGTCCTAGTTCCCTAACATCAATACTTTATTTAAGCTCATGGGACCTTCTTAGTGCACCAATTGACTTACCTATTCCTCAATGAAAATTATAGTGGTTTCAACTTATTTCATTGGAGCACTATAATGACATGAGAGCAGCTGTACAAATGCAAGTATTTCATAGATTTCTTATTTTTTGATTGTTCATAGAGTGTAGACACTTCCCCACTGCTGTCCTATTTCATCATTTACCTCTCCTTTGAAAATGTTTCTTCTTCAAAACCAACAGCCCTTGTGATACTGGCATTCCCTCAGTACTGTTCAAGGGTTTTGAAACAGCTTAGATGAAGTATCCTTGGTATGAGGGACAGATTGGATCACACGGTGGCTGAGTGGTTAGCACTGCTGCCTCACGGCGCCAGGGATCTGGGTTTGACTCCAGCTTTGGGTGACTATCTGTATGGAGTGTGCACATTCTCCCTTTGCCTGTGCAGGTTTCTTCTAGGTGCTCCAGTTTCCTTCACCTGTGCAGATCAGGTGAATTGGCTATGCTAAATTGTCCATTGTGTTTGGTACATTAGTCAGGGGTAAATATAGGAGAGGGGACTGTGTCTGAGTGAGTTACTCTTTGGAGGATCGGTGTGGACTTGTACGGCCAAAGGGCCTGTTTCCATACTGTAGTGAATCTGATCTATTAAGACTGTCTGTCTTGGGGAAATGAATACTGTCAGGAGATTTGATGGAGGTTTTCAAAATCATAAGGGATCTGTACAGAATAGATGAGGGAGAAATTGTTCCCACTTGTGAAAGGATCATGAGTGAGAAGACACAGTCAATTAGTTAATGAAGTAAAAGTGAGAAAAAAAGGAAAGGCCTTTTCACACAGTGAGCTTTTATGGTCTGGAATGCAGTGCCAGAGAGTGTGGTGAAGGCAGGTTTGATTGAGGCATTCAAAAGGGAGTTAGCTGGTTATTTGACAGGAAAAACATTCAGAGTTACAAGGAGAATATAGAACATAGAAAAGTACAGCACAGAACAGGCCCTTTGGCCCATGATGTCGAGAAGGTCGTGGAATGGCTCAAACTGAATGACTCATTTGAAGAGTCAGAGCAGACATGAAGGGCCAAATGGCCTCTTTCTTTACTGCAAGAATTCTGTGGTCTCTATAAATCAAATCAGTATGGCGTGTAACTCTGACGGGAATAGAGAATCACTGATGTTCCCATGTTATTACGGCTTTATCCTCTGGGAGGTCACAGAAATGGAAAGGAGATGCTGTCAAAAGAAGCTTGATGGTTTGAGGCTGTAATTGTGTATATGGTATAGATTTCAGTCATAACATAGATATTGAATCAATATCTGGGATGGGTTCTGATCAATTTTTACTGACAACTACCACATTATTTGCAATTCCTTGTGCTAAATCCATCCTGCCTAATGGCAAACAGCCCCAACATGAACTTTGAAGATTCATAATGAAACGTTTTGGAGGAATAAAGTGACAAGCTACTTGCCACAAAGTATGCAGCATTTCCTCTGCTCTTGCAACCGCAAAACTGATAAGACTATACACAGTTCACTTTTGGCTCCAGAGCAGCTCTCCCATCCCAAAAATATTGAATGAATAGGAAATACAATAAATGCACATTTGATAGGAAAGAAGAATGACCTACTCAGAGGGGTTGTATTTTTAAGCAAACAGAATTAGCAGTTTCATTATTGAGACTCTCCACAGAACTCATTGCATGTAATTTCACCATTTGACCAAATAGTAAGCCATTAGATTAAAAGTGTAGTTAGGAATAATGTGGAGGAATGTCAGGAATAATAATGAAACAGGGCACTTTCATCCAAGTGTGAGGAAAATGTTAGTGTAGATCTAAACACTTGTAATGGTTGATAAGGACCTCGATTTATGTAGAAAGCAGGTAGACAGTTTCTATAGCACACTAACTTCTAAGAACTAAAACCTGCACCAATATTTTACCTTGCAATTTCTTTTGGTACAACTTATTAATTCACGAGTGTTGCTGGTTAGGCCAGTATTTATTGCACATCTCTAATTGGCCTTGCAAAGGCTTCTTGAGTTAGCTTCTTGACAATTGCAGTCTATGAGGTGAAGGATACCCAAAGTGTTGTTAGGAAGGAAATTCCATGGTTTGATCCAGTAACAGTGAAAAAATAGAAATATATTTCAAAGTCAGGATGTTTATGATTTGGAGAGGTATTTGCAGATAGTGATATTCCCAAGTATTTGCTGCCCTTGTATTTCTAGGAGGTAGTGGCCACAGGTTTTGAAGGTTCTGTCAAAGGGTTTAAGTAACTTACTGCAGTGCATCTTGTAGGTAGTACATTCTGCTGCCACTGTCCATTATTGATGAAGGGAGTAAATGTTAAAGGTGAAGGACGTAGTGCCAATATAGCAGAATATTTAACCTGGAAACTGTCAAGCTTCTTCAGTCTTGTTGGAGCTGCACTCATCTAGGCAAGTGGGGATGGTCAGAACCTGAGTTCATTTGTGCAGAATAGAGTCATAGACTCTGACCTGTTGCTGTATCCACAGTATTTGTATGACTGGTCCAGTTCAGTTTCTGGTCAATGTCAACCCCAAGACATTGTTAGTGGGTGATTCAGCCATTGACTCTTAACAGGTGATAAATATTTAGAAGGTCTTTTGTTGGAGATGTTTTTTACTTGACATTTGTGAGGCATTGAATATTACTTGCCACTTCTCAGCCCAAGCCTGGATATTATCCAGATCTTGTTACATTTGAACATGGACTGCTTAAGTATCTGAGGAGACCAAAAAAACTGCAGATGCTGGAATCCAAAGTAGACAAGCTGGAAAAACACAGCAAGCCAGGCAGCATCAGGAGTTGGAGAAGTTGATGTTTCGAGTACACCCAAAACGGTGACTTTTCCACCGCCTGATGATGTCTGGCTTGCTGCATTGTTCCAGCCTCCTGCCTATCTACTCAGTATCTGAGGAGTCATGAAAGATGCTGAACATTGTGCAATCATCGGCAAACATCCCCACTTCTGACCTTATGAGGAAGGGAAGGACATTGATGAAGCAGCTGAAAATAGTTGGGACTAGGACACTGACCTGAGGAAATTCTGCAGACATGTCCAGGTAATTCCAGTGAGGATCTTATATTAACGAAGACATCAATAATTTAGGCATTGGAGAAACTGTGAATGTCCATCATCTGTCAGCTTAGGGGGAGAAATTATCACACTCCTCAGTCAGGCTATATAAATGCTAAACCACTGACTCACATATATTTTTAGATAAAATATACAAATGCAGAGACCTATACATAAATCATATTATAACAATTAATCATCTGAAAATAAGGCAGGTTCAGTCTTGAAAGTACCTGCAGGAAATATAAGGTCTACCCGCTTCTTCTGTGTTTAACTTACAAGCTAGGATAAGAAACATTGGCAGGCTGTTCAATGAAAATGGAAAAAAAATGAGCGTCTGATGACAGAGCTCCATCCTTTCATTCATTATCTTCACACTGGCATTGTTCAGTAAAATAGTTGAATGGTGATGACAGAAGTTTTCCTGCTCCCAGCACCTATTACTGATCCCAAACATCAGCTACAAGCCAGCTGAGTTTAGTAAACATACAGCTGAGATCAAACTTTGTTTTTATTTGTCAAAATGATTCTGATTTTCACTGGAGAGAGTTGCTGAGCATTTAGAGTAGGAATTACATTGCCAATTTGGAGGAATCTTCTGAGCATATACTGACAGTGAGGAATACTCAGCCATTGCTCATGCATTTTGTTTGTAATTTTGCAGCATTGTTGATGTCCCTCAAACCTAGCAAGTAGAAAGTGTAGCTCCTTGCCTTTTTTCTTAATTCACTTGCAGGATATGGATAGGCCATCATTAATTGCTCAGAGAGCAGTTAAGAGTCAACTTCATGCTGTGAATCTGGAGTCACATGTAGGCCAGGCCAGAGAAGGATGGCAGTTTCCTTCCCAGAGGATATTACTAAACCAATGGGCTTTTCCTGACAATAGATTTCATAATTGGGCGGCACGGTGGCACAGTGGTTAGCACTGCTGCCTCACAGCGCCTGAGATCCGGGTTCAATTCCCGCCTCAGGCGACTGACTGTGTGGAGTTTGCACGTTCTCCCCGTGTCTGCGTGGGTTTCCTCCGGGTGCTCCGGTTTCCTCCCACAGTCCAAAAGATGTGCAGGGTCAGGTGAATTGGCCATGCTAAATTGCCCGTAGTGTTAGGTAAGGGGTAAATGTAGGGGTATGGGTGGGTTTCGCTTCGTCGGGTCGGTATGGACTTGTTGGGCCGAAGGGCCTGTTTCTACACTGTAATGTAATCTAATCATAATCTAATCTAATTATGATAAGGCTCTTAATTCCAAATTTTTATAGAACTCAAATTCCACTATTTGCTGGGAAGGGATTTGAACTCAGTTCCCCAGGACATTACTCTCAGTCTTTGGATTAACAGTCCAGTGATAACACCATGAGGCCTTAATTCCAGATTTTTTAATTGAGATTTTCAGACAATTGGCAATGGATTCATAGTCATCATGAGACTCTTACTTGCAGTCTTTTAAATTTAGTTCACGTTCCACCATCTGCTGTGGCAGGATTTGAATCCAAGTCTGGGTCTCTGGATTAATAGTCCAGCAAAAATGCCACTAGGCCATTGCCTCCCAATTTTGCTGCCGAAAAGCTGCCTTCCTGACATTTTGCTGTGCATGTTGTGTTTTAGGATAGATAATCACCTTGATGACATATAAAGAGAGATTTCATTTAAGCCCGTGTTCCTGATTTCTCTAAGCCATTGAATGTAAGGGTGGATGGGCAGACCAGAGGACCTCCTCATTGCTTGGCCTAAAGTGGCTGTAAATTGCTTTGGATAGTCAAGGGGATTGTTTGGCTAGACTGCCCGTCTCCCCTGCGGTTCTTTATTTCACCCAAGTGTCCCTGCAGCAGGGATATGTTTGATATCTTTCACAGCTGAGGGGGTACGAATGATGGTGGAATTTGTTTATTATCCCTGGAAATCATGTTTTAATTTGACAAATTTCCTTCAAAGATTTTGTTTTTTTGCAAAAAATAAAAAGGTACCTCTTTCAAAGGGTCTAATCATTTATTTGAATCTAACATTTTTCTCAGAAGAATTACATAAAAATATTTTTGGGGACACTAGTATTTCGAGATTAGGCAGACATCTGCACTGTTACATGCTGCAATACATTTAGCATTATGTATAACATTGGCATTCAATTTGCGACTTCAGCTAATGTTGGAATAGACTAAGAGTGAACAATGTGAAGGAGATGGAAGTAAATGATTTTGGGTGACAGAAAATGTCTTGGTTTCACATTCAGCTAGTGTTGTGAATACCCTGGTTTACCTCAGCTAGTAACTGTATGGGGAGAGGTACTTGGGAATGCAATATTCAACGCAGTGTATTTTGAAACCAGAGTCCTGACCAGCTTTATTGTATTTAAAAATTGCAAAGCTGATTAATTCAGATCATGTTCTCAACACCCAACCAACTCCAACAGACATTAAGAACACCATTCTTAGTAGCTGTGACCATGTTCTCTTCTCATTCCTCCTAAAGTTCCTCAAACTCCCTGCAAACGTTAATGTTGCATCTTCCTGCAGCTTGTATATGATGTCCAGCTCAGTGGAGGACTGCTCTCCATTGTTCCCAAGTCAGTACAGAGTGCAATTTAAAGCAAGACAGTATGGTATTGGTATTCGACTATTAACCATGTGACCCAGACTAATGCTCTGGGGACATGGGCTCATAATTCACCATGACACATAGTGATGCTTGATTCAACCTTTTAAACATTCAGATTTGTTGTGAAAACCCATCTGGTTCACTGAGACAGTGAGTGAAAGCAATCTGCTATCATTACCTAGTCAGGACAACATGTGACTCCAAATTCATAGCCATGTGGTTGACTTGTGACTGTTGTCAGGGCCATCTGGGTTCAGCAATAAAGGCACAAGTGCTGGTCTGGATAGTGATATTCATATCCCATGAATGAATAAAGAGCCTATCTGCCAAATTGTATCTTTCTATTCTTGAATTATGACCTCAGAAATTCCTCATGGATCCAAATCCCTATCTACATACTGCACAGTGGCGGCACCATTGTGTCAGTTGACACATGACATTGCCTCTCGACTACTAACCACGTTCTCTCAATTGCCCATGCTGTCTGATTGTTTGCCCAGCATTAGGCTTGGATGAGTTACAATTTCTTTCAGTTAAACAAGCCCTCAAGGATGAATCTGACCTGACCAGGAAGACAAAAGTAGTTGAGTTGCATTTGGCAATCATCAATCAACCCAATTATAAATTTAATTCTATTAAAATCAATGTCACTGCATGTTGTACTTCTTGTGTAAGTGAGGACAAATATAATATAGTGTTTTGTGTCTTGCCCATGTCCAATTTCATTAAGAAGGTAAAAATAGGATGCTTGTGGAGCAGTGGTAACTTCATTACACCTGAGCCAGAAGTCCTACTTGCTCCGAGGTGAGTCACAACATTTCTGAAAAGGTTGATTTGAAAAATATGTAAAATAACTGTGGTTCTTAAGTGCCATTCATTACTGACCCCATTAACAAACCAGAAAATAATATCTTCTTTAAATAAAGCATTCATTTTCTTGGTTATACGATTAACAACCAAATCAGAGAGGTGCTGAGGAGGCATGCTATTATGCAGTGAATTGAGGTGTTGCTTGAAAGCGTGATGAAAACACATGCACTAGAAAGTTTGAAAAGGTATTGGATAAGTACTGGAGGAGAATATTTCAGGGCTGTGAAAAATAACTGGGGAGTGAAACTAATTTGAGAAATGGTGCAAAATGCTATCATGTGCATACAGGGTTTAAGAGCCTTTCTCTTTGTAGGAATAAACCTACTGCAGATGCTGGAGATCTGAAATATGAACAAGAGTGCTGGAGAAGCTCAGCTGGTCTATCAGCATCTCAGAACTGAAGAATTGTTACATTGGAATTGAAATGTTAATCCTCTCCTGTATCCATAGCTGCTGCCAGTTTCTCCATGACTTTCCATTTTCCATTTTCATTCCTCTAAGTAGTCTGAAATCTATGGAAAATGGAAAGTTATGGAGAAACTCAGCCAATCTGGCAGCAGCTATGGATACAGGAGAGGATTAACATTTCATAAGCTAAATTGCATATTTTGCTCGGCTGGGTGATCACAGTATTACCTTTGCACCAGGGTTTCCTTGCTTATGTCTGATTCCTGATTGGTTCAGCTTGAATATCTCTTTGAATTCTGCAAAGATCACCACACTCAAGACTGAATTTACTGCAGCATGTGACAAGATTTAACGGGGCTATCACTCATCACATCAAAGCTAAGTATCTGGACTAGAAATAGCAAATGCTGTCGACAATTAGCATCTGCAGAGAAGCTGACACTTTAGTCCTGAGGAAACAGATTATTTAAGTGGGGTTATTTTCGGAAGTACAACAAAGGCTGAGGGGGGATCTGATTGTGGTGTATAAAGTTTAGTGGTGCACAGATAGTGTGATAGATTCCCTTCAGTAATGGAATCAATAAGCAGGGACATAAGCAAGGATAGGTGATTTTGAGATAGCAATTTTGACCAGAGGGTTGGTTTGGTAATGGAACTCACTGCCTAAAAGGGTGCTAGAGGTGGGAAAACTCAAAGCTTTTATGATAATGAGCAATTGATACGCCTTAACGGTGGGCGACAGACCAAATGCTGGAGAATGCAATCAGAATAATTGGATGCTGGATGACTTGGAGAGACGATGGGCAGAAGGGCTTCTTTCAGTGTCGTAAAAACTCAAAGGCACTATAAAACCTAATTGGACATAGTCATTTAATTCTGATTCCCTCTCCATAGTTTCTGGATTTGTGAAGCCTTTCTTTTCTCCTTCCTTTTTTGGTACCCATGAATTATGTTGGATTTCATGTGCTGTCGTTCCCCCCACCCTCACCCTGGCCCACCCATTTCTCTCAGACCATGTCAAAAAGACTGGGAGTATGGCGGGAAATCTGAAATGCTTCTGATTGGTCCATTGGCATCCATTGTTCTGAGCACACAATTGATACATTCAAATAACATGTTCTTGACCAATAAGAATCACCCGCTTTCTGATCCCTCATTTACATACACGGAGCTATTAAAGCGGGCACTCAAAGTGACTTTGTTCACCATAAACTACCTTCATTTAACAAGATGCCTGAAGCAGCGGCCAAGGGCATGGCGCCCAAGAAGGGTCCCAAGAAAGCGGCAACCAAGAAACGCGTCAAAGGCGAGAAAAAGCGCAAGAAGAGCCGGAAGGAGAGCTATAGCATCTATATCTACAAGGTACTGAAGCAGGTCCACCCTGACACCGGCATTTCGTCTTCCGCTATGAGTGTCGTCAATTCGTTTGTCAACGACATTTTCGAGCGAATCGCCTGCGAGGCCTCCCGCCTCATCCGCTACAGTAAGCGGCAGACTATCTCCTCCCGGGAGATACAGACCACAGTCCGCCTGCTGCTCCCCGGTGAGCTGGCCAAACACGCTGTCTCCGAGGGTACCAAGGCGGTCACCAAGTATACCAGTTGCAAATGAGGTGTCTTGCTAGACGATGTTAAGAGTAAAACTGTTAGCCCAAAGGCTCTTTTCAGAGCCACTCAACAGTATCCAAAAGGAACTATTGCTCATTTCGGGAAGAAATTTAAAAACCTTTACCCGGACAGTTTGAATTTTGATCGTCCACTGCTTACAGTCAATTTTATCAGCGTTTAGTTTTTACATTGTTTTTACGTTTAATGGTTTTGTAATTGTACTATTAATTTAAAATAGATTGTTTCTAATGGCTGGCTGTCACTGTCCTGGCTACCGCAAGATAAATAAACACTTTTTAAAAATATTGTTATTGCACTTTGTATTTCACTTTTTCAGCAGACAATTCATGGCGTGCAGTCCAGTTTCGTTTAGTCGTAATTTTACCTGCGTTTTATATTATATGTTTAAATTGATTGGATTTGTAATCGATGTACCTTTCATTAACTTAAAGAAGATTGTGGTTCCTGATGTTTCGCCGTCATCGTCCTGGTTGTCACACGTTTATTATAGGAGCAGGAGAATCGACGTTTCGGGCATAAGCCCTTCAGGAAACACATTTTTCAGCCCTGATCTCCAGCATCTGCAGTCCTCACTTTCTCCTACACGTTTATTATATACTAGTAGCTGCATTTTTATGCTTCACGTTTCCAGGAATATATTTGCCATTTTGAGTGGAGTGTAGTCCTTCATTTAGTCCCAATTTTACCGCGTTTTATTTTTTACTTATGTTTAAACTTTGGTTTTTGTAATCGATTTCCATTTCACGTAAACTAAGTTGTGGTTACCGAAGGCTCACTGTCAATGCCAAAGTTGTCGCAAGTGAAATACATTGCACATGATTTGGAGATGCCACTGTTGGGCTGGGGTGTATAAAGTTAAAAATCACACAACACCAGGTTTAATTGGAAGCACTAGCTTTCGGAGCGCCGCTCCTTCATCAATCAGTTGGTTGTTCATCAGGCCCTTCATCAACCACCTGATGAAGGAGCGTCGCTCCGAAAGCAAGTGCTTCCAATTAAACCTGTTGGACTATAACCTGGTGTTGTGTGATTTTTAACTTTGTAGATTGCACGAGTTTGTTGTATACTGTTAGCATATCTTTGTGCTCCACATTTCCAGCGATATATTCGCCCGTTTGAGTGGTGCGGTCGGTCAGGCCGTGTTTCGGTTGCCAGCGTGTCATGGTTTGGACTTAAAGTTAACAATCTCTTATTGTTGAGCCCGCTCCTGTTTTAGAAACCGTACCATTTTAATTTGTGGGCGCTTTTTTTCCCGCTCTTTTTCGGTTTTGTGCCGGGACCGGGGGAGGGGGGGGGGAGTAGGGGGGGGGAGGGGAAGGATTGAAAAACTTACCAATGGGGTATGGAGCTTTATCGAGTTCCCAGCCAATGAGAAGGTGGCGACGGCACCCTCGTTCCTATAAAAGGAGCCTCCAGGCTGTAGCTCTCGCAATTGGAGTTAGTTGCAAGTATTCGGAGTTGGACGGAAATGGCTAGGACTAAGCAAACAGCGCGCAAATCCACTGGGGGTAAAGCTCCTCGAAAGCAGCTGGCCACAAAAGCTGCTCGTAAGAGCGCTCCGGCGACTGGTGGGGTGAAGAAGCCGCACCGCTACCGACCTGGCACTGTTGCTCTGCGCGAGATCCGCCGCTATCAGAAGTCCACCGAGTTGCTCATCCGTAAGTTGCCCTTTCAACGCCTGGTGCGAGAAATCGCCCAGGATTTCAAGACGGATCTGCGTTTCCAGAGCTCGGCCGTCATGGCGCTGCAGGAGGCGAGCGAGGCTTATCTAGTGGGCCTGTTCGAAGACACTAACTTGTGCGCTATCCACGCCAAGCGGGTCACCATAATGCCCAAAGATATCCATCTGGCTCGCCGTATTCGTGGGGAGCGTGCATGAATTCCCTGTTAGTTACGTGCATCAGACAAACGAAACCAACGGCTCTTTTAAGAGCCACGAATTCTTTTGGTGAAAGATTGTAGTGCCGAAATATTACTGATGTGTATGACTGTGAAAGGTTTTAAATCAGCCTGATCCGGGCTAAAGGTCTGGTAAGGCTAGTGAGGAGAAGTTTTGATGTAATTGTGCGCTTTGTAAAATGAAAGCACAACGTTGGACAAAATAGTGGTTAATTAGGACAACAGCTAAAGAAAAATTCAGATGGAAGCACCTTATTTTTTATTTTTGTACATGAATAAAATGTGCTGAGGTTAAAAGCAAATCTCAGCAAGAGCTGGGCTGAATGCTCGAATTCAGTAAAATATTTGTCCCCAGTATTACCTTTAACTTTTCAATGGCACTGGCAAATCGCCACAAAAGGTGTTTCCATTGCTCCAAGGGCCTTCAGTTCAAATTTAAACCAATAGCAGTCAAAAGTTCCTCAGAACCTTAACGGCATGTGGAATCCACTCATGTGACCATAAGTTTATAAAGTTCAACTCCAGATTATTTACAATAGTTTTATAGTTTATACCATTAGACATCAGGAAGCCTCCAAATCGTCGCTCCTGGACCACCTAGTTTCTGCCCCTCTCCCTTTAAATTTAGAGATTTGAAAGTAACCGAAGACAAAAACTTACGAAACCGAGTGCCCGAATAGAATTATAAACTTCCGTGTAAATGAATTTGGGCCATTGCAAATGCGTGGAATTAGACTTCAACGGTCAGAACATTTCGCTTACATTTTGTTAGTCAAGAGTGCAGACCAATGCCTTTTTTTTAAGATCAAAATGATCCCAGAATTTAACAGTCCATGCATGTTAAATAGAAAAGGGTCCTGGGACGAGGGGAAAGTGATTGCTTCACAAGAGGGCAAGATATTAAAAAGGTGAACTAAAAACTAAAATCACATTACCGCTTTGCTTTCCGCGGCCTCTCTTTGGTCACTGCCGCCTCCAAATGTTCCCTGACTGAACCAACATCAGCCTGAACCAAGCGTCAGTCGGGCAAAAGACGGACAGTGAACGCATTCCCCCTCAAATTCCACTCACAGAAGATGCTCAGCAACGCTTCCAATCTTGAACTTCTAAGCCCCATCACACAACATACCCCATTTCCTCAAAGCATTCATTTAAGTTTAATTTGTATAACAACACAGCAAAAATAAAAAAATATAGAATATTCAGAACGGAGACTATGAATCGAAGTGACATACGATCGTTGGTATTTGATCTCAAAAGCCGTGCTCCTGTTCTTCACATTACTTGCTAAGTATCCAGTCAGACGTTTAATTTATTGCCGTTATTTTCAACCTATTCCTAGAAATCATATCGACACTAAATTAATAAAATTATTTCCCAGAGGGAAAATGGAAGAGCGATCACGCATCAATTTATTCAATATTACATTTCGAATCGACAGTCTGGTTAAACTCTTTAGGAGGAATTGAGCGGCTCTGAAAAGAGCCTTTGATTTTTATTTCGTTGTTGCGTTGAACTGATGTTCGTTCCTCAGATCTCACCCTTCAGGCGTAGACCTTGCTGGGGTGCCCGGTTTTCTTGGGCAGCAGCACGGCCTGGATGTTGGGCAGGACGCCGCCCTGGGCGATGGTGACCCCTCCCAGCAGCTTGTTGAGCTCCTCGTCGTTGCGGATAGCGAGCTGCAGGTGGCGGGGAATGATGCGGCTCTTCTTATTGTCCCGGGCCGCGTTGCCCGCCAATTCGAGGATCTCTGCAGTCAGGTACTCGAGAACTGCAGCTAAATAAACGGGGGCACCAGCCCCAACTCGCTCGGCATAATGCCCCTTACGCAGCAGGCGGTGGATTCGACCCACCGGGAACTGTAGGCCGGCTCGGGATGAACGGGTCTTAGCCTTAGCCCGACCTTTTCCTCCGGTTTTACCACGACCGGACATTCTTCAACTTATTGAAACTTGCTAATGTTATTTCAGCACCTTCGATGGAATATCAGCGCGGCCCACTCCCCTTTTATACCATTCGGTGGAATGCAAAAGCGGACCTTTCTCATTGGTTAATCTAGCCAGCGTTGTTTCGGATTGGTCGAGGAAAGCTGAAACCTTTCCAAATGTTTAGCGAATGGGAAACAGCTCTCTTTTCATCCTCAATTTGCATATTCATCACCAACGGTTGTGGGACAGATATAGGATTTGGAATTAGTGACGCTGGAAGAGCAGAGCAGTTCAGGCAGCATCTGAGGAGCAGTAAAATCGACGTTTCGGGCAAAAGCCCTTCATCAGGAGCAGTCATTGTTTTTACCTACAAATAGGACTTGGCCAATTCTGAAGATGGGTCACCGGACCCGAAACATTAACTCAGTTCTCCTCTCTAGATCATGCCAGACCTGCTGAGAGTATCCAGCATTTTCTGTTTCTCTTTCAGATTTCCAGCATTTGTAATTATTTGATTTATTAGAGGGTCTTCTCCCCCGATCAGAAACAAAAATAATACGTTGCAAATTCAAACCCCATAATCCTTCGACCCCGTTATCAACCAAGTGCCTACCTATTTCTATGATACATACACTCAATGACTTGTCCTCCACAACCCTTTATGGTGATAAATTACACAAATTAATCATCCTCTGGCTGACGAAATTCCTCCTGGTCTCAGTTCTAAAGAGTCGTCCTCTCACACTGAAATTGTGCTCACGGGTCTTAGTTTCTTACTACTGGAAACATCTCCCTGTTCACTGTAATCAGGCCTCTCGTATTCTCTGCGAGTGTTAGACGGTGAATAAAGTGCCAAACTGTTGAATAATCAGCGAATTATAAGTAATTTTTTTCGCTGGCTATTCAACTGTTGACACTTTACTCAGCATCTAATACTCTTGGTCACCTTTTGTGACACTCCACTCACACCACTTGTATAATCTTTTGATCTCTCTGCCTATAAACCCTGTGACTGTGTGCTTCTCCGTTAATGCAACTGACGAACGGGTGGCTCTCTAAAAGCTTGTGATTTCAAATAAACCTGGTGGACTATCATCTAGTGTTATGTGACTTCTGACATTGTCCACCTCAGTTCAACACTGACACCTCCACATCTTCAAAAAAAGGTTGCAGTCACCCTTTATATCACCAGCTAGCTTATTCTCATATTTTATTTTATCCCACTTATTTTTTTTTAGTTGTCTGTTGGTTTTTAAATGTTTTCCAAACTGCTGGCTTCCCACTAAAAGTCGCCACATTGTATGCTTTTTCTTTTGCTTTCATACTGTATTTGAAGCATGGTTGCCTTGTCCTCTCCTTTGTATGTTTTTTTCTTCCTTGGGATGATCTACTGCTGTCACTCCCCAGTTTAGCCCCATAAACCCCTGCCATTGCTGCTCCACTGTCTTGCCTGGTAGGGTCCCCGCTGATCAACTATGTCCAGCTCCTCACTCATGTCATAGAGATGTTCAGCATGGGAACAGACCCTTCGGTCCAACACATCCATGCTGACCAGATTCCCAACCCAATCTTGTCCCACCTGCCAGCACCCAGCCCATATCCCTCCAAACCCTTCCTAATTATATATATACACATCCAAATGCCTCTTAAATGTTGCAGTTGTACCAGCCTCCACCACTTCCTCTGGCAGCTCATTCCATACACATACCACCCCCGTGTGAAAAAGTTGCCCCTTCGATCTCTTTTATATATTTCCCCTCTCACCCTAAACCTATGCCCTCTAATTCTGGACTCCCTGACCCCAGGGAAAAGACTTTGCTTATTTACCCTATCCATGCCCCTCATAATTTTGTAAATCTCTATAAGGTCATCCCTCAGCCTCCGACACTCCAGAGAAAATAGCCCCAGACTGTTCAGCCTCTCCCTGTAGCTCAAATCCTCCAACCCTGGCAACATCCTTGTAAATATTTTCTGAACCCTTTCAAGTTTCACAACATCTTTTGGATAGGAAGGAGACTAGAATTGCTCATAATATTCCAACAATGACCCAACCAATGTCCTGTACAGCTGCAACATAACCTCCCAAATGCCATTACATCAGATTCCAGCTTCTCTTTCTTAAATTGCAGGGAGAGTTCCATCATATTATAGTCACTGTCCCCTCGGGTTCCTTCATTTTCAGCTCCCTAATGAAGTCATTACACAATACTAAATCCAGAATTGCCTGTTCTGCAGTGGGGTTTTTCACAAACTGCTCTAAAAGCAAATCTCACATTCTGCAAATTCCTTTTATTGAGATTAATGGTGGATTTTCCAGTCCACCTGCAGATTGAAGTCCTCCACTTTTATTGTAATAGTATGTTTTCTATCCCTTTTTTATTTCCTGATTTATTTTCTTTCGCACATCCTGACTGCTGCTAGGAGGCCTGTACACAACACCCATCGGAATCATTTCTCCTTTTTTGGTTCTTCAACTCTACTCCACAGATTCTGCAACTTCCAACTTTCTATCACTTCTTGGAATGGATTTAATTCTGTTTCTTACTAACAAGGCGACCTGGCCCTTTCTGCCCATCCACCTATTCTTCTTATAGGATGTGTATCCCATCGCATTATACCTGCATTATAACCCTTCTAACAGTTGTGCCCTTATTTGTTGTCTCTGAAGTTAGATTCCTAACCCTTTCCATATTCTTTGTCTAAGTACTTGTTCAGGAAACTTTAATAACCTCAGCCCTCCCCCTTAAACATTTCCCATAATTTTCCACTGAACCCACCCACAGCCTCACTATTTAATTTAAAGCTCTATCCTAAATGATGATTCTGGGCCAGAAGATTTTGGTCACTTGTATAGTTTGGAGAAGCTATGATTCTTAGTGAACAGAATTCTGAGAAGAGATTTCATAGAGCTATTCAAAATCAATTCAATGCAAGACAGAGAAAACAAAGTCATCTCTGAGTACTAATGCACAACTAAGTAAAGGCCATTCGTTATCAAGACCATTAAATAATGCAAATCAAACACCCAGCATTCTTTGAAAAAAGATTAAGTACAGACTTGAAAAATAGACAAGTTATTTTTCAACTATATCAAATTGAACTATACTGCAGCACTTGATGATGAAAAATTCTGGTTGCCATATTACCGATAAAGCAAATAGTCATTGGAGAGGGTGCAGAACTTGCAAGGATGGGAACAAAATGCTTTTGTATGTATACATGTAAGCAAATTGGTGACAAATTCGATTTTCTTTCTTCTCAAAAAAGGCAGCTGAGGAGTGGCCTTAAAAATTCTGAAAGGCAGATAAAAAGAGCATGTCTCCTCTCATGTGGTAGAGGTCAACTAGTATAAGATAGTCATCAAGATATACATTAGGGAATTCAGAAGAAACTTATTTATCTAGAGAATGGGAATAAGGTGGAGTTGTGGGCCTCAAGAAGCTGAGAAGATGGAAGGAGGTGTGACTGAAACATAAGTAGATATGACTGGGTTAAGTCAAACTTATAACTTTTTATTTAAAAAATGTTTATTACAACACCAAACCAGTCACTAACAAATGCAACCAAATAGTTCTACAAATACTTATTTTTACCCTCACTATATTTGATCGTATCTCTTTGATATTTCTTATCTTAAATGACATTATTTCCAAGAGTCAAGGGCACCAAATAAAGTTAATCTGTTTCTTATTGCCACACAAACATACCACCAGAGCTTTATCGTTGCCTTCTTGAAAGCAGAATGACCAATTGAAAAGTTTATTTCAGTGACAATCCCTTAATAACATCATTGGCAAGGGCAGAGGAGTCTTGGCCCTTTTCAGATAACAATTACAGAATCCAGCATTCGCTCATCATTCTATTTGCTCGATGTTTGAGGTGAGTAAACATATCTCAATCAAATTAAACATCCTGCGATATCTCGGTGAAGCCATGCACCAGAGTTTCCAGAGATTAACAAATTTTATGCAGGTTTAATTGATAGTAAAGCTTCCAGCAAACACTTGACTATCAAATTTACCACTTTGAAAGTGTGTAGGGTTTGGCCTGGGGCAGGTTTGGCATTTTTGAACTGAGTTAGAATCCATGAGATATGGTTCTATACATGATAGCTGGAGGCTGTATTCCATACATGACATGATTCTGTCCATATCAAAACATAATGGTGCCCCTTGTAAAAATAACTGTCCAGACTTCAGTAAGGCATTTGACCAGGTTCCCATGGGAGACTGATCAGCAAGGTTAGATCTCATGGAAGAAACAGCCATTTGGATACAGAACTGGCTCAAAGGTAGAAGACAGAGGGTGGTGGTGGAGGGTTGTTTTTCAGACTGGAGGCCTGTGACCAGTGGAGTGTCACAAGGACAGTGCTGGGTCCATTACTTTTTGTCATTTACAGAAAAGGATTTGGATGTGAACATAAGAGGTATAATTAGTAAGTTTGCTGACGACACCAAAATTGGAGATGTAGTGGACAGCGAAGAAGGTTACCTCAGATTACGACAGGATCTTGACCAGATGGGCCAATGGGCTGAGAAGTAGCAGATGGAGTTTAATTTAGATAAATGTGAGGTGCTGCATTTTGGGAAAGCAAATCTTAGCAGGACTTATACACTTAATGGTAGGGTCCTAGGGAGAGTTGCTGAACAAAGAAACCTTGAAGTGCAGGTTCATAGCTCCTTGAAAGTGGAGTCACAGATAGATAGGTAGATTATTGGTCAGAGTATTGAGTACAGGAGTTGGGAGGTCATGTTGTGGCTGTACAGGACATTGGTTAGGCCACTATTGGAATATTGAAAGCAGAATGACCAATTGAAAAGTTTATTTTTTACAAAAATACTTCAGTTTGTTTTCAGATTTCTTTATTATTTTGTTCTCCTTCCTACTGAAAAGATGTTGTGAAACTTGAAAGGGTTCAGAAAAGATTTACAAGGATGTTGCCAGGGTTGGAGGATTTGAGCTTTGTGGAGAGGTTGAATATGCTAGGGCTGTTTTCCCTGGAGCATCGGAGGCTGAGGGGTGACCTTATAGAGGTTTATAAAATCATGAGAGGCACAGGATAAATAGACAAAGTCTTTTCCCTGGGGTGAGGAGTCCAGAACTAGAGGGCATAGTTTTAGGGTGAGAGTGGAAGGATATAAAAGAGACCCAAGAGGCAATGTTTTCACACAGAGGGTGGTACGTGTATGGAATGAGCTGCCAGTGGATGTGATGGAGGCTGGTACAATTGCAACATTTAAGAGGCATTTGGATGGGTATATGAATAGGAAGGGTTTGGAGGGATGTGGGCCGGGTGCTGGCAGGTGGGACTAGATTGGGTTGGGATATCTGGTTGGCATGGACGGGTTGGATGGAAAGGTCTGCTTCCATGCTGTACATCTCTATGACTCTATAATTATCAAAACTGCAATTTCAAAATGCGTACATTTGAACTGAACAACTGATCATCCATGGGATAATTTTAAGATGACATGTCTGGTGTAACCTTTTGGAAACAGTGAATTTAAAAATGACTTTTTAGAAAATTGGCAAAGAGGCCTGAAATGTTTTTAATGTCCGAGAACAAAACTATGTGAAAGGACAATTAAACTAAGTTTGATCGATCCTTCCAAAAAGATGATTGGTTATCGACTTGAAAAGTAGACAAAAAAAACCTGTGACTGAAGAAAAGGGCTGTCTGTAGGCCTAATTGGACACTTCCTTTGGAAGGCCCGGTAGTGGCGTCTTTCCATATTTTATCATTCTACACAAGAACAATAGTTGCTGTGAAGAAAAATTCAAAGGTAAAATTGCACACGTTTTCAGAATTTATTTTTAAAAGCAGACATTTGAAGCATCTACTCGTTTCAATCTTGACATCTGTAATACAATAGAAACTGTTAAGGCAAATGACACCATGGATTTAGAGGAGATGAATCAGGGTGTATATAGAAAATGCTCGGAGGCGGCAACGGTGCAGAGCTGAGCTATCTCGGTATTGCGCTGAACGTTTTACAATTTGTGATTAAGGATTTGACTTATAAATTCATGTAATTTTCCAAAGTGTCTCAGTCATCTTGCTGTAAAGCGGTACAAGTTGATCGAACATTTTGATCTTAGCCCTCCGTTGGTGGTAGTGTGCGGCTCTTAAAAGAGCCTTTTATGTCCGTTTTGTTGCAAGTGAGATACCATTCGTTTTCACTAGGGTAGCCGATCTAAGCGGAACTGGTGTATTTGGTGACCGCTTTTGTGCCTTCAGACACAGCGTGCTTGGCTAGCTCGCCCGGTAACATAAGGCGGACGGCGCTTTGAATTTCTCTGGCCGATATGGTCTGGCGCTTGTTGTAGTGAATCAGGTGCGAAGCCTCGGAGGCGATGCGCTCAAAGATGTCGATGACGAACGAGTTCATGACATTCATGGCCTTAGACGAAATTCTTGTAGAAGGATGGACCTGGGTCAGCACCCTGTACACATAGGTCGAATAGGTCTGTTTGCGAGTCTTCTTTCGCTTCTTGGGCGGCTTCTTGCTGACTTTGTTAAGCGACTGCTTCGATGCCTTTCGGGACGCAGCGCTCTTTGCTGCAGCCGCCGACTCAGGCATGACTTCCAATCACAACAAATTTAGCATAACTGACGCTGTCCGCCTGCCACATTTATATAGGAGCCTTATGCTAATGAGGAATCTGAGAGAGACGTTTTTCTATTGGTCAATTGCTCCCTTCCAAATATTCACCGTTCTGATGATTTTCGCTCGCTCGGTGGTCTGGGCCAATCAGAAATGGCGCATGACGGAACGTTTGACGTTAACGATTCAAAATCGCGCCAACCGAGGCTTCGCTCTCATCCATCTTCTGATGGCGCTCTTGACGGGACACAGTGGGAGAGCAGATCTCGGCAGCCGAATCTCGCCATTGTCCTTGGGGTGAATTTCGGCTAACTTTAATTGAGGGAACATAATGCTTGACGCATCTTCCGCTGAAGTCTACGCTCAGCGATGTTGTAAATATTGGACATGATTTGGAGATGCCGGTGTTGGACTAAGTTTTAAAAGAAACACACACACAATGCCAGGTTATAGTCCAACAGGATTATTTGGAAGTACAAGCTTTCGGAGCGCTTCTCTGTCCACAGGTAACTATCTATTCACTTGACGAAGGAGCAGCGCTCCGGAATAATAAATAAACCTGTCGTTACTACAAACTGGTATTGTGTAAATATTAGGGAAACTCAAGTAGGTCTAGTAACATTCAACATTTTGTCCAGACGTTTTCCTGAGTTTCACACTTTTTTTTCCTAATTTCAAATTAGATGCTTTTGTACACTTCCTGTGCAGCAGTAACCTTGTATATCTCACAGTGGAGTCCTTGACTCTGATCCAGCTCATTTAGAGCTAGCTCTCACAGTGAAGTAGGATGTCTGACGCTCCTGTTTAATTTTTTTCTTTTTTTATTACCCCCACACTACCGCCTAACTGCGGTAGTGCTTATTTTACCCAAGCACCCATGTTGTGTGTGTACAGGTGTGTGACACATTGAAAGACACTAAGTGCGCGAATCTTTATTCAATTTCCACCACCAGGAACAAAAGAAACATCCAAGTGTTCATCAAAACCACAGCTAGACCTTTATTACTTTCATCTCGGTTTTAGTCTTATTGAAATCAAGATGCTGGTGCAAGGAAGGATACTGCCAGCTTTGTCTATCACTAATCCTCATTTTTATTGCCTCGTAGCTGACGCACCGATGGGAGGAACTCATTCACTGGATTAGAAGAAAGTACAAGTCCCACGGCAAAGTTAAGGAACAGCAGTTTTATTTTATGGCCGTTTAGTTTTAACACGACAAAAAAGTTTTCTAGGTAAATGTTTAGTAAATTCCGCCGCCACGCACTAACAACAACACTTTTTTTTTAAAATAACTAGATCCAATTAAGGTCCGTTAGCTTCTTTTGTGGAAATGTTTTAAGAGGTTCTGAGAAGAGCCTTTCGCCGTCCGTCCTTGGGCCACTGGCTCTGCCTTCTCTGCTTCCGTCCGGCGGACCTGCTTGTGGCTGGCCGGCGAGCGGCGTTTTTCTTCGACTTGGTCGTCAGCCTTCTAAGAGTTTTCGACGCCTTGGGGTTACGGCGCAACATTTTGGCCGACGCCGTAACTCTTTTCGGAGATCGCCTCCTGACTCCGGACTTTTTCCGGGCTGAACTCTCCTCCACCTCCCGCTCCTTAACCATTTGGAGGGAGCCGGGGGCCCCGGCATGCGCTGACGGGTTTTTACTGGGCGGCGACCTCACGGTGGACTGGCTGGACCGGGGGCCGCACCCCTCCACGTCGTAGTTGGCAGCCGAGATGGTCTTCCTCATCATAGTAGCCAAAGTCGCGGGACCCTGGCGGTCTTTGGTAACAGCCACCGCCTCCAGGATGCGCTCAGCCACCGTGGCAATGGTGGCCGCTTTCTGCGGACGGTAAGCGCTTTTCCGCTTGGTGGCCACGGCGGGGTGAGGAGGCGGCGCCATGTCGGTGGTCGCGGAAAGGGGCACGCCAACCGGGGTAGCAGTCATTGTCGGTGACGAGTGATTCACCTGCACAGGGGCAACAGCTTCAGCCATAAGCGACACCAATTGCAGCTGCGGCACCAGCGTCGCAACAATGAGCCGGAGCGGCGCTAGCGGCCATTTTATGTAGGCGAAAAGCGGACGCCGTAGAGCCATTCCTCGCGCAGCCGCAGTTGCCGCTGTCCTTTTCACACGCCCACTCCTTGCCCCGCCCCTCAGACAAAGGCGCCCCTTGTCCTTCGAGTGAAGCGCCCATTCTCCCGGGAAGCTGCGAGCTCACTCCAATTCTGCACCTCTCCCCGTTCCCGATGTAGCTTCCAAAATCACCTCACGCCGTATTGATACCATCGTGACAATCAGAGGTTTCGACCGCATGATTTGCTTTCAGCCACTCTTCAACATTCTTTGCTGATTATTAAACAGGATTTTTGTGTCCTAAGATTTTCTACTTGATTAAGTTAAATAGATCCGAAGATTAAACTTTGCACTTGAGTTTTTTGTAGGGTTGAACTACTTGAAATATCTAACGACTGGGGATTTGAATAGCTTGAAATTCACTTTTCAACGTACGTCATCCAGTTAAGATCAGTCAATATAGCACTTTTTTAAACAACAGGTTGAAACAAAGAACTGCGGGTGCCGAAGACCTGAAACAAGAAAGACATTGCTGGAGAAACTCAGCGGGTCTGGCAACAGCTTGGAGAAAACGCAGAGTTAACACTTCGAATCCGTGACCCTTCTCCAGGACTGATAGTAGCTAGGTTTGGAGAAAGTGAGGACTGCAGATGCTGGAGATCAGAGCTGAAAAATGTGTTGCTGGAAAAGCGCAGCAGGTCAGACAGCATCAAAGGAGCAGGATTCCTGAAGAAGGGCTTATGCCCGAAACGTAGATTCTCCTGCTCCTTGGATGCTGCCTGACCTGCTGCGCTTTTCCAGCAACACATTTTTCAGCAGTAGCTAGGTGTGATAGTGTATATGATAATAGCAGTGGTAGGGGGTAGGAGTGAAAGGACGAGGTGAGAACATCTGTTTCTAAGTTGAGACATCACAGTTGTTTGCAGTCAACTCTGCACACAGTCAGTGGTTTTGAACAAATGTTAATAGCGCTTTATCCAGTTTCCAAACCTGATGTTTTTTTTATTCCATAAATAAATATGAAATGGAATTCTTGTATCTCTTGATATTTCACTTGACTTTTGACTACACTGGGAAATGTTCAGAAGTTGCTTTTTGCTTGTAAAGCCCAGGGTGTCAGTTCGGATTTGAGTCAGCTTGTAAGGACATCATACTGACATTCTTCTTGTAAGAGTGAACTAATGCTGCTCTGTCAAATGTGTTGGCATCTAACTTTCAGATTAATCCATAAACAGAGTCCCCTTCTACCCTCTTTGGTTGTAGGCAGGCCATCCCAAACCACTATTTCTAAAATAGTGGAATCCTTTGCAGATCAATTATCCCTCTACTCGCATCATTGAAATAGATTATCTGGACATGCATTACTTTGCTGTTGGTAGAGCTTTCTTGGAAGGGTGAATGAATTTGGATGCCAGGTTTTTCTACATTTAAAAAAAATATTGATGTCATGGTTCTTTGGGCATCTTGCAATATGAAAATTGTGCTTGTTGATATATGTCATTGTCTTTTTATAAAGCATAATGATGCCTTAGCACCATTACATGTGTTTGCAAAATAATACAATTTGAAGAGTTCAAAGTTTGTGCGAAGATTTGTAGCTCGGGTGCTCGTTGTTGTGGTTCTGTTCGCCGAGCTGGAAGTTTTTGTTGCAAACGTTTCGTCCCCTGGCTAGGCGACATCATCAGTGCTTGGGAGCCTCCTGCGAAGCGCTTCTTTGATGTTTCCTCCGGTGTTTATAGTGGTCTGTCCCTGCCGCTTCCGGTTGTCAGTTTCAGCTGTCCGCTGTAGTGGTTGGTATATTGGGTCCAGGTCGATGTGTTTGTTGATGGAGTTTGTGGATGAATGCCATGCCTCTAGGAATTCCCTGGCTGTTCTCTGGCTGTTCTCTGTCTGGCTTGCCCTATGATAGTAGTGTTGTCCCAGTCGAATTCATGTTGCTTGTTGTCTGCGTGTGTGGCTACTAAGGATAGCTGGTCGTGTCGTTTCATGGCTAGTTGATGTTCATGTATGCGGATTGTTAGCTGTCTTCCTAACATAGCTGACATAGAATTATGCATAGATTAATTTACTTGCTGTAATAATTTTAAACAGATGATTTTGGGATTGGAGTTTGAATAATGACAAATACTTCATTTGTCATCAGCCATTGTGATGCTTTTGATTGCTTGTTTCCAGGAGGAGGAGTATTTCCATAATTTCTGATTACATTTGGAGATGGGTGTGTGCAGGGATAATTTAACTGGGCTGAAACCCATGGGGTAGACTGAAATACTGACTTTTGAAATTTGGATCTAACACATGGGATTTCCTGGTAATCAGTTCACATTCTGTTTGTAGTGCAGAGTTTTCAGTGCTAACATAGGCAATGGCGTGGTATTATGGCTGGACTATTAATTCGAGACTCAGCTAATGTTCTGGGGGCATCCAGATTTGAAATTCACCACTGCAGGAATTTGAACTCAACAAAAATATCTGGATTTAAGACTCGAATGCTGACCGTGAATACATTGTCAATTGTTGGAAAAACCCTTTCTTGATTATATGTTTTATTGAGGAATGTGTCTTGATTAAACTTAAAAATATGAGCCTGAAGTAGTGTTTTGTAGTGGAAAAAGACAGTGCTACTTTCTGGGTCTGTAGATTGGAAGAAGCAAAACTGGCCCTTAGTAGTGGGAGTTTAGGTAGAGTTTACAGGTTACTGGGGATGATATGGGCGGCACGGTGGCACAGTGGTTAGCACTGCTGCCTCACAGTGCCAGAGATCCGGATTCAATTCCCACCTCAGGCAACTGCCTGTGTGGAGTTTGCACATTCTCCCCGTGTCTGCGTGGGTTTCCTCCCACAATCCAAAAATGTGCAGGTTAGGTGAATTGGCCATGGTAAATTGCCCGCAATGTTAAGTGAAGAGGTAAATGTAAGGGAATGGGTCTGGGTGTGTTGCGCTTCTGCAGGTCGGGGTGGACTTGTTGGGCTGAAGGGCCTGATTCCACACTGTAAGTAATCTTATAAAAAAATCTGCAATAAATGCCATTAGTTGCAAATTTTGCCAATCCTATCACAATGAGTGGAATGGTTGGATGAGGAATTTACAAGAACAAGGGGGTGTGATGGTTGGCAGTTACAGGAAGGGAGAAAAGTCACAGATACAGTCACATAGATGGTTTACCGCCAGGAAAGGTAAGAGAGGTAGGCAGGTGGTGCAGGAGTCTTCTTGTGGCTATCCCCATTTCAAACAAGTATGCTGTTTTGGCAAATGTAGGGGGTATGAATTCTCAAGGGAATATAGCATGAACAGCCAAGGTTTCTGGTATTGAAATTGGCTCTAATGCAATTAAGGGTATGTCGGGTTCCAAGAGCTGGATTGTGTTAGGGGACTCTCTAGTCCGAGGTTCAGACAGATGTTTCTGTGGCCAGCAGCGAAAAATCAGAATGGTGTGTTGCTGGTGCCAGGATCAAGGGTGTCTCAGAGAGGGTGCAGGATGTTCTCAAGGGGGAAAGGGGCTAGCAAGAGGTCATTGTACATATTGGAACCAACAACATAGGAAAGGAAAAGGTTGAGATTCTGAATGGAGAATATAGAGAGTTAGGCAGAAGTTTAAAAAGGAGGGCTTTGACAGTAGTATTATCTGGATTACTCCCAGTCCTGTGTGCGAGTGAGGGCAGGAATAGAAGGATAGAGCAGATGAATGCATGGCTGAAGAGCTGGTGTATGGGAGAAGGATTCACATTTTTGGATCGTTGGAAGCTGTTCTGGGGTAGGAGTGTACAAGAAGGACGGATTGCACTTAAATTGGAAGGGGACTAATATACTGGCAGGGAGATTTGCTGGAGCTGCTTGGGAGGATTTAAACTAATAAGGTGGGGGAATGGAACCCAGGGAGATAGTGAGGAAAGAGATCGATCTGAGATGGGTACAGCTGAGAACAGAAGCGAGTCAAACAGTCAGGGCAGACAGGGACAAAGCAGAGAATAAGGTTGGACTGATAAGTTAAACTGCCTTTATTTCAATGCAAGGGGCCTAACCGGGGAAGGCAAATGAACTCAGGGCATGATTTGGAACATGGGACTGGGATATCATAGCAATTACAGAAACATGGCTCAGGGATGGGCAGGACTGGCAGCTTAATGTTCCAGGATACAGGAAGAATAGAAAGGAAGGCAAGAAAGAGAGGAGGGGGAGTGGTGTTTTTGATAAGGGATAGCATTACAGCTGTGCTGAGGGAGGATATTCCTAGAAATACATCCAGGGAAGTTATTTGGGTGGAACTGAGAAATAAGAAAGGGATGATCACCTTATTGGGATTGTATTAAAGACCCCCTAATAGTCAGAGGGAAATTGAGAAACAAATTTGTAAGGAGATCTCAGTTATCTGTAAGAATAACAAGGTGGTTGTGGTAGAGGATTTTAACTTTCCAAACATAGACTGGGACTGCCATAGGTTAAGGGTATGGATGGAGAGGAATTTCTTAAGTGTGCACGAGACAATTTTCTGATTCAGTTTGTGGATGTACCTACTAGAGAAGGTGCAAAACCTGACCTACTCTTGGGAAATAAGACCATAAGACATAGGAGCGGAAATAAGGCCATTCGGCCCATTGAGTCCACTCCACCATTCAATCATGGCTGATGGGCATTTCAACTCCATTTACCCACATTCTCCCCGTAGTCCTTAATTCCTTGTGACATCAAGAATTTATCAATCTCTGCCTTGAAGACATTTAGCGTCC
>NC_057746.1:34572569-34592387 GCF_004010195.1 Chiloscyllium plagiosum
GTGTCAGTGACAAGGCCGGTGACTGAGGTGTCAGTGGGGGAGCACTTTGGAGCCAGTGACCATAATTCTATTAGATTTAAAATAATGATGGAAAAAGATAGACCAGATCTAAAAGTTGAAGTTGTAAATTGGAGAAAGACTAAGTTTGATGGTATTAGGCAAGAACTTTCAAAAGCTGATTGTGGGCAAATGTTCACAGGTAAAGGGACAGCTGGAAAATGGGAAGCATTCAGAAATGAGATAACGAGAATCCAGAGACAGTATATTCCTGTCAGGGTGAAAGGAAAGGCTGATAGGTATGGGGAATGCTGGATGACTAAAGAAATTGAGGGTTTGGTTAAGAAAAAGAAGGAAGCATATGTCATGTATAGACAAGATAAATTGAGTGAATGCTTAGAGTATAAAGGCAGTAGGCGTATACTTTAGAGGGAAATCAGGGATGTAAGATAGCTTTGGCAAATAGAGTTAAGGAGAATCCAAAGGGTTTTTACAAACACATTAAGGACAAAGGGATAACTAGGGAGAGAATAGGGCCCCTCAAAGATCAGTAAGGCGGCCTTTGTGTGAAGCCGCAGAAAATGGGGGAGATATTAAACGAGTATTTTTGCATCAGTATTTACTGTGGAAAAGGACTTAGAAGATATAGATTGTAGGGAACTAGACGGTGACATCTTGCAAAATGTCCATATTACAGAGGAGGAAGTGCTGGATGTCTTGAAACGCATAAAGGTGGATAAATCCCCAGGACCTGATCAGGTGTACCTGAGAACTCTGTGGGAAGCTAGGGAAGTGATTGCTGGGCCCCTTGCTGAGATATTTATATTATCGATAGTGACAGATGATGTGCCGGAAGGCTGGAGGTTGGCTAACATGGTGCCACTGTTTATGAAGGGTGGTAAGGACAAGCAAGGGAACTATAGACCAGTGAGTCTGACATCAATGGTGGGCAAGTTGTTGGAGGGAATCCTGAGGGACAGGATGTACAGGTATGTAGAAAGGCAAGGACTGATTAGGGATAGTCAACATGGTTTTGTGCGTGGGAAACCATGCCTCACAAACTTGATTGAGGTTTTTGAAGAAGTAACAAGGAGGATTGACAAGGGAAAAGCGGTGGACGGGATCTATATGGACTTCAGTAAGGTGTTTGACAAGCTTCCCCATGGGAGACTGATTAGCAAAGTTAGATCGCATGGAAAACAGGGAGAACTAGCCATTTGGATACAGAACTGGCTCAAAGGTAGAAGACAGAAGGTGGTGGTGGAGGGTTGTTTTTCAGGCTGGAGGCCTGTGACCAGTGGAGTGCCACAAGGATCAGTGCTGGGTCCACTACGTTAGTAAGTTTGCAGATGACACCTAAATTGGAGGTGTAGTTGACAGCGAAAAAGGTTATCTCAGATTACAATGGGATCTTGACCAGATGGGCCAATGGGCTGAGAAGTGGCAGATGGAGTTTAATTTAAATAAATATGAAGTGCTCCATTTTGTGAAAATTGATAAATCCCCTGAGCTAGATGGGATTTATCCTAGGATTCTCTGGGAAGCCAGGGAGGAGATTGCTGAGCCTTTGTCTTTATGTCGTCATTGTCTACAGGAATAGTACCAAAAGACTGGAGGATGGCAAATGTTGTTCCCTTGTTTTTTCCTGTCCAGGAGCAGTGGGAGACAGAGCGGAGGTGACATGGAGACCAGGAGGGTGCCAGGAAGGTAAGGACTTAAAATATATTTGGGCAGTGGCTAAACCATTATATCTCCATCCCACCATCCCCCCAACCAGAAGAAAAATACTCTGTAAGGTAAGGATTTTATTATGGCTCTTTCTTTTCTTTGATATGTTTACATGCATTGTTTGGTTTTAGTTAGGTGATATAAAGCTAAGGCTTAAAATGGCAGGGGACTTCAGACCCATGGCATGTACCACCTGCTTGATGTGGGAACTCAGGGACATGGCTGACGTTTCTGACTCTTACACTTGCAAGAAGTGTGTCCAGCTGCAGCTGTTGTTTGACCGCATGACAGCTCTGGAGCTGCGGATGGACTCACTGTGGAGCATCTGTGATGCTGAGGAAATCGTGGATAGCACGTTTAGTGAATTGGTCACACCGTAGGTTAGAATTGCTGAGGGAGACAATGAATGGGTGACCAAAAGTCAGAGAAAGAGTAGGAAGGAAGTGCAGGTGTTCCTTGTGGTCATGTCCCTCCAAACAGGTATACCGTTTTGGATACTGTTGGGGGAGATGGCTCGCCCGGGGAAGGCAGCAATTGCCAGGATCATGGCCCTGTGGCGGGCACTGCTGTTCAGAAGGGCGGGAAAAAGTCTCTCAGGGCCATAGTTATAGGGGATTCTATTGTGAGGGGAGTAGATAGACGGTTCTAGAGTTGTGAAACGGGACTCCCAGATGGTATATTGCCTCCCAGGTGCTCGGGTCAGGGATGTCACTAATCGGCTGCAGAGCATTCAAAAAAAGGAGGGTGAACAGCCAGCTGTCTTGGTGCATATAAGAACCAGCGATATAAGTAAAAACAAGATGAGGTCCTGAAAGCCTGAATTCAGAGAGCTCTGAGAGAAGTTAAAGAGGAGAACCTCAAAGGTAATGATCTCTGGATTACTACAGTGCCACATACTAGCCAGCATACATAGAACATAGAACATAGAAAAGTACAGCACAGAACAGGCTCTTGGGCCCACGATGTTGTGCCGAGACTTAATCCTAATGTAAAATAGAGTAACTTAACTGCTGTGGTTCTGTTCGCCGAGCTGGAAGTTTTTGTTGCAAACGTTTCGTCCCCTGTCTAGGTGACATCCTCAGTGCTTGGGAGCCTCCTGTGAAGCGCTTCTGTGGTGTTTCCTCCGGCATTTATAGTGGCCTGTCCCTGCTGCTTCCGGTTGTCAGTTTCAGCTGTCCGCTGTAGTGGCCGATATATTGGGTCCAGGTCGATGTGTTTGTTGATGGAGTTTGTGGATGAGTGCCATGCTTCTAGGAATTCCCTGGCTGTTCTCTGTTTGGCCTACCCCACAGAAACGAGCACCCGAGCTACAAATCTTCTCACAAACTTAGAGTAACTTAACCTACGCACCCCTCAACTCACTGCTATCCATGTGCATGTCCAGCAGTCACTTAAATGTCCCCAATGACTTTGCTTCCACCACCTCAGCTGGCAACGCATTCCATACATTCACAACTCTCTATGTAAAAAAAAACCTACCTTTGATGACTCCTTTATACCTTCCTCCTAATATCTTCAAGCTATGACTTCTCGTACTAGTCAATCCAGCCCTGGGGAAATGTCTCTGGCTATTGACTCTATCTATTCCACTCATTATTTTGTACACCTCGATCAGGTCTCCTCTCTTCCTCCTTCTCTCAAGAGAGAAAAGTCCGAGCTTATTCAACCTCTCTTCATAAGGCAAGCCCTCCAGTCCAGGCAGCATCCTGGTAAACCTTCTTTGCACCCTCTCCAAAGGTATCTTTCCTATAGTAGGGCGACCAGAACTGGACACAATACTCCAAGTGTGGTCTCACCAGGGACTTGTAGAGCCGCAGCAACACCTCGCAGCTCTTAAACTCGATCCCTCTGTTAATGAAAGCCAAAACACCATATGCTTTCTTAACAACCCTTTCCACTTGGGTGGCAACTTTGAGGGATCTATATACTTGCACACCCAGATCCCTCTGTTCCTCCACACTGCAAAGAATCCTGTCTTTAATCCTATATTCAGCATTCGAGTTTGACCTTCCAAAATGCATCACTTCGCATTTATCCAGGTTAAACTCCACCTGCCATTTTTCAGCCCAGCTCTGCATCCTGTCTATGTTGTGCTGCAGCCTGCAGCAGCCCTCTACACTATCGATGACAACTCCAACCTTTGTGTCATCTGCAAATTTACTAACCCACCCCTCAACCTCCTCATCCAAGTCATTTATAAAAACTACAAACAGCAGAGGCCTGCGGGAACCCACTCAACACTGACCTCCAGGCAGAATACTTTCCATCTACAACCACTGTCAGCCTTCTCTCAGCCAGCCAATCCTGAATCCAGACAGCCAAATCTCCCTGTATCCCATACTTCCTGACTTTGTGAATGAGTCTACCATGGGAAACCCATCAAATGCCTCGATGAAATCCATATTAACCACATCCACTGCTCAACTGTCGTCGACCTGATTGACACCTCCTCAAAGAATTCAATAAGATTGTGAGGCATGACCTGCCCCTCACAAAGCCATGCTGACTGCCTTTAATTTCACTATGCTTTCCCAAACAGTCATAAATCCTATCCATCAAAATTATTTCCATAACTTTGCTGACCACAGATGTGAGACTGACTGGTCTGTAGTTGCCAGGGATTTCCCTATTACCCTTCTTGAAAAGTGGAACAACATTCGCCTCCTTCCAGTCCTCCGGTACGGTTCCTGTGGAGAGTGAGGAGGCAAATATCCTCGCCAGTGGCTTAGCAACCTCCTTTCTCGTAGAAATGAAAGAATAAGTAGGATGAATACGTAGCTTGAGAGATGATGTAGGAGGGAGGGGTTCAGATTTGTGGGACATTGGGACTGTTTCTGGGGAAGGTGGGACTATTATAAATTGGACAGTCTACACTTGAACCAGACTGGGACTAATGTCCTTGGGGGAGGTTTAGCTACTGCTGTTGGGGAGGTTTTAAACTAATGTGGCAGGGGGCTGGGAATCAGAAGAGAAGACAAGTAGACAGCAAGGTGGAAATTGGAGACTGTAAGAATCATGAAGTTAGCATTAATAAGGGGAAGAGTAGGCAGAGAGAAGATGAACGCAAAAGAAGTGGTGGCCTGAAGTGCAAGGAGTATAGTGGGTAAGGCAGATGGAACTTAGCGCGTGGATTAGTGCCTGGGAATATGACTTTATTGTGATCACAGAGACTTGGTTGAAGGAAGGGCATGATTGGCAACTAAATGTTCCAGGATATAGACGCTTCAGACAGGACAGGGAGGGAAGTAAAGTGGGGGTGGAGTTGCATTGCTGGTCAGGGATGCTATTACGGCTGTGCTAAAGGAGGAACCTATGTAGGCGTGAGTAGTGAGGCATTATGGGTGGAGCTGAGAAATAGGAAGGGTGCAGTTACATTGTTGGGGCTATATTACAGGCCTCCCAACAGTGAGTATGAGATAGAAGAACAAATAGGTAAACAGATTATGGAAAGCTGTAGAGGCAACAGGGTGGTAGTGATGGGAGATTTTAATTTTCCCAATATTGACTGGGACACACTTAGTGTCATAGGTCTGGATCGGGCAAAATTTGTAAGAAACGTCCAAGAGAGTTTTCTAGAGCAGTATGTCAATAGTCTGATGAGGGAAGGGGCCATACTGGATCTGGTGTTGAGGAATGAGCCAGGCCAGGTGGTAGAAGTTGCGGTGAGGATTTCTTTGGGAACAGTGACCACGGTTCTGTAAGTTTTAAAATACTCGTAGACAAAGATGAGAATGGTCCTAAGGGAAGAGTACTAAACTGGGCCAAGACCAATTATATCAACATTAGGCAGGAGCTGGGAAATGTGGATTGGACACAGCTATTTGAAGGAAGTCCACATTTTAGATGGCCTAGTGTAGGATAGGCATTTCCCATTGAAAGCAAAGGATAGGAAAGGCAAGATTCATGAATGACAGGAGAAATCGTATGACTAGCCAAGAGGAAAAGGGAAGTGTACATAAGGCCCAGGCAGCTAAGGGTAGAACAGGCCATGGAGGAATATCAGGAGATTTGGACCAGTCTTAAACGAGGAATCCAGCAGGCTAAAAGGGGTCATGAAATAGCTTTAGCGAGTAGAATTAAGGAGAATCCCAAAGCCTTTTACTCTTATATAAGAAGTAAGTGGGTAACTAGAGAAAGGATTGGTCCACTAAAGGATAAGGAAGGAACGCTGTGTATCAAACCTGAGAGAATGGGTGAGATTCTGAATGATTACTTTGCATCAGTGTTCACTGAGGAGAGGGACATGATGAATGTTGACATTAGTGATAGAAGTTTGATTACTCTGGATCACGCTGACATAAGGAGGGAAGATGTGTTGGGTAGGCTAGAGGTTATTAAGGTGGACTAATCCCCAGGACTGGATGGGACTTATCCCAGGTTGCTAAGTGAGTTGAGAGAGGAAATAGCTGAGGCCCTGACAGATATCTTTGTAGCATCCTTAAACACAGGTGAGGTGCAAGAGGACTCGAGGGTTGCTCATGTTGTGCCTGTGTACAAAAAGGGTGGTAGGGATATTCCAGTGAGCCTGACATCAGTGGTGGGAAGGTTGCTGGAGCAGGTACTGAGGGATTAAAATCTATTTGTATTTGGAAAAGAATGGGCTTATCAGTGATAGGCAACATGGTTTTGTGCAGGGGAGATCGTGCCTTACCAAATTAATAGAGTTCTTTAAGGAAGTGACCAAGCTGATAGATGAAGGAAGGGCTGTAGATGTCATATACGTGGACTTTAGTAAGGCGTTTGATAAGGTTCCCCATGGTAGACTAATGGGGAAAATGAAGTCACGTCGTGTGCAGGGTGGTCTAGCTAGGTGGATAAAGAACTGGTTGAGCAACAGGAGACAGAGAGTAGTAGTTGAAGGGAGTTTTTCGAAATGGAGAAAGGTGACCAGTGGTGTTCCACACGGATCAGTGCTGGGGCCACTGTTGTTTGTAATATACATAAATGATCTGGAAGAGGGCACTGTTGGTATGATCAGCAAATTTACAGATGACACAAAGATTGGTGGAGTAGCAGAAAGCATAGGGGACTGTCAAAATATACAGGAGAATATAGATCGTCTGGAGATTTGGGGAGAGAAGTGGCAGATGGAGTTTAATCCAGACATTTTGTGAAGTCTATTTCTACAGCGAATGATACAGTAAACCGAAGAGCCTTGGGAAAAGTTGATGAGCAGAGAACTCTGGGAGTGCAGGTCCATTGTACCCTGAAGGTTGCTGCACAGGTGGCTAGAGTGGTCAAGAAGGCACATGGTATGGTTGCCTTTCATCGGACGGGGTATTGAGTATAAGGTCTGGCAGGCCATGTTAAAATTGACAATACATTGGTTCAACTGCATTTAGAATAGTGTGTACAGTTCTGGTCGCCACATTACCTAAAGGATGTGGATGCTTTGGAGGGGGTGCAGAGAAGGTTTACGAGGATGTTGCCTGGTATGGAAGCTGCTAGCTATGCAGAGAGGTTAAGTAGTTTAGGATTGTTTTAATTAGAAAAAAAGAGATTGAGGGGGTCCTGATTGAGATCTACAAAATCATGAAGTGTATTCACAGGGTAGATAGAGATAAGCTTTTTCCCAGGGTGAAGGATTCAGTAACGAGAAGTCACGCTTTCCAAGCGAGAGGTGAAAAGTTTAAGTACTTTACACAGAGGGTGGTGGGCATTTGGAACGCGTTGCCAGCAGAGGTGGTAGAGGCAGGCACGGTAGATTCATTTAAGATGCGTCTGGACAGATGCATGAGGAGGTGGGGAGCGGAGGGATACAGATGCTTAGGAAGTGGGCGACAGGTTTAGACAGCAGATATGGATTGGCTCAAGCCTGGAGGGCAAATAGGGCCTGTTCCTGGGCTGTAAATTTTCTTTGTTCCTTGTTCTTTAAGGGGAGTAGAGACCGACCTGGTAATTATAGACCAGGTGAGCCTTACTTCGGTTGTAGGTAATGGTTGGAAAAGATTATAAGAGATAGAATTTATAATCATCTCAAAAGGAATAAGTTGATTAAGGATAGTCAACGTGGTTTTGTGAAGGATAGGTCGTGCCTCACAAACCTTATTGAGTTCTTTGAGAAGGTGACCAAACAGGTGGATGGGGGTAAAGCAGTTGATGTGATGTATATGGATTTCAGTTAGGTATTTGACAAGGTTCCCCACGGTAGGCTTTTGCACAAAATATGGAGGCATGGGATTGAGGGTGATTTAGTGGTCTGAATAATAAATTAGATAGCTGAAAGAAGACAGAAGGTGGTGGTTGATAGGAAATGTTCATCCTGGAGTTTAGTTACTATTGTTGTACCGCAAGGATCTGTTTTGGGTTCACTGCTGTTTGTCATTGTTATAATGGGTTATAACAATAGGTTAGTAAATTTGCGGATGACACTAAGGTCAGTGGAATTATTGATAGCGTCAAAGGATGTAGTAGGTTACTGAGGGACATAGATGAGCTGCAGAGCTGGGCTGAGAGGTGGCAAATGGAGTTTAATGCGGAAAAGTGTGAGGTGATTCAATTTGGAAGGAGTTACAGGAATGCAGAGTACTGGGCTAATGGTAAGATTCTTGGTAGTGTAGATGAGCAGAGAGATCTCGGTGTCCATGTATATAGACCCCTGAAAGTTGCCACCCAGGTTGATAGGGCTGTTAAGAAGGCATACGGTGTGTGAGCTTTTATTAACAGAGGGATCAAGTTTTGGAATCATGAGGTCATGCTGCAGCTGTACAAAACTCTAGTGCTGCCGCACTTGGAGTACTGTGTCCAGTTCTGGTCACCACATTATAGTAAGCTTGTGAAAACTTTGGAAAGGGTTCAGAGGAGATTTACTAGGTTATTGTCTGGAGGGAAGGTCTTATGAGGAAAGGTTGAGGGACATGAGGCTGTTTCTGTTAGAGAAAAGAAGGCTTAATTAAGTCACCTTTGAGAGGTGACTTAATTGAGACATATAAGATAATTAGAGGGTCAGACTAGGTGGACAGTGAGAGCCTTTTTCCATAGATAGTGATGGCTAGCAAGAGGGGACATAGCTTTAAAGTGAGGGGTAATAGACATAGGACAAATGTCAGAGGTAGTTTCTTTACTCAGAGAGTAGTAGGGGCGTGGAACGCACTGCTTTCAACAGTTGTAGACTTGCCAACTTTATGGGTATTTAAATAGTCAATGGATAGGCATATGGACGAGAATGGAATAGTGTGGTTTAGATAGGCTTTAGATTCGTTTCACAGGGCGGCACAATATCGAGGGCTGAAGGGCCTGTACTGTGCTGTCATGCTCTGTGTTCTATGAAATGAAACAGAAGAAGGTCGGCTTGGTGAGGGGATACTGTTGGATTGGGGGGTTTGTGGAAGTAGGGATAGGGACTTTCGCTGTAAGCACAATGTTGTGTACTGTACAAGGGCATTTTGGGACCTGTATTGGGTATTTTATTTTACTGTGTCTTTCAAAATCTTTTGGTTTAGTTTATAAATATATATTATTTTCTTCTAGTTTATCTTCATTTAGTTAGCTTAATAAACATCTGTTTTAAAATGTTAAAACCAAACCTAAGTATAGTGTTATGGTTTCGCTAGGAGATCACTTTGTTAAAACAAAACAAAACATGATCTATCAAAGTTAAAAATCACACACCACCAGGTTATAGTCCAACAGGTTTAATTAGAAGCACTAGCTTTCGGAGCGCCGCTCCTTCATCAGGTGGTTGTGTGCTTCCAATTACACCTGTTGGACTATAACCTGGTGTTGTGGGATTTTTAACTTTGTACACCCCAGTCCAACACCGGTATCTCCAAATCATGGTCTATCAAGTTAGATTTCAGACTGGGAACTGACCTATGCAGTAATAAAATCAGCTGGGATCAGAATAGAAGTTCTTTGCTGACATAATGCCATGGAGGTAATGGAATATGGGTGTCACTAGATGGGCCAGTATTTATTGCTCATCCTGAATTGCTCTTGAACTGAATGGTTTGCTCAGCCATTTTAGAGGGGAAGGTAAGAGTCAGCGTCATTGTTGTGAATCACTCATAAGGCAGACAGGTAAGAATGGCAGCTTTTCTTCTCTACAGTTGAGTATTTTAAAATAAAACAATTAACAATGATGTCATGGTCATCATTTGACTTTTAATTCCAAATTTATATTTAATTGCAAATTCCACCATCTCACATTTGGATCCAGATTGCTGCAACATTACCTCTAGTGTCATAACACTGCGATGGTATCACTTCCCCTCAGCTCAATGCAAAGAAGAAATCTTTTAAAAGTCAGCATGGTGTGCACTCCTCCTGAATGTAAATTTCAGTGTATTTGCTGCATTTGCAAAGGTGAATATGGATGTTGAGCAGTATTGTACCAACTGCCTGTTGAACAATAATTAGTTCAGTGGTGTATTATGGATGTGGAGGTAGAGTGGGACCTCAAACAGGTGAACCACGTGATACCACAAACTTTAATTCCTTGCAATATCCTAGTCCCTGGAATATGGGTATCTGCCTCACACTCTCCAGCTTTTGAATTGTTACCTTTTTGCTTTTAACTTACATTTCAAAATTTGATTTTTCTTTCTGCTGTTTGTCAATTGGATGTTTTTTTTCTTGGCTTCAGAGAGATGCAGTAGTTTGCTTTCCCAGGTTATTCATTTATTGCCCACTGACTGATTTTTCTCTTGGCTTTTAACAGGACTCTGCAGCCACTAACCTACAGAGCCTCTGCAGTCTGTAACAGAGGCAGGAAAGTGAACATGGTGATGTGAAGCCGATACTGTCCCTGCCAACGCCTGATCATGTCTTCTTGTTTCAAGTCACTGCTGCCATTCCAATAATCTCTCTCTTCTAGTCTGAGCTTGGTAATGGGTAGAGTGGGGCTGAACACCCTGCTTGGTTGTGCTCCACCTAAGTTGCATATGGGGGATCATTCCATCTACCTCCCTGTTCCTCCAACTTTTTGCTCAACCAAAAGGTGATACAAAGTGGCAAGTAACCTTGAACTATCTTTTTCCGCTAGAACCAACACTTTGAGAGATTTCTCATAACTAATCACTGTCTTACCGTAAAATATCAGGGTAGAAATTAAATGTGGCCAGACACATTGGTTAGGCTGCTTTAGGAATGCTGTGTACAAACTTGGTCTCCCTGCTATAGGAAGGATATTATGAAATTTGAAAGGGTTCAGAAAAGATTTACAAGCATGTTGCCAGGGTTGGAGCATTTGAGCTGTAGGGTGAGGTTGAATTGGCTGGGACTGTTTTCCCAGGAGCGCGGAGGCTGAGGGGTAACCTTATAGAGGTTTATAAAATCACGAGGGGCATGGATAGGGTAAATAAACAAAGTCTTTTTCCCCAGGTTGGGGGAGTCAAGAACTAAAGGGCATAGGTTTAGGTTGAGTGGACCCAAGGGGCAAGTTTTTCACACAAAGGGTGGTGCGTGTATGCAATGAGCTGCCAGAGGAAGTGGAGAAGGCTGGTACAATTTCAACATTTAAGAGACATCTGGATGGGTAAATGAATAGGAAGGGCTTAGAGGAATATGGGCCAAAGCCTGGCAAATGGGACTAGGTTAATTCAGGATATCCGTCAGCACGGACATGTTTGTTTCCATGCTATACCTCTCTCTGACTCCATGTTCCCTCTTTCTTATACGCATATACACAAAGAGATCACCCTGCTAATGCGCCACACTGCTTGAATCACTAAATGTTAAGAAAATCCGATCACACTTTGTCTGGCCTATATGTGACTCCAGAGTTGGTTGACTCGAAAATAGTTGAGGAAGCACTCAGAAAGGGTAATTAGGGACGGGCAACAAACGCTTGCCTGACGTCAAGGAAAACCAAGAACAAATAAAGAATTTTGTCTGACTGGAACCTCATGATTTGTTGTTGTGTTTCCTTTGCTCCTCACGGAATTTAAGACTGTTAGCATCTTGCCATATTGAACTTACTGCTTTAGAAATACAGGGGCTGTAGACAATGGCCTGAACGTTCCAAACAGGTTAAAACCTGACACCAGTGAACGTGAATTCCAGCAAGTTAATCATTGTTAAGCAAGTATAGTTACAGCAAGCAAGTTCGAACGGTACAGCAGAGGATGTTCGGGGAAGACCTAACTGACTTGTGTAAAATTAGGAGAAATATAGATAACGTGCTGATGAGTTTTAGAAGGCGATGGCGGGGAAAGTATTTTCACCTCGGATGCTGGGGATCTGGGACTAAGAGTCTGAAAGGGCTGTCTGAGAAGCACATCGTTATGCTATTGTAATCCAAGGTTGAAGCCAGGGAGCAGAGAAATAACATTGGGCTAGACCTTTTGGTTTGCCTCGGTTCGAAACGCTGTACATGTCAATGTTCCGGGCGTAAATTACTCGTTCCATCCTTGTACTCAACCAAACGGTTTACAAGCAAGCAACTTATTCACATGGCGCAGGAGACCACACATCCTATCTCATCTAGTTCACCTGAACAGCTACAAATTAGCGACACTTTCCTGCTCTTTCATCATGAGCTATGCAAGGTGTGCCTTAAAAAAAAACAGAGCTCCGATTCCTCTATTGAATTTAATTTTCTTTCTTCATCTTCTGAGGCAGCCCCTTTTCACATCCTGAGTCTGTCTGATCTGCTGTTCACCGGTTGCTGGGAGTTTTCAGTAAATTAAATACAATCCCATGTGATTCATTCAATACTTTGTATCATCTGGGGCTAAAGTTTGCCTCTATAGAGGTTGAATCATTCCGCGCGGTTTTCCGGGAGAGAAGAGCTGGCTTTTCGGGGACTCGGTTAGACGGAGAGACATGGAGAGCTGCAGGAAATCCCCTTTCACGAGAGTCTGGGGAGGGAAAAATTAATTGTACATCTTGCATTTAAATAAATATTGCTCAGAACCCTTGTCCCTAACTCCCGGTGCATCCTGCTTGATATTGAATTCCTGCAATTCTGCAAACGGACGACACACTAACACTAGTTTCACCTCACAGCCCAAATGAATTATGTCAACCCTCATTCTACATCTCCCTCTCAGTCCTCTTTCACTCATAACAAAAGCCTTGGGGAAACAGATTGATTAACAAGGGACTCAATAATTTGAAACAAATAAAAATATGGGCAGAGGTTTATTCCTGCTCCTGGAAGTTGCCTGCTTTTCCTATGTTGCTTAAAGAGGAAAATCCACTTAAATCTTCAAACAGAGCAAATTATTTGACTGGATAGGAAACTTTCTGCTGAATTTTAGATTACTTACATTGTGGAAACAGGCCCTTCGGCCCAACAAGTCCACACCGACCCTCTGAAAAGCAACCCACCCAGACCCATTCCCCTACATTTACCTCTTCACCTAACACTATGGGCAATTCAGCATGGCCAATTCACCTAGCCTGCACATTTTTAGAGTGTGGGAGGAAACCCGCGCAGACACAGGGAGAATGTGCAAACTCCACACAGTCACTCGAGGCTGGAATTGAACCCGGGTTTCTGGCGCTGAATTCCTTTAAATCATCCGGGGTCGAACTTTTAATTACATTTTTAAAAAATAAAATGCATATATTTTATTGTTAAAATCTATTAATAAACATCAAACGCAGAAAATCCAGTTTAGTATATTTTTAATCAGCATGTTATGACAACTCTGCAGCAGGTGGGACCTAATCCCCGGGCCTGCTGGCTAGCATCCACTTTGATCATAACTTGTCGAATTCCTGGCGGGTGGACCTTGAGGTTGGATTTCAGTGTGTGAAAAATTGTCGGAGAGATTAGATCAGATTATTTACAGATTAGATTTATTTACAGTGTGGGAACAGGCCCTTCGGCCCAACAAGTCCACACCGACCCTCCGAAGAGCAACCCACCCAGACTCATTCCCCTACATTTACTCTTCACCTAACACTACAGGAAATTTAGCATGGCCAATTCACCTAACCTGCACATTTTTGGACTGTGGGAGGAAACCGGAGCACCCGGAAGAAACACACACAGACACGGGGAGAATGTACAAACTCCACACGGACAGTCGCCTGAGGCGGGAATTGAACCCGGGTCTCTGACGCTGTGAGGCATTTAGGGATTCCCTACGATGTTGTGCCCTGAGTTGAGAGAAATGTGGGAACAAATCGATCCTGCTCAGCTTGGAAATAACTTGTCGAGGATTTGATAGCGAATTTGGTTGGAAGGCGCATATGTGATGCGAAACTGCGATTGGAACGGACCGAAAACAAAATCCCCCCTAAATTATAGCAATCTTGAGACACCCAAAACGCTTAACAACGGAAGATTTTAAAATTTTTTTTGTTTCCTGTTGTCATGTCGGAAATAAGTTGTTTATAAACATTGACCTATCAAGCATTGAATGGGAACATTTGATGTCACTCTAGTGCTCCTGTGACCTTATTTCCCCCATTTATTCCTAATTTGGCGCATCTGCCTGAAATTATTGCCATGCAATTTTAAGTGTTTTGTAAATGATAATTTGGAGATGCCGGTGTTGGACTGGAGTGTACAAAGTTAAAAATCACACCACACCAGGTTATAGTCCAACAGGTTTAATTGGAAGCACTAGCTTTGGGAGGGCTGCTCCATCATCAGGTGGTTGTCAGACTATAACCTGGCGTTGTGTGATTTTTAACTTTGTAAATGATGAGTCGTAAAACTAATTCTAAAAGTTTATTTTACACCTGCACTTTAAATACCATTTTAATACATATCTCGTAGCAAGAACACTGGTAATGTTATAACTAATTAGCATCGAGATAGGCTCTGCACTCCCAAGTACTAGCAAGGCTGAGAAGTGTCAGGTAATTGCAGGCTTAATGCTCGCTGAAAGCGGGAGGATGGCGCAAACCCGGGTAACAATTAGCGATATAAAGACATGGAAATGCGATATATTATAAATAAAGCTTCTTGAGAAAACAAGGATACATTTGAAATTGGACTGGTCGGCTATCCATTGGCAAAGGGACAGACCCTCATCAGTGGTCACTGAGTTCTTGAAACTTGTTCCTGCTCGCAACACGTTTAAGAGCAGAACTGGGAGAAGTTAGCTGGAAGATCTAAGTTTGGCAAATTGACTAAAAGCTCACGATCACCGTCTTCGATGTTCTCATCTGCATTTCAGAGAATAATAGACAACGTGACCGTTTTGATTAGTACAAGATGAGAGAAGACGGGGTGGGGGGGGGGGGCGGTTGAAGAAACCTGCGGTCTGGCAGAGAGATAAGAATGACAGTGAAATAAAATTAAACTCGCAGGTATCCTGGCTTGCGCTGGAGGGCGTTTTAAAAGAGAACAATAAACCAGATCCTGGAGTTTCGTGACGATCCAGTCCCTCACCCAATTCCCCCTGGAAATGGCTACAATCGCCTTCTTTGGATTGATACCAGATGGAAATCTCCGGACGGGACATGGGTCCACTCAAATCGGTTTAGCGGAGCCCAGTGGTGTCGGGCCCGGCCGTCTCACCCGCGCCGCTCTCCCTGTGGCCTTCTTCTCCAGAGTCTAACCAGATCGACTCAGTGCCTTGCCAGCCCTGTCACCACCCTCCTTCCCCACATACATACAGTGTGTGTGTGTGTGTGTGGGGGGGGGGGGAATGGCCACCTATCTTCCCCTCACCTTTCACCCCAGGGGAGAGTGAGGGGCGGACGGGCGGGGTAGGTGGTGTGGGACCGGTGAGAGGGGGAAAGAAGCAGAAGGAGAAAACGAAAGATCCCCACCCAGGGAGAATCATGGAGCGGGTCAGAGTTTTTACAGCCAGGAAAAGACCCGTCAGGTCTGCGTTGGTCATCAGACATCGCCCATTTTCCAGCACTTGGCCGTGTATGCTGTGGCGCATCAAGCGCTCACCTAAAACCTTCTGAAATGTTCCTTCCTTCTACCAGCCCGCCAGGCAGTGAACTCCAGACACCCACCTCTCTCTCTGGGTGTTCTGCCTTGTTTCCCTCACTAAATCCATTCTACGCAACCGGCTCCTTACTTTAAATCTATATCCCCTGCTTACTGACCGCTCACATAAGAGCAAGGTGTTTTTTTCCTTATCAATCCACCTCAGAACTTTGTACATCCCAATCTGATCCTCTCCCCGCCTAGGGAAAAAAACATCCCACGCTATGTACTCTGCCGTCGTAGCTGAATCGCTGCAGCGCAGGCAACATCCTGGCGAATCTTCGCTGAATCCTTCCTATAGTCTGGCGACCAGAACTGCACGCAGCAGTCCAACCATGCTGTAACTAACGTTACATCCAGCTCCGCGATAACCTCCTTGCTGCTGCACTCAGTGCCTGGAACAATCCACGATATCCCTCCCCATGCGGTTCTCAGGGCATGGGATAGGAGGGCGGTAAGTGGCTGCAGGGAGAGGGAGGGGCGGATGTTGGCACCTCTCCGTCCGCCTTTGCCCTATAAAAGAGGCTGCTGTGGGTGGCCGCCTCTTCAGTTTCAGCCGCGACTGGTGGCGGAGGCTGAAACAGAGCGAGCGAGAGAGAGACCAAAGGACCGACCCGGAGCGAGAGCTGGAACCACCCCCCCCACCCCCTTCCGGGCCCTTTTCTTTCCCCCTCGAGATTTCCCCCCTTCTTTCTCGAATTGCGAGCATGACCGACATCAGCCACAAGGTGGAAGACGTGGCGGACCTGAGCGTCGACAAGGCGATCGCCCGCAAGAAGAAGCAGTACCCGCCGCCCCGCTCCCAGCAGCGCCGTAAGAAGACGGGCCCCACCGTCACCCAGCGCATCCTGCAGGTCGCCGCCGCCACCAAAGAGCGGCGGGGCATCTCGCTGGCCGCCCTCAAGAAGGCTCTCTCGGCCAAGGGCTACGACGTGAGCCGCAACAACACGCGGGTCAACCAGACGGTGAAGAACCTGGTCCGCAAGGGCTCCTTGGTGCAGACGGCGGGCATCGGCGCCTCGGGCTCGTTCCGCTTCAACCGCTCCCGCACCCGCGCCGACACTCCCGCGCTGGCCTTGGGGGGCCCGGGGGCACAGGGAGGCGGCAGCGTCCCCGCCGCCTTGGCCAAGGAGGAGTCCGGCGGCAGCGCCGCCTCCGTCCCCAAGAAGATCTCGGCGACCAAAGCTACGGCGGCCTCGTCCAAGAGATCGACCCAGGCCAAGGCTTCGGCCACCAAGAAGGGGCGGGGGGCGGCCGCCACCAGGAGGCGGAAGGCGGCGCCTGCCAAACCCAGGAAGGCAGCGCCGTCGGCTCGCCGCAAGCTCAAGGCCACCGCCCGGCGAGCCAACCGCGGCAGAGCCGGCGGGGCGGCCCGTCTTTACAAGAGCAAGCCGTTCCGCCTCGGTGCCGGCCGAAAGGTCAAGCCGTCCGGGGCGAACGTGCGGCGCCGGCAGCCGCCCGGAGGCAAGCCCAAGCGGCCGGTAGGTCGCCCGAGAAAATACCCGCCCTTCGTGGGCAAGAGAAGCTTCTACGCCCGGCGGTAAGGTTGGCGAGCCCGTGAAGGACACTATAAAACACAACGGCTCTTTTCAGAGCCACCACATTTTAACAAAACGGAGCTGACTGCGTGAAAGTTGGCGGATATTTTCTTTGGTACCCGGTGGGTCGCGCCGTGGTGGTTAAAATATTAACGCAGATTTCATTGTGAAAAAAAAATAAAACAATCCACGTAGCAAATCACCTTTCGGGATTTTAAAATAAATTTTACAAGTTTTAATGTTTGGAGTCGGGATTAATTCGCATTGGTCTGATTTAGTCGCGTCTCACGTGTATACGGGATGTTTTGTTTGATGTCGCCTTCACCGCTCCATTTGAAAAGAGCGCGTTATTTTTCTTTGAAATTCGGATGAGAACATCGCGAATGTCTGATGGTAGGACGGCGATCGTGAGCTTTTTAACCACGGGATCAAACTCAAATCTTCCCAAATTCTCCCACCTCTGTCTTGTGATATCTTTTCCCTCCAGATGCTGCCGGCCTCGAGTCTTTCTGGTACAGCCTTTACTAATTTCAGAATTTCTACGTAATTGTTAATTCACTCGTGGGGTTTGGGCGTCACTGGTTTTATTGTTGTCTATATTTGTCATTGAGAAGGTAGTGATGGGCTGTCGTCCTGAACCGCTGAACCTGAGCGCAGGCGTTTTGTCTGAAAAAGAGATTTGAACAAACCCGTCTCTCAAATAAACTTCTTTTCCTTCGGATTAGTTTTTGAATGTTGTTTCTTAAAATAAAAGCTGGTTAACACATCAGTCTCAAATAAACGTCTTTTCTTTTGGATTATCGTTTTTGAGTGTTGTTTCACAAAATAAAAATTGGTTAATACACGAGTCAAGGGACAAACGAAAAGAATTGATGAGTAGAAGCCTTCAACTTTCCAAATAAAGAGGGTGGGGAGGGGGACAGGAAGTCGAATTCTTTTGTAAGATGAAGACTTGTCGTTCCTGTGCGAACAATTGACCGAGAATTGAACAATTTAACCGGAAAAGCCTCTTGAAGCGATTCGAAATCTTAAGCCACAAAAGTAATCGTATAAAGAATTGCACGGGACAAAATTACTTTGAAGCAATATTGATTTGAATATAGAGACGGTTTTAAACTGCTTTCGTAGCATTCCTACAGTGCAGAAGTGGCCATTCGGTCCATCGAGTCCGCACCGGCCCTCCAAAGAACCTCCCACCCTATCCCTGTAATCCTGCATTTCCCATAGTTAACCCACCCTAACCTACACATTCCTGGTCACTAGACAATTTCCCATGGCCAATCCATCCTAACCTGCACATCTTCTGAATGTGGGAGGAAACCCAAGCAGACACGAGGAGAATGTAATAACTGTTCGGAAGAAATATTTGGACTCCAGTTGCTGACGCTGTTTATCTCTCAGGGTTGCTGATTTTCTCTAGCTCTGCTTTTTTTTTGCTTCAGATCTTCAGCAGCCGCAGTGTTTTGCTTTTGGTCTAAACATTAAACAGCAAAATGAATATTTTAATTGTAGGAAGATTTCTTACGGACAGACTTAAAACTCGCTGTGCATTCCCAGCGAATGCGATCGTTTCACAACGGAGGATGACCAGGAGTATTTCAATTCATTCCACCAAAGAGCAATAATTCGTAAAGTAAACGTGAGATTGAGTCTGGCAGGAATTTACAGGTTTTGGCGGGAATCGATACATGTTACGGCACCATTGGAATACAGACGAAGCATACGGCTGGCCAGCAACGAGAGGTCATAACCTGAGACTTCTTCGACAGAGTCAGCCTTGAACTGATGCATTTTTTTGTTATTGCTGGCTTTGCAGAGGAGACTGGGCAAAGTGCAAGACGGGTTGAACCTTTAGACCGTCAAATATGACTCCATGCTGTGCGTGGTGTCCCTCATTCGAAAGAAAGACTACTCATACCTTCTCCACAACAAGCACCGGAACTGACATTAGCGACATACCGGTAAGAAAGGCATAGGCGTAAACCGACTCAAATCGCAGTATGAAGGTTTCGATTTCCCCAGCTTCGGAAAGAGGCAGAAGCAACAGCAGATGGAACCCCTGGACGAGATCTAACCAAGATCGAAATCAAGAAGATGTCATGGGGTTGAGAGAGGCGTTAATATTTCATCTGCCTTTCTCACAAGAAAACAAAACTTGCAGTGTCCGATCTTCACCATGGATATCCAATCCCTCTACACCTCCATCCGCCATGTCCAGGGCTCCAAGCCCTCCCTTTCTTCCTCGCCTGACATCCCCAACAGTACCCTTCCACCGACACACTCATTCGTTTGGTCGAACTTGTCCTCACACTTAACAATTTCTCCTTCGAATCCTCCAACTTCCTCCAGACCAAAGGGGTAGCCATGGGCCCCAGCTATGCCTGTCTCTTTGTTAGCTACCTAGAACAGGCCATCTTCCAGAGTTACACCAGCACCACTCCCCACCTCTTCCTCCACTACATTGATGACTGCATTGGTGCCAACTTGTTCTCCCACGAGGAGGTTGAACAGTTCATCAACTTCACCAATACATTCCACCCCGATCTTAAATTCACCTGGACCCATCTCTGACACCTCCCTCCCCTTCCTGGACCTCTTCATCTCCATTAATAATGACCAACTTGACACTGACATTTTTTACAAACCCACCGACTCCCACATCTACCTGGATTACACCTCTTCCCACCCTACCTCTTGCAAAAATGCCATCCC
>NC_057746.1:34593162-34601707 GCF_004010195.1 Chiloscyllium plagiosum
ACCTCCCTCTCATTTATCTCCCTACCCTGCAAGCACTCTGCCTCTATTCCTGATGAAGGGCTTTTGCCCGAAACGTCAATTTTCTTGCTCCTCGGATGCTGCCTGACCTGCTGCGCTTTTCCAGCACTACTCTAATCTACACCCTGTGAAGTCCACAACAAGATAACATGTTACTCTTCTAAACTCAAACAGATATATGTCCAAGCTACCGTAAGATAACCCCCTCCACTCAAGCATTAGTTGAATAAACCTTCTTGGAAGTGTATCCAATGCAATTAAAGATTTTCTTAAATAGGCAGACCAGAACTGCACACAGTTCTCAGGTGTGATCTCACTCTGACCCTGACAACTTCGGCAATATATTTCTACATTCAGAGTCCATTCCGCTTGTGCTAAATCACTGAATTCTTTCTGCTTCCTAATCCTTGCTGTACTTGCACACAGGTTCCTGAAGAAAGGCTTATGCCCGAAACGTCGATTCTCCTGCTCCTCGGATGCTGCCTGGCCTGCTGTGTTTTTCCAGCACGACATTTTTCAACTTTGGTACTCCAGCGTCTGCAGTCCTCACTTTCTCCCATTTGTACCTGCATGCAGACATTTTCAATTAATCTAGCAGGATACCCAGATCCCACTATATCTCAACTCTACAAACTTTTTCCAATTAAATATATATGCAGCTGCTCTATTCTGCCTGTCGAAATGCACAATATTCACATTTCCCAACAATTTACACCATCTGTCTTTTTTGCCCAATGATTTAATCTGACTATATCCCTCTGTAGGAGAAAATGAGGAGTGCAGGTGCTGGAGATCACAGTCATAGAGATGTACAGCACGGAAACAGACACTTCGGTCCAACCCGTCCATGCCCATCATATATCCAACCTAATATAGTCCCACCTGCCAGCACCCATATCCCTCCAAACCCTTCCTATTCATATATCCATCCAAATGCCTCGTAAATGTTGCAATTGTACCAGCCTCCACCACTCCCTCTGGCAGCTCATTCCATACACGCACCACCCTCAGTGTGAAAAAGTTGCCCATAAGTCTCTTTTATATCTTTCCCCTCTCACCCTAAACCTATGCCCTCTAGACTGGACTCCCTGACCCCAGGGAAAAGACTTTGTCTATTTATCCTATCCATGTCCCTCATAATTTTGTAAATCTCTATAAGGTCACCCCTCAGCCTCCGATGCTCCAGGGAAAACAGCCCCAGTCTGTTCAGCCTCTCCCTGTAGCTCAAATCCTCCAACCCTGGCAACATCCTTGTAAATCTTTTCTGAACCCTTTCCGACATCTTTCCGACAGGAAGGAGACCAGAATTGCATGCAGTATTCCAACAGTGGCCTAACCAATGTCCTGTACAGCTGCAACATGACCTCCCAACTCCTGTACTCAATACTCTGACCAATAAAGGAAAGCATACCAAACGCCTTCTTCATTATCCTATCCACCTGCGACTCCACTTTCAAGAATCTATGAGCCTGCACTCCAAGGTCTTTTTGTTCAGCAACACTCCCTCGGACCTTATCATTAAGTGTGTAAGTCCAGCTAAGATTTGCTTTCCCAAAATGCAGCACCTTGCATTTATCTGAATTAAACTCCATCTGCCACTTCTCAGTCCATTGGCCCTTCTGGTCAAGATCCTGTTGTAATCTGAGGTAACCCTCTTCGCTATCCACTACACCTCCAATTTTGGTGCCATCTACAAATTTACCAACTGTACCTCTTATACTCACATCATTTATGTAAATGACAAAAAGTAGAGGACCCAGCACCGATCCTTGTGGCACTCCACTGGTCACAGGCCTCCAGTCTGAAAAATAACCCTCCACCACCACCCTCTGTCTTCTACCTTTGAGCCAGTTCTATATCCAAATGGCTAGTTCTCCCTGTATTCCGTGAGATCTAACCTTGCTATCCAATTTCCCATGGGGAACCTTGTTGAACGCCTTACTGACGTCCATGTAGTCTCCTACTGCTCTGCCATCATCAATCCTCTTTGCTACTTCCTCAAAAATCTCAATCAAGTGTTGCTGGAAAAGCACAGCAGGTCAGGCAGCATCCGAGGAGCAGGAGAATCAATGTTTCGGGCATTAGCCCTTCATCAGGAATCATCATCGCTTTGTATATTTTCTGCTTTCATGACATTTTCTAATTAACTAATTGAAAGTCCATAGCATAACATCCTGCCATTGACATGTTGATTCAGTTGTTGTATCCTTTTAGTTACGATTCTGTCATTCCTTCATAATCAAAATGACCATAGTGAAACCAAAGAGTGCAGTTGAAAAGGTCAAATACATTTCACACTTCGACATGTAATGAGCGTAAACACATCATTGGCCTAATTTCTACACCCACTGTACAGCAATCTGCTAGTAATAATTCACACACATGCACACAAAAGCCCACATGCACACATACACATATAAATTTGTACTTGCAGAGTTACATTGTACTTTGCTCAAAAACTGCATGAATCCATGTAAGACTCTGTTAATTCATTTTTTTTAGATTAGAATCAGTCTAAACATTATGGCACAGACAACAGAACACAGGGGGCTAACACCTTCAACATCTGATCTGGGCTGACACCAATGTAACTTTTAAAAAAGTTTTGTGATTTACATATGAAAGAAGTGAAACTAACATGGTCATTCTAACAGATGAGAGACTTAAACAATCAAGGTATTTTTCAATGTATAATTTCAGTTCCATCACACTGTAAACTTTTGCTATAAATTCTGTGTTACAATCGTGTGCTCCACAATCACTTGATGAAGGAGCAGCGCTCCGGAAGCTAATGCTTCCAAATAAGCATGTTGAACTATAACCTGGTGTTTGTGTGATGTTTAACTTTGTACACCCCAGGCCAACACCGGCATCTCCAAATCATCACTGACAGGGTCAGTGACTTGGCTCCGAAGAGGTCGTGGTCCTGGCAGGGGGCGGGAGAAACGTCGTGGGCGGGGCAGCGTCGTGGGCGTGGCCCCCATTGGCGTGGGGCTCCAGGCCGTGGACTGTACCAAGATTGTGGGGATAGGGTTGAACCGTCGTCACGCGGTCGACGATGAAACAGTGGCCTCAACTACGGGGCGTGGCCTGGCTCCAGTGGGTGGGGCGACCGCGGATAGAGGGGCGGGACCTAATCGGCAGGTTGACTCCACTCCGTCCGCTCCCTCTCCTTATTTGGAACGGCGGCGCCGCCGCTCCGGCAGTAGTTGGGGAGCGACGGGCGTGGAGTCGTGGTGGATGGCCGAGAACGTGCCTGTTCGGGGTGATGCACCGGTGGCCGCCGCTCCGGAATCCGCCACAGTCCCGGCCGCCGCTGTCTCCAGGATGAAGGCCGCCCACCGGCCGCAGAAAGGCGGCGGCAGCGCTACCACTGCAGCGGCCGAGCAGATCTTGGAGGCGGTGGCCGCTGTCAAGGAGCGGCAGGCGGCGGCCAAGCTCGGCGGTGCCCTGAAGAAGACTATCTCGGCCGCGGGCTACGAACCGATGGAGAAGGGTGGCCCGGGCAAGGGGGGTTCGGCGGCGGACACCGGGGCCGGTACCTCGGCCACCATGCAGCCGGAACAGAAGCAGCAGGAGGCGGAGGAAGGAGAAGCTCAGCTCCGCCCCAAGGGAAGAGCAACCAAAAAGAAAGCGGCTCCCAAGAGAGCGGCGGCGGCGGCTAAATGCACCAAGAAAGCGGCGGCCAAGAGCCCTCGGAAGAGGACGGCGGCCAAGCCCAGAAAAGCCCCCAAACGGGCGGCGGGGGGCAAGCGTGCAACGGCGGGGAGAAAGAAGTAGAGGCGGTCAGCACCACAGACAGCTTAACATAAAAAAGGCTCTTTTCAGAGCCACTCAAATAACATCTGAAAAAGTTATAACCAGAGAGTAACACGAAAAGCTGGAAGTCTGACAAAACGCACAAAAGTCACACTGAATTCCAAATGTTAGTTGCTTTCTCTCCAGAAGTTGCCAGACTTGATTTTGTCCAGTAAAACCAGAGGATGTTACCCATTCATTACCCTATCCCCACCTGAACTATCTCATTCCCGACAGCGATCCGCTTTACTAAGATTAAGCAATTGCACAATAATTGCATTTATCGCCACCAAAAGCATTCACTTATTTTTTTAATGTGCATTTTTTTTCCCCAGAGAATTAACAGCACAAATCTGGCGTAAAATCTTGCCTAAAAAAAAACCCACTTATGATTCCAGGCTGGTTTCCAACTTTGTGCAATCGGCACCTTGTTTATATCTCTCCAACGAGGGGAAGTATTCGTTCAGAATCTATCCTGCTGAGACGCCCATAATTGGAGACGATACCACAAGTGATAAACCTGTCATAGAGATGTACAGCACGGAAACAGACCCTTCGGCCCTACCCGTCCATGCTGACCAGATATCCCAACCCAATCTAGTCCCACCTGCCAGCACCCGGCCCATATCCCTCCAAAACCTTCCTATTCATATACCCATCCAAATGCCTTTTAAATGTTGCAATTGTACCAGCGCCCACCACTTTCTCATTTCTACCTTGGAAGCTTTGCTTCTGGTTTTAGTTCCCAGTGTGTACATTTATCTATAACCAAAGGTTAAATAAATTCTACGCAGAGAGTGGGTACCTAAGGATAGCTGACGCAAATAAATGGATGCAATTAAGGGATACCTCGAGTATAAAAGGGTAAAAAAGAACAGGAGTAGGCTGATGGCCTGAGACTGGTATATAGGTGGGAGAGTGATGTGGAGCACTAGCACTGGGTTACTGACAGGACTGAAGGGTCTCTTTCTGGGCTATATAACAATGCTTTACTATACCTATTTAAGTTTTTATATATTAGCAGTAAAATCACCAAGCTCCATGAAGGCCTATCGGACAAAGTATTGGAAGTTAAGTTAAATCCAGCGTATTTCAAATTGCATTAAAGTCACCTTTTCATTCCTGAAATTGGTCAGTTTGTAAAATCTCAAATTACAAATCATGAGTCTGGAGAAACTAGGGTGGGAAAAAAATTGTTGTCAATGAAAAATATAATTTTCTGTTCACCAATAGACAGTAGGTGCATGAGTAGGCCATTCTGCCCTTTTGTAAAATCTCAAATTACAAATCATGAGTCTGGAGAAACTAGGTGGGAAAAAAATTGTTGTCAATGAAAAATATAATTTTCTGTTCACCAATAGACAGTAGGTGCATGAGTAGGCCATTCTGCCCTACGAGCCTGCACCACCATTCATTATGATCATGGCTGATCATCCTCAATCAGTATCCTGTTCCTGCCTTATCTCCATAACCCTTGACTCCACTATCCTTGAGAGCTCTATCCAACTCTTTCTTAAATGAATCCAGAGACTGGGCCTCCACTGCCCTCTGGGGCAGAGCATTCCACACAGCCACCACTCTCTGTGTGAAGAAGTTTTTCCTCATCTCTGTCCTAAATGGTCTACCCTGGAATTTTTAAGCTGTGTCCTCTGGTTTATCTTCAGCTGTTATTTGAAATTTCTTGGTTTTTTTAGACTTGAGAAACAGGAGATACGTCCCTCATACATCATCTTCCATTGAATAATATTTTGGTTGATTTTATGACTGATGGGGGAATGCACTGGTAATTACTCAGAGAGTAGTAAGGGTGTGGAATGCTTTGCCTGCAATGGTAGTAGATTTGCCAAGTTTAAGCACATTTATGTCGTCATTGGACAGGCATATGGATGTACATGGAATAGTGTAGGTGGGATGGGCTTCAGATTGGAATGACAGGGCGGCGCAACATCGAGGGTCAAAGGGCCTGTACTGCCCTGTAATGTTCTATGTTCCACGCTATTCATCACAACATTTATATAAATTATTGATTTAATCACTAAAATGGCCAAATTGCTTCATTTATGCATTACAACGTGGAATAAAGGAGATTTTCACCAGCCCTCTTCAATCAATTTAAAAGGCAATCTATTTATTTAACACACTTATTTTTAAAACAAGTGGCGACCACTGGTTATTATTTCTGCAATAATCTGGAATAAAGATCTGTATCCCTTTGATCCCAGTCTCAGACACATTCACACAACACAAAAGATGGCTGTCTGTGCAGAGATGATGTGTTTAAAGAAAGAAATGAGCAAAAGAGTAAAAACAATACACCTCTGATGGAGAATGGTTGCAACAAGTGTTAGAAATAATCATTGGGTAACAGAGCTTGAGTATTACTGAAAGAAGATGTATTGTTGTTGGGTTTTTTTGCCATATGACCATTCAGGAGAGATGTTAGGAAGAACATCTACACACAAAGGGTGAGAGAGGTTTAGAACTCTCCCACAAATGTCAGTGGATGCCGAATTAGTTTCTAATTCTGTTGAGGCGACTGATTCCCCTGAACTGTATTAAAAACCTCCATGTTCACCAACACTTAAGGGAAGCACTATGGGTTACAAGGGCACAAAATATACTCTGGGTGAGGGGGTTTCAGTGTCCACCACCAAGAGTGGCTCTGCAGCAAGACTACTGATGGAGCTAGTCGGGTCCTAAAGGACATAACTGTTAGACTGGGTCTGCGGCTGGTGGTCAGGGAACTAACAAGTGGAAAAAAATCTATTTGACCTCATCCTTAGCAGTCTGCCAGCTGAAGATGCACCTGTCCATGACAGTATTGGTAAGAGTGACCACCACACAGTCCTTATGGAGATGAAGTCCCACCTTCACTTTGAGAATACCCTCCATCTTGTGTGGCACTCTCGCCATGCTAAATGGGACAGAATTCAAACCGATCTAGTGACTCAAGATTGGGCATCCATGAGGTGCTGTGGGCCACCAACAGCATCAGAATTGTATTCCAGCATAATCTGCAACCTCATGGCCTGGCATATCCCTCACTCAGCCATTGCCATCAAGCCAGGAGATCAATGGAGAGTGTAGGAGGGCATGCCAGGAGCAGCACCGGGCATATCTGAAGGTGAGGGGTGAACCTGGTGAAGCTACCAAACAGGACCACTTACATATCAAACAGTATAAACAGCAAGTGATAGACAGAGCTAAGCGATGCCATAGCCAATGGATCAGATCTGCAGTCCTGCCCACATCCAGTCACAAATGGTGGTGGACAATTAATCGACTCACTGGAGGAGGAGGCTCCACAAATATCCCCATCCTCAATGATGGAAGATCTCAACACATCAGTGCAAAAGATAAAGCTGAATCTTTCGCACCAGTCTTCAGTCAGAAATGCAGAGTGAATGGTCTATCTTGGCCCCCTCCAGTGGTCCCCAGCATCACAGATACCAGTCTCCAGCCAATTTGATTCACTTCACGTGATATCAAGAAACGCTGGAGACACTGGATACTACAAAGGCAATGGGCCCTGAGAACATTCCATCAATAATACTGAAGACATGTGCTCCAGAACTTGCTGCTCCCCTCACTAAATTTTTCCAGTACAATTCTACCGATCTACCCGACATTGTGGAAAATTGCCCATGTATGTCCTGCACATCAAAGGCAGGACAAATCCAACTGCCCTATCAGTTTCCTCTCCATCATCAGTAAAGTGATGGAAGGGGTCATCAACAGCGCTGCAGGTGCTGGAGATCAGAGCTGAAAGTGTGTTGCTGGAAAAGCGCAGCAGGTCAGGCAGCATTCAAGGAGCAGGAGAATCGACGTTTCGGGCATGAGCCCTTCTTCAGGAATCCTGAAGAAGGGCTCATGCCCGAAACGTCGATTCTCCTGCTCCTTGGATGCTGCCTGACCTGCTGCGCTTTTCCAGCAACACACTTTCAGCTCATCAACAGCACTATCAAGCAGCAACTGCTCAGTGATGCTCAGTTTGGGTTTCACCAGGGTCACTCAGCTCCTGATCATATTACAGCCTTGGTTCAAACATGGACAGAGGAGCTGAATTCCAGAGGGGAGGTGAGAGTGACAGCCCTTGACATCAAAGCTACTTTCAACCGAGTGTGGCATCAAGGAGCCCAAGCAAAACTGGAATCAATGGGTATCTGGGGGAAAATTCTCCACTGGTTAGAGTCATACCTGACCCACAGGAAGATGATTGTGGTTGCTGGAGGTCAGTCATCTCAGCTTCAGGACATCTCTGCAAGAGTTCCTCAGAGTGGTGTTATAGGCTCAACTATCTTCAACTGCTTCATAAAACATAGAACATTACAGCGCAGTACAGGCCCTTCAGCCCTCGATGTTGCGCCGACCTGTCATACCAATCTGAAGCCCATCTAACCTACACTATTCCATGTACATCCATATGCTTGTCCAATGATGACTTGAATGCACTTAAAGTTGGCGAATCTACTTCCATTGCAGGCAAAGCATTCCATACCCTTACTACTCTCTGAGTAAATAAACTACTTCTGACATCTTCTTTTAACTATCACCCCTCAATTTAAAGCTATGCCCCGTCATGCTCGCCGTCACCGTACTTGGAAAAAGGCTCTCCCTGTCCACCATATCTAACCCTCTGATTATCTTATATGTCTCTATTAAGTCACCTCTCAACCTTCTTCTCTCCAACAAAAACAGCCTCAAGTCCCTCAGCCTTTCGTCGTAAGAC
>NC_057746.1:34602392-34606901 GCF_004010195.1 Chiloscyllium plagiosum
TCTTTCAGCAAGCCAATTACTGATCCAAACTGCTATATCTCCCACAATCCCATTCCTCCGTATTTTGTACAATAGCCTGCTGTAGGGAACCTTATCGAACGCTTTGCTGAAATCCATATACATCACATCAACCGGTTTACTCTCATCTACCTGTTTGGTCACCTTATCAAAGAACTCAATAAGGTTAGTGAGGCACGACCTACCTTTCACAAAACCGTGCTGACTATCCCTAATCAAATTATTCCTTTCTAGATGATTATAAACCCTATCTCTTATAACTTTTTCCAACACTTTACCAACAACTGAAGTAAGGCTCACTGGTCTATAATTACCAGGGTTGTCTCTACTCCCCTTCTTGAACAGGGGAACCACATTTGCTATCCTCCAGTCTTCTGGCACTATTCCTGTAGACAATGATAATTTAAAAATCAATGTCAAAGGCTCAGCAATCTTCTCCCTGGCTTCCCAGAGGATCCTAGGATAAATCCCATCCAGCCCAGGGGACTTATCTATTTTCACACTCTGCAGTAATTCTAATACCTCTTTCTTGTGAACCTCAATCCCACCTAGTCTAAGGTATGAAGGTATAAGGTATGAAGTGGGGATGTTCGCCAATGATTGCACAATGTTCAGCACTATTCACAACTCCTCAGATACTGAAGCAGTTTGTTTCCAAATGCAACAAGACCTGGCCAATATCTAGTGACAAGTAACATTCACGCCACACAAATATCAGATTATGACAATCACTAATAAGAGACAATATAATCACTACCCCATAACATTCAATAATGTTACCATCACTGACCCCCACCCCACCACCACCACCACTATCAATATCCTGGGAATTATCATTGATCAGAAACTACAACTGGACTCACCACATAAATGCAATGGCTACAAGAGCAGGTCAGAGGCTGGGAATCCTGTAGCAAGCCATTCACCTCCTGACTTCCCAAAGCCTGTCCACCATCTACAAGGCACAAGTGGATGGAATACTGCCCACTTACCCTGGTTGGGGGCAGATCCAACAACACTCAAGAAACTTGATACCATCCAGGACAAAGCAGCCCCTGCTTGATTGCTGTCACATCCACAAACATACCCTCCTTCCACTCCACTGACGCTCAGTTGCAGCAGTGTGTACCGTCTACAAGATGCACTACAGAAATTCAACAAAGATCCTCAGGCAGCACCTTCCAAACCCAGGGCCACTTCCATCCAGAAGGACAAGGGCAGCAGCTACACAGGAGCACCACCCCCTGCAAGTTCCCCTCCGAGCCCGTTACCATCCTGACTTGTAAATATATAGCCATTCCTTCACTGTCACTGGCTCAAACTCCTGAAATTCCCTCCCTAAGGAATTGCAGGTGGATTGCAGTGGTTCAAGAAGACAGCTTACCACCAAGTTCTCAAGGGATGGCAACCAGGGAGAACAATAAATACTGGCCAGCCAGTGATGCCCACATCCCACAAAATGAATAGAAAAATTGAAAAGTGGAATAGGAAATGAATCAAACTTTCTAACTGCATTGACTTTGTGGTAATCAACTCATAAGTTTTGGGCAAAAGTGAGGGCTGCAGGTGCTGGAAACCAGAGTTTAGATTAGAGTGGTGCTGGGAAAGCACAGCAGGTCAGGCAGCATCCGAGGAGCAGGAAAATCAACATTTCGGGCAAAAGCCCTTAGCTTTTGCCCAAAACATCAATTTTCCTGCTCCTTTGATGCTGCTCATAATTGTTGGGTACCATCTGATTTTGGCAGCATTACTATTGGTGTACTCCAGTCACTGCAACTCACTTTGGTCATGTTATCTTTGAGCAAGCATTCAATTTCTTTTTGAACCTGTGCCAATTTTAAAGGGTTAAGCCTATAAGGATGTTGCTTAATTAGAACAACATTTACTTTATCTGCACCACACATAATTAGATTAATGTTTCCCAGCTTATTCCCATTTTTCTCTCCATGTGTTTGTAAAGTCTATTTCAGGTCACTTGAATTTCTGTCTGAAAATTAACTCAATAATTTATCCCAATTTTTGTCCTCATTGTCTGATTTAATGTGAGGAATATCAAACTCAAATTTATCTGAACCTGATTCTTCACTCTGCGTTGTAACCAGTTTGCTTTCCTTCCCTGTCAAAATGCCTTATGAGCATATTCACATGACATACTCTGTTTTCCTTCTATCTGGGATTCTTATCAAATGCATCCTTTGACGTGTCCTTGAGGTAAAAGTCCTTCATATCTCTATCTACCCTCTGCCCTTCTCCTGTACTCACACCAGTGTTTACCTCTGGGTTTTGAAGTTAAAGCTACAAGCTGAGCTGTCGCCTTTTCCTTCTGAGTTTCATTGTCAGACACATTCTTACAAGTGTCAATAAGTCCCATCAGTTTCCCTCATTCTGAAGGAACGTGTCCCACCCTGTTACAGTGGAAACACCTCGGCTTGCAATTTTGACCTCCACCTTTAGTACTTTTCCTTCTGGTCTGAGGAGGGCAGCTTGGGCATTCCCAGCTTCCCATAAGACATTGAGTTTGATTTATTGTCACATGTACCGAGATAGAGTGAAAAGTGTTGTTATGCATGAGATTCCCAGTACATCAGGGAGGCAGAATAGAGTGCAAGATATAGTGTTACAGCTACAGGGATGGTGCAGAGAGAGAGAGAGAGAGATCTGAATTACCACTTGAGAGATCTGTTCAAAAGTCTTATAACAGCGGGGAAGAAGCTGCTCTTGAATCTGTTCATACATGTATTCAAACTGTTGCATCTTCTGCCTGATGGAAGGGGGTGGCTGAGAGTATACCTGGGCTGGGAGGAGTCTTTGATTATGTTGGCTGCCTTCCCGAGGCAGTGGGAAGATGGAGTCAATGGATGGAAGGCTGGTTTGTGTGGTGGACTGGGCTGTTTTTGCAGCTCTCTATTGTTTCTTATGGTCTTGGGCAGAGCAGTTACCGTACAATGCTGCACTACATCTGGATAGAATGCTTGCTATGATACATCTATAAGAATTGGTAAGAGTCTTTACGGACGTGCTGAAATTCCTGAGCCTCCTGAGGAAGTAGAGGTACTTGATGGTGCTTTCTTGATGGTGGCATCAACATGGGCGGACTTTTTAAAAATTCATTTGCAGGATGTGGGCATTGCTAGCTAGACCAGCATTTATTGCCCAGATTGTACCATACAAAATGCATTAGGTTAGCAGAACAGAGTGCAGAATGCAGTGTTACAGCCACAGAGAAGGTACAGAGAGAGAGACCAACATTGTCTATTCAAGTGTCTGATAACAGCAGGGAAGAAGCTGTTCTTGAATCTGTAGGACAGAGGAGCAGAATGAGGCCATTCGGTCCATCGAGGTTGCTCTGCCATTCAATGATGTCTAATATGTTTCTCAACCCCATTTTCCTGCCTTCTCCACATACATCATCACCTGCACTTTATATCTTGCACTTTATTTTGGTTAATTACAAAGAAATCTCATGGATAATTAAGTACTGAAACAGTGATTTAGACTTTATTGCATGCAGCAATCAAAATAAGACCCTTCAAGTCAGCAAGTTAAGCCTCATAAAACTTGGCTATTACCTGATGAATGCTGGCACTTAGTCACAATTCCACCAACAGTGTCAGTGCCTGGAAGTGTCCAGGGTTTGATCTTTGTGCAGTGTTGTTCTCTGAAGTTCTGCTAAAGGTGGAGTTCCGGTGTCAAATTCTTATACAGGTTTTCATCCTTCAGGTCCAGCATGTGATGTTATTTATGATTCCTTAGGTTCTTCCATCCACAGTATTTCAGTCTGTAACTTGCCTCCTTATCAGAAGGAGCTTCTTAGTTCCTTGTTACATTTGGCATTAACTGTCTGTTTAAAGACACAGCTTTCCTGCAGTTAACTCCTTAAATCCTTCTGCAGGGCAATCCTTGTTCCTGTGGCATGAGACAGCCAGTTATTCAGCAGGTGTCAAAGCAATTCTGTTCCTGTAGCTGCAATTCCCTTTTTTCTCAGAAGTGGCTGATTGTTTTCAATTCCTGCATATGTATGTTCTTGTTCCTTAATAGGTCATTCCAGACAGAGTTACTGCTGCTTCTTTCTGTGTGTAGCAGCTTATTGTTTATTGATTTATTCAGTAAGTGAATAGTTATCAAAATTCTGAAGTCTATGCTTCACAGCAGTGGATAAAGTCGGTGAGATAGAAGTGGGATATTGATGGAGTTGTGTGGTGATGCTGCAGCTTTAAGAGGTTATTTTGTCCTGGTTTTATTTTGAAGAGAGGTTTTAAGGCAGAGGCACTGAACAGACTATGATTCTCTGAACAATGTATGAAGCTTTGGGTGCTTTTTATAAAAGCTGGAACAATAGATGCAGCCTGAATGGGTGTGGCTCAGCTCCTACCCAGGGAACCAGCGATCTTTAATTTAACTTTCAATAGTTGCTGCTGGGATGTGAGAGGCATGGATAGGGTAAATAGACAAAATCTTTCTCCTGAGGTGGGGGAGTCCAGAACAAGAGGG
>NC_057746.1:34606941-34611073 GCF_004010195.1 Chiloscyllium plagiosum
GGTGCTGGCAGGTGGGACTAGATTGGATTGGGAAATCTAGTCGACATGGATGAGTTGGACTGAAGGGCCTGTTTCCGTGCTGTACATCTCTATGACTAAGTGAAAGCTATTTTCCCCCCTCTCTCGGTTACAAGGAAGGGTTTGGAGGGATATGGGCCGGGTGCTGGCAGGTGGGACTAGATTGGATTGGGAAATCTAGAAGGGCCTGTTTCCGTGCTGTACATCTCTATGACTAAGTGAAAGCTATTTTCCCCCCTCTCTCGGTTACAGCCCCAAGCTCAGGGTTCATTGCCTGCTACATGAGCTGCATGAGACAATATCTGTTTTCTGAATTTGCATTTTGCTAAGACGTGTGTTTATGGGATGTTAGGATATTGGAAAAGTTAGTAAGTAATAGTTACTATATCTATTGTTCTGTTCAGTTTTTCAATTCCTTCTTTCTTTTGTTATGTTCTGACTAAAGTGGATGAATAAAGTGTGTTTTGCTTTAAATCTGATAGTTTGACCAATCAAACTGCATCTGGAACGCAGCACCTTACATTTACCCTTAAACTAAAGGGTTTGGTTCGGTCTTAAGCAGGTATAGAAATATGGTAGAAAGGCAACAAGGACTGTCCACTTAATATTCAAGGAGACCAAGTCAGAGAGTCAGAGCGATGTACAGCACGGAAACAGACCCTTTGGTTCAACTTGTCCATGCCCACCAGAAATAATAAATTAATCTATTCCCATTTGCCCCTCTAAACCCTTCCTATTCCTGTACCCATCCAGATGCCTTTTAAAGGAGCAATATGGTGGCTCAGTGGTTAGCCCTGCTGCCTCACAGCGCCTGGGTTTGATTCCAGCCTTGGGCGACTGTCTGTGTGGAGTTTGCACATTCTCCCCGTGTCTGCGTGGGTTTCCTCCGGGTGCTCCAGTTTCCTCCCACAGTCCAAAGATGTGCAGGTTAGGTGAATTGGCCATGCTAATTTGCCCGTAGTGTTAGGTGCATTAGTTAGGGGAATGTGTCTGGGTGGGTTGCTCTTTGGAGGGTCAGTGTGGACTTGTTGGGCCGAAGGGCCTGTTCCCACACTGTAGGGAATATAATCTTAAAAAAAATGTTGTAATTGTACCAGCCTCCACCACTTCCTCTGGCAGCTTATTCCATACATGCACCACCCTCTGTATGAAAAAGCTTCCCCTCAGGTCCCTTTTAAATCTTTCCTATCTCACTTTAAACCTCTGCCCTCTAGTTCTGGACTCACCTACCCTGGGGAAAAAAACCTTGTCTATTTACCCTATCCATGCCCCTCATGATCTTATAAACCTCTAGGAGATCATCCCTTAGCCTCCGATGCTCCATGGAAAACAGCCCCAGTCTATTCAGCCTCTCCCTTTACCTCAAACCCTTGGCAACTTTGGTGTAAATCTTTTCTGAACACCCTTCCTATAGCAGGGAGACCATAATTGCACACAGTATTCCAAAAGTGGCCTAATCAGGTGTTCAGAATAAGACAGGCATAAGAACATCAGAACTCGGAGCAGGAGTAGGCCATCCGGCCCTTCGAGACTGTTCCACCATTCAATATGATCAGGGCTGATCTTTTTATGGCCTCAGCTCTACTACCATCATAACCCTTAATTCCTTCTCTGTTCAAAATATTATCTATCTTAGCTTCAAAAACATTTACTGAAATAACGTCAACCACTTCACTGGCAAGGAATTCCATAGATTCTCAACTCTCTGGGTGAAGAAGTTTCTTCTCAATTCAATCTGAAATGTGCTCCCCCTAACTTTAAGACTATACCCTTTTGTCCTAGTTTCACCCGCCAGTGGAAACATCCTCTGTATATCGATCTTATCCAATCCCTTTATAATTTTATATGTTTCTCTAAGATTCCCCCCTCATTACTCTAAATTCCAATGAATATAATCCTCGTCTACTCAGTCTCTCCTCAGAAGCCAACCCCCTCAACTCCAGAATCAACTGAGTGAACCTCCTCTGCACACCCTCCAGTGCTAATACATCCTTTCTCAAGGAAGGACACCATAGCTGCACACAGTACTCCAGGTGTGGTCTCACCAGCACCGTATAAAGCTGCAACATGACCTTCCTGCTTTTAAACTCAAGTCCTTTAGCAATGAAGGACAAAATTCCATTTGCCTTCCTAATTACATGTTGTATCTTTTTTAATTTTAAAAATACACTTTATCCATAAAATTATTTTGATGTCTGTACAATTGGTGATGCCATACATACATATACATTCCATTTCTTTAGATACAAGAATCGGAATTAATCATTCGTATGTACAAATCTGTACATTGACTATCCAGATATTCTGCTGAGGCATCAGCGGGGCCCGATTACTGAGTGGGCCCCCTGTTCTTCATAGGAAGACAGACCTTACACAGTGGTCTTTCCCCACCGCGCCTTGGCAGCAGCTGCCCCAAACCTCAGCGCATCCCTCAACACGTAGTCCTGGACCTTGGAATGTGCCAGTCTGCAACACTCAGTCAGGGTCAGCTCCTTCAGCTGGAAGGTCAACAGGTTTTGGGCAGACCAGAGAGCGTCCTTCACCGAGTTGATGATCCTCCAGGTACAGTTGATGTTCGTCTCGGTGTGCGTCCCGGGGAATAGATCGGAGAGCACAAAATCCCACGTCACGGGACAAATCTCGACAAACGCCACTGCATTCATCTCTAGACTTCCTTTGCGTAGGCACATTCCAGAAGGAGGTGTGTGACAGTCTCGTCCCCCCCGCAGCTGCTTCGAGGGCAGTGTGCGGTGCGGCTGAGAGTCCGGGCATGCATAAAGGATCTCACAGGCAGAGCCCTTCTCACCACCAGCCAAGCCATGTCTTGGTGCTTGTTGGAAAATTCTGGCGATGAGGCATTCTGCCAAATGGCTTTGACAGTCTGCTCAGGAAACCGCTCGATAGGATCCGCCCTCTCCTTTTCTCAAGGACATTACGTGCTGACTACTTCCTGATAGACTTGTGGTCAAAGATGTTTTTCTTCATAAATTTCTCCACGAAGGACAGGTGATACGGAACGGTCCAACTACTCGGAGCGTTCCGCGGCAGCGAGGCCAGGCCCATCCTTCGCAACACAGGGGACAGGTAGAACCTCAGTACGTAGTGACACTTGGTGTTCTGTGTACCGGGGATCCACGCACAGCTTGATGCAACCACACACAAAGGTGGCCATCAGGGTGATGGTGGCGTTGGGTGAGTTTTTTCCCCCGTTGCCCAGATCTTTATATGTGGTGTCCCTTTGGACCCGGTCCATCTTTGATCTCCATATAAACTGGAAGATGGCCCGGGTGACTGCGACGGCACAGGTTCTGGGGATAGGCCAGACCTGTGCCACATATAACAATGCTGACAGTGCCTCATACCTGATGACCAGGTTTTCATCCGCGATGGAGAGCAACCTTTGCTCCCATCTGCCTAGTTTCTGCCTCACTTTGCTGATACGCTCTTCCCAAGTCTTGGCACACGCCCCAGCCCCTTCCAAACCAAATACCCAGCACCTTCAGGTGTTATACCAGCAGACCAACCTTCTGTGATTCATGCACAGGGATACCCAGGTCCCTCTACACAGCAGCATGCTGCAATTTTTCACCATTTAAGTAGTAGCACTTTTTACTGTTACTCCTATCAAAATGGATGACTACACATTCATTAACACTTTATTCTCTCTGCCAGACCTTTGCCCACTCACTTAAAATACCTATGTTCCTCTGCAAAGTTCCGCAGTCCTCCACAAACTTTGCTCTGCCATCCATCTTAGTGTCATCAGCAAACTTTCACACACTACACATGGTCCGCAGCTCATCTATGTAAATTGTGAATAATTGCACTCTCCAAACTGATCCCTGAGGAACACCACTGACTGCCAACCAGAATAGCATTCATTTATCCCCACTGTTTGCTTCCTGTTAGTCAACCAATCCTCTATCCATGCTAATATGTTACCTGTAATGTCATGCATATTTGTCTTATGCAGCAGCCTCTCATGAGACACCTTGTTGAAGGCAGGCAAAGAAAGGAGGATGGGGTGGCAATGCTGACTAGAGAAGACATTACAGAGTGGAAAATAGGGGAGATTTCTGATGGGGCAAGGACATAATCCATTTGTTTAGAGTTG
>NC_057746.1:34611573-34618058 GCF_004010195.1 Chiloscyllium plagiosum
TCCCCTGTGTACAGGACATCACACCGACAGCAGGGTGTACCCCCCAATCCCCTGTGTACAGGACATCACACCGACAGCAGGGTGTACCCCCCAATCCCCTGTGTCCAATCTGACATTCCTCACGTCTACCTTCCTCCCCCCCTCCCCCAACTCCCATTGCACGACTGCTGGAGAATCGCTGAATCTCAGCCTTCAATATACATGTGGTCTCTACCCCCACACCTCTCTCTCTGTGGAAAGGACGTGTAAAGACCCACAACCCCCCGAGAGAAGGAACTCCATCCCATCTCCCTCTGAATGGGTGCCCCTTTATTCTGCCCCATGACAGTGAGATGGGAGGGGAACATCCCCTCAGCACTGACCCTGTCAAGTGCCAATATGTTACATTGAGATCACCTCTCATTCCTCTAATCTCCAGTGGGTAGAGTCCCAACTTGTTCAGCCTTTGCTCTTAAGACAATCTCTCCATCCCAGTGACCGTTCTGTGAAGGGTCTCCAATGAAATGAAACCTTTCCTGAAATAACAGAGAACCGAAGCTGCTCAGAGTACTCCAGATGTGGTCTCCGCAGCTCTGGATTAGTGGTGCTGGAAGAGCACAGCAATTCAGGCAGCATCCGAGGACAGGCAAAATCGACGTTTCGGGCAAAAGCCCTCTCCGCAGCACCTTGTACAGCTGCAAGAAGACTTGCCTATTCTCATACTCCAACCACGTCCCCCCCACCCCCCACCCCCCCCCCCCCCCCCAAGAACTAACACTTATTGGCCAAACACGTTTGGTTTTCAAAAAACTGAACCTCTGTAGACAGAAATCTACATTTCCTCTTGAGCTGGTCTCTGTTTGTGCATTTATTTGGTTTGTTTGGGAGGTTATATTTTCATGTCACAATCCAGTCCTTCAATACTTGACCAATAAATCGACAATTTAGCAATAGTTGATGAAACATGGGCCAATGGATTTTTAAAATGTATTTCAAGTCCAATGGAGAAAGAGAGTTATGACTGACCATGTTGGGAACTGGGTAAGATAATTAAATTCATGTTTTGAATGATGTAGTGAGGAGGTGAGGGAAATAAAATACGCACCTCCCATTCGGAACTTAAGATAATGTAGAGCTGGGAAGCCTGTTAGATTGGAAGGTGAATGTGAGTTTGTTTGTAGGACCACTTGCACAGCTACACTGGAGACTCAGTGTTACATGATAAAGACCCAAACTCAGGCGAGTTAGACTTCAATGCAAGTTCGCTCATACCTTCCCAAAATTCAAGTCCGACTGTTTCAAATGTCCTGGAACTGAAAAGATTCACAGCGATAAAAAATCTGCAAGCTGTCAATCCGAACAGGAAGAGGCTCATCCCAGACACCAGCTTTGGTACTCGTCCCATTCATTCCCATCCTAGCCTCCCTGAAAGTGCCACCCAGTTAATCCCACTCTCCAGGTGTCGCTCTCTGGGCGGTCTGAAGCTGTTGATCTTCCAGCTAAAGGAGTTGACCCTGACTGAGTGTTGCAGATTGGCACATTCCAAGGTCCAGGACTACGTGTTGAGGGACGCGTTGAAGCTTGGGGCAGCTGCCGCCAAGGCGCGGTGGGGAAAGACCACTGTGTAAGGTCTGCCTGCCTAAGAAGAACAGGGGGCCCACACAGTCATTTGGGCTCTGCTGGCGCCTCAGCTAAATATATGAACATATGATTGATAAACCTTCAAGGAGGAGAAAGTGAGGACTGCAGATGCTGGAGATCAGAGTTGGAAATGTGTTGCTGGAAAAGCGCAGCAGGTCAGGCAGCATCCAAGGAGCAGGAGAAGAAGGGCTCATGTCCGAAACGTCGATTTTCCTGTTCCCTGGATGCTGCCTGACCTGCTGCGCTTTTCCAGCAACACATTTTCAGCTCTGATAAACCTTCAGACCTGTATATACAAATGATAAATTCTGATCTCTGTATGTACATGTTTACATATGTATGGCATGACCAACCGTACAGACCATCAAATTATTTTATGAATAAAGTATATTTTTGAAATAGAAAAAATCCCACTCTCCAGGTGTCAGTCGGCAATCTCCGAGCCAGACATTCGCAGGTTCAAATCCCACCTCAGGACATTCATTACCAGAACGGGAGACACAGGAGCAGGAGTGGGCCATTCAGCCCATCTAACCTGCTCCACCATTCGGTACAATCGTAGCCGATCTAAGGCTTCAAACACATTTCCCTCACTCTCCTTTTCCTTTTGTAGATGGATCAATGGGAGGTTCCCAGGAGTGAAAACAAGGTGGGTTATTGTCTGAAATGGTGAGAGATTGGGAAAGGGGGGGGGTGCAGTGAGACCTGGGTGTCCCTGTACACCAGTCGCTGAGAGTAAACATTGCAGGAACAGCAGGAGGTGAAGAAGGGAATTGGGATGTTGGCCTCGATACTGAGAGGGTTGGAGTACAGGAGCAGGGATACCTCACTGTAACTGGGCAGGGCCTTGGTGAGACCACACCGGGAGGACTGTGGGGGCTGTTTGGGTCTCCTTATCCGGAGAAGGATGTTCCGGTGATGGAGGGAGAGCAGCAAAGGTTTACCAGGCTGATCCCCGGGATGGCAGGACTGACGGATGCAGAGATACCGGATTGGTTTAGGATTATATTCACCGGAGTTCAGAAGAATGAGGGGGAAATCTCACAGAAAATTCTAACAGGGACTGGACAGGGTAAACACAGGAAGGATCTTCCCAATGACCAGCCTGGCTGCATCCAATCTGTGGAATTCTTTACCACAGAGGGCTGTGGAGGCTGTGTTGTGGCAGAGAGCTGTTTAATCAGGGAGGAGGGGAATCGAGAGTTAGGCAGAGGAGGCAGGATAGTGGGGTTGGATGGTGGAGCAGGCTGGATGGGAAGGGATGAATGGCCTCTGTCTGCTCTCCCGTCCCATGCTGATTAACACAAACAGCCTATGGCTGTCGCTGCAGCAGGATGACTCCTCGGTTTTAGCTGTCGCTGATATACCCACTCTCACTCTCAGCCAGAACTGCTGCCTGATACAAACCCTTTGGGGTATCAGGCTAACTTCAGCGCCAGCCCCTCTATATGCCGGCTGTTTCCAGCAGTGACCGGCTGGGTAACTAGAGAAACACACGTTAATAAAACAACTCCGGAGAAATCCAAATGCTATGTGTGGGAAGATTTAAGGATCCAATCGAACCTGCCATTAGGGACTGGGAACACAATTGTTTCTCTGGAAGCAAGGAAGGGAAACACTCAAAGGATGAAATTTGTGGGGAGAAAGCGAGGGAGTGTAAGGAAGGCAGATTTGCATCGATGCAGCGCCTCTTGCGACTGCAAACTTGGCCCTGAAGAGCTGCTGAAATGAAGGATTGTGGAGCTGTCCGACATGTAGTCATTGATCTGTTCACAATGGGACCAGGTCAAGAACATCTGTTTCAGTGATCTACTTCAGATCTTTCACAGCAAGTGTTCCCTGCTCTCCCCCAGCTCCCCAAACCCGGCCACAGCTGTCAGAGCAGGCCCGGGCCTGGGATTCACTGGGTCAGGTTCAATAAAACCTGAGGGGCCAGTCAGTTTGGATGGAGGTGAGGAGAGATTTCTTCTCTCTTAGAGTCGAGGGTCTTTGGGATTCTCTCTCTCTTTGCGAGGGCTGCTCCAGCATTGAACAGATTCCAAGCTGGGATCTACCGGGTATTGGTCTCACAGACAGTGATGGAAACATAGCAACTAGGAGCAGGAGTAGGCCGTTCGGCCCTTCCAGCCTGTTTCCCCACTCAATATGATCATGGCTGATCATCCAAATCAGTCTCCCGTTCCCACTTTCTCCCACAAACCCTTTGATCTCTTTAGCCTCAAGAACTATATCTACCTCCTTCGTGAAAACATCCAATGTTCTGTCCCCAACCCCTCTGTGGCTGTGGATTCCACAGACTCGCCACTCTCTGGGGGAAAGTGAGGACCGCAGATGTTGGAGTTGAGTCAAGAGTGGGGTGCTAGAAAAGCACAGCAGGTCAGAAAGCATCCGAGGAGCAGAAGAATCGACGTTTCAGGCAAGAGCCCTTCATCAACAATGGGACCAGGTCAAGAACATCTGTTTCAGTGATCTACTTCAGATCTTTCACAGCAAGTGTTCCCTGCTCTCCCCCAGCTCCCCAAACCCGGCCACAGCTGTCAGAGCAGGCCCGGGCCTGGGATTCACTGGGTCAGGTTCAATAAAACCTGAGGGGCCAGTCAGTTTGGATGGAGGTGAGGAGAGATTTCTTCTCTCTTAGAGTCGAGGGTCTTTGGGATTCTCTCTCTCTTTACGAGGGCTGCTCCAGCATTGAACAGATTCCAAGCTGGGATCTACCGGGTATTGGTCTCACAGTGATGGAAACATAGCAACTAGGAGCAGGAGTAGGCTGTTCGGCCCTTCCAGCCTGTTTCCCCACTCAATATGATCATGGCTGATCATCCAAGTCAGTCTCCCGTTCCCACTTTCTCCCACAAACCCTTTGATCTCTTTAGCCTCAAGAACTATATGTACCTCCTTCGTGAAGGTCCAATGTTCTGTCCCCAACCCCTCTGTGGCTGTGGATTCCACAGACTCGCCACTCTCTGGGGGAAAGTGAGGACCGCAGATGTTGGAGTTGAGTCAAGAGTGGGGTGCTGGAAAAGCACAGCAGGTCCGAAAGCATCCGAGGAGCAGAAGAATCGACGTTTCAGGCAAGAGCCCTTCATCAGGAATTCCTAATTGGGAATTTCAGCCTGGAACCTTTCCTGGGATCCCACGCACAGTCCTGCTTGGTTTAGCCTTGTTTCATAGTAATAGAAGCAGGAGTAGGCCATTTGGCCCATTGAATCTGCTTTATCATTCACTGAGATCATGGCTGATCTATCCATTGTCCCAGCTCCTCCTCCCTGTACTATCCCCATAACCCTTAATTCCCCTACCGTGGAATTCCATCCAACTGTGTCTTGAATATATTTAATGAAGCTGCTGTACTGCTTCTTTGGGCAGAGAATTCCATAAAATTCACCACGCTCTGGCAAAAGCAGTTCCTCCTCATCCCTGTCCTAAATCTACTCCCCTTAATCTTGAGGCCGTGACCCCCAGTCCTAGTCTCACCCACCAGCAGAAACAACTTGCCTGCCTCTACCTATCTATCCCTTTCATAAGTTTATATGTTTCTATAAGATTGTTCTCTGGGATCCTGCACACCATCCCACTCAGTATAGCCTTGTTTCCTGGGATCCCGCGCACAGTCCCAGAGATTAGGAGACAGAATTCCTTCTCTCAGAGGATTTTCACTCTTGGGAATGCCTAGCCACAGAGAGCTTTGGTGGGGGGGGAGGAGGGGGGGGGGGGGGGGTGTGGCAGAGCCCCTGTGGATATTGAAGGCTGAGAGATTCTCAATAAGTCTGGGAGTCAAGGGAAAGTGGAAGAAGTGGACGTGAAGAATGTTGGGTCAACCATGCAGGTGTGATGGGAAAAATGGCCTACCCCCGTTCCTATTTCCTACAGGGCTTACTTGGTCTTTGAAGGGTCGGTGTTTCTGCACTTTGGGGATTCTATAGACTTCTATGGGATATGTGGGAGATAATGAGGGAAGAGGACAGAGAGACACATTATGTTCCCATTAGTGAAGGGGTTAATGACCAGGGGGTATAGATTGAAGGCAAAAGATAGAAGGCTAAGGGTGAGTGGTTGAGGAGATGTCTCCTTCTGAGGATGGTGAGAGTCTGGAACCTGCCAACACAAAGGGTGGCAGTGTCAGAAACTGTTTAGATCAAAGGAAAATCCTGCAGAGGCTGGAAATCTCAAGCCCAGGGAGAGAGAGAGAAAGCACTGGAGAAACTCAGCAGAACTAGCACAGTAGGAATTCTAATCTTGTAGATTCTAGTCTGTGGAGAGACAAATTGAGTTAATGTTTCGGGTCCTGTGACACTCCTTCAATCTTTAAATATTCGCCTGCACTGACATAACCTCCTGAGCCAAGGGCCAAAGATGTGGAAAGTGGGATTGGCATAGAGTCAGATTGATGTTGTTATGATGATGAGTCAAATGGCGTTCATCTTTCTGTAAAGATCAGAGACTCTTGGGGCAGGACAGAGAAAGAAAGAGAGAGATAGACAGGATAATTAGTTCTTTCTGTCTGCAAGACAGAACAAAACTGTGATGACACTGCTGCCATCTCAGCTTTCTGGGATACAATAAGCCTTTCATTGAGGTGGGTCCATGAATCTGCTGGTGAGTCTTTACTGAGACGGAGTTAGTGTCTGGTGATCTCAGCCCCAGTCAGTGACACCCATTTGGGATCTGGCCATACAACCCCCAACCTTCGGCCTGGCCTCGTTCCCATAGGGATCTCAGACACTCATCATTCTGACATCATGTCAAATCCCTCCCCACCCCCCTCCCTCACTGCCCTGCGGTGCAGGCTTTCAGCAGAGCTACAAACACAGCAGAACCTCTCCTCATCTTCCCTCCTTCCTTTCCCCACCTCCCTTGCCCTCCTC
>NC_057746.1:34619078-34629199 GCF_004010195.1 Chiloscyllium plagiosum
TTGAGAAGGTGGGGGTGAGCTGCATTTACTGCCCCTGTCCCTAGTTGCCCCCCCCTTTGAGAAGGTGGGGGTGAGCTGCATTTACTGCCCCTGTCCCTAGTTGCCCCCCCCTTGAGAAGGTGGGGGTGGGCTGTATTTACTGCTCCTGCCCCTAGTTGCCCCCCTTGAGAAGGTGGGGGTGAGCTGCATTTACTGCCCCTGTCCCTAGTTGCCCCCCCCTTGAGAAGGTGGGGGTGAGCCTTACCTGAGGCCAGACCTGAGTAAGGACGACAGATCTCCCTCCCTGATTGACATTCGTGAACCAGATGGGTTTTTACATTGACAGTTTCATGGTCACCAGCACTGAGACTAGTTTACAATCCCAGATTTATTAAATTAATCCAAATTCCACTGCTGCTGTGTGGAATTTGAGCCTGTCAGTAGGGCATTAGTCCTGAGCCTTTGCATGAGGAGTTCAGTGACATAGAAAACAGGAGAAGGCCATTCAGCACTTTGAGCCTGCTCCACCATTCAATACAGTGGTGGTAGATCATCCAACTCAATCCCCTGTTTCCACTTCCTCTAAACCATTACACCCACTAACATTACCTCCGCTACCCCTTGGCTATTGCTGAATTGTGGGTAAAAGTAGTTGCACTTGGAGGGGAAAAAAACAGGTTTTCCATCTGCACACAAGCCCCATCTTCAAAATACTGTGTGTATCAACGTTGATTTGATGCTGCTCCAGGGAGGATTGTGTTCCCATGATCAAAGCACTATATGAATGCAAACTATTGTTATTGGAAAAGCACAGCAGGTCAGGCAGCATCCAAGGAGCAGGAGAATCAATGTTTCGGGTATAAACCCTTCATCAGGGGCTTATGCCTGAAACGTCGATTCTCCTGTCTCTCGGATGCTGCCTGACCTGCTGTGCTTTTCCAGCACCACTCTCTCGACTCTGATCTCCAGCATCTGCAGTGTTCACTTACTCCAAACGATTGTTGTTGCCATCTTCAATGGATATTCAAGCTGGGCAGGGTAGTACATGCAAAACCAAGGTCACTTTAGTGGTTCCCCTCACTTTCACACCCTTCTGTGTTAGCTCCACACCCCATCTCCACTATCTGTCCCAAAATTCTCTTCCAGTGAGTAAAGCTCACAAATCTCCTCTGCCTCTGAGTTAAATTTAAATTGCTTCAGGCTGTGGTCAATCTGAAGCAGCCAATGGAGAGGGAAATAGCCAGGCTATCAGCTCCCAAATAAAGAAAGTGGTGTTTCTGCACCACACCTCCCCCCCCCCCCCCCCCCCTTCCTCTCAAGATCAGTATGTTTTAAGTCAAGCTGCCAGTTGGGCCGCAGGACTAAATAAAACAGGCAAACATACCTTCCTCCTTAAATCATCAGACTCTGTCCCAGAAAACAGAAATTCCAATTGACTTTACAGCCCCACCTAGCGCCTGGGCCCCACGGAATATCACAGTCATCAAAACAATGTGTCGATAGGCTGTGAAATAATCTGCAAGATCAGCGCGGGACAGTGCTGCCTCGGGCTTTATAGCAAAGTGGACAATGGCCTATTTTCCATCTTCCCTAGCACAACGCCAACCGCTTTGCGTATTTCTGCCAAAGTCACCAGCAAAGTCGTGAAAGGAAAACAAGACGAGGAGCAGGAAGGAGGATATTCAGCCCGTCCAGCTTGCTCTGCCAATTCAATACCGCCACTCCCTCCCCCATGATCTCATCTTGGCCTCAGCACCATTTTCCAGCCCTTCATCTGTTACCTGTTAAAAATCTAACTTCTTGTTAACAAAAGGAACTGCTGTCACACTTCCTGCTATTGCATAAACTTGCCATCACCTGGGAGTAAAGAGCACCAGCGAGTTTGCTTGTTTCCTGATTCACTGAGTAAATCAAACACAGACTGAGGACAGGGATATCTGAATGTCCCCTTGAACAGTGCAGGATTGGGGAGTGGGGAGCAAGAGGGAGGTAGAAACATAAGAGTTGGGCATTCGGCCCTTCGAGCCTGATCCACCATTGATTGAGAGCAAAATCCAGAATTCTGCTAACAACTGACACTGAGTTTAACTGCTGTGAGGCTCCCCATTTTCTCTCCGCCATCCCTTCCCCTTGAGGAGCTTGTGCATTGAAAATGTCAGCTTTCCAAGCATTTTGTATAAAGAATAACTGAGCTCGTTAATAAACCACCCAACTCTTTTTTTGTAAGGGGGGTGTGTGTGTGTGTGGAAAGGTGAGCAGCATAGCCCGCCACATTTAAAATTCAGCTGAAAGTATTCAACATCATTCACCACAATAATTTCTCTTCTCTCTGCCTCAAACAGACCGATAATTGTTTTAGTTACTCTCTCCCTTGTCTTATAATTGATCTTTTACAATGAGGTTACAAATTAATCTTGCCTCATTGCCCAACAAGATCCAAAACAGCTTCTTACTGAGTTGGTTCCACAACATCTTGCTCTTCCAAAAAGTCACAAAAGCGTTTTACAAACTTCATCTTCCACGATCACCCGTGCCTGCTTCTTTGGTCCAGTTTAGGTGAAGATTAAAGTCTCGCATGGCTATTACATTGCATTTTGTACAAACTTTAATATTTATTAGCTAATCCTCTGTTTAACAAGGTAACTCTTGGGGATTACAATAATTAGTTAAGTGGTTGCTTTTGATCAGTGCTGACTAAATGGACTGAATTGTAGTGGTTACTGTTAGTACTATAACTATCCCAATGTCACTCATTCACACTGATTCAACTCCCTGATCTACTGAGCCAAGATAATTTCTCATCACAGTGGATCACCTTTCATTGAAAGGAGGAGCACGAAATTATGTCTATGGGCAAGCAGTTAATCTTGAAATCCTGTAAAATGATGCAAAACCCAGAATCTTGTTCTACAGCTATCAATGTGAATGTGCTTTGTATAAAGTGGGTGCAAAGGAATGCCGAAATAAAGACACAGGTTATAATCCAACAGGTTTATTCAGAAGCACCAGCTTTTGGAGCCCTGCTCCTTCATCAGGTGGTTGAAGGAGCAGTGCTCCAAAAACTAGTGCTTCCAAGTAAACCTGTTGGACACTAATCTGGTGTTGCATGATTTTTAACTTTGTTCACCCTAGTCCAACATCGGCACCGCCAAATCAAAGACAAAATAGTGTGGGTGCTGGAAATCTGAAACACGCACAGAAACTGCTACAGAAACTCAGCAGGTCTGGCAGCATCTGTGGAGAAAGAGAGAGAGAGTTAACGTTTCAGGTCCAGTGACCCTTCTTCAAAACCTGCATATTAAGATATTAACTCTGGTCGTCCACATACACTATTAAACCGCCTGAGTTTCTTCTGTTTTTGTTTCAGATCTTCAGTATCTGCAGTTCTTTGTTTTATTTCACTTGAAATTGCTCACTTTCTCCACATAATAAGTCATTGAATAGTAGCAGTACATACCTCGACTTATATTGGTATTGCTAACAAAGAACCTGACTTCCATAGGATTCTTTGTCGTATGTTTGCTTTGGAATCTTTTTGGATTCCACAAAAGAGAGAAAAATTGGAGAAAAACCTTCCAGTTACATGCTATGGACACAAGCCCTTGTGTGAACTAACGTGAACATTAAGAATGAAAATTATGAACAGGAAGTTCTTTCTTTACAATGGTCTGCAACAGTGTAATTGTCAATTCCAAAAATGCACGCAAATAGGAAAACATCCACTGTAAATATTAAGGCAAAAAAAATGCTGTTGTCAGCTGAAAAGTTTTAAAATTCATATTAAAATGTCAACATGTAGAACAACACTGCTCAAAGGACAGCATTTCATATTTTTATTAAATGGATTTAAAATCATAACAAAAAGAATGTTGAAATTCCAACAGCAAAATTAACCTGTAAGATTGCAAGAAAATGTACAGCTTTTCAGTTGTCAGCTGGTAGCAGATTTCGCTATTTTAAACACAACTCTCATCAGCATGAAAATCGCCGATTCGATTCTTTGAACATCACACTGAGTTAGCTAACATGAGTCCATCTTGGGGGCTCCTAGTGATTCTCATATCCCTAGGCCAGGCAAAGTCCTGTCTAGATCCCTGTTCCTGATGACGACCAGTGACCTCCGCCAGAAACTGTTCTTAGATGAGACCAATAAAATAGGGCAGTGAGGGTGGATTTGGGAAGGGTTACAACCGTGTTAGTAGTGACAATCATCTCAGAATAATCAGAGTAGGAACTTTAATATAACACTCTAAACATGGGTGGAAGATGGCTTTACATGCAGTCAGAAAGAGAGGGTAAAGGCAGTGTGTAACACCAGTACTCCAACCTCCACATTTCTGCGGGGGGGCAGAAGGATTGAGGAGATTATCCTGTCAATTTGTTTCATCGAGTGGGTAAAACTGGTGAGGTGGACTGGAGCTTCGCTGTGAAAACAGGGTGGCTGTTTTCACTGTTGGAAAACCAGTAAGTTCGTTGGTAGCTAGCGAACATGAAAAAACTGAATGTTTGCAGAGCTTGGGATGTGACGATATCATGGTTACGATATGGCCCCGAGGCCATCCATCCAAACGCAACAGTGTGAGTCGGTAAATTGGAATCAATAGAAACCTCTGGGCTTTCTGGCAACTTTCCACCTGTAACCTATCCAATAGGGTTGGTTCTCAATGTTTTTGAAGCAACTGAGTCAACCACTCAATTGTACTAACAACTCACTTTGATCTTAGAACGTGCTGTTATCACCTGCACTAACAAGTTTCTTTATTTCGTTGGGTGACCTAGGGACCACAGTAATTGAAATATTATTTAAAAAGACTGCAATGGTGGAATTGCTGTATCCCTATTTTGTTGGTCTACCTTGATTATTTTGTTTCCAATTTAGGAATACACCCGATCTTACTGCTGCCGCAAGTGAGGAAGGAAGGAGTACATTTGCATTGCAATCTGTCTGTTCAGCTCCAGCACTGCAGCAAGAATCCCAATCTTTACACGTGCAATAGACACCAGCCAAACATCAACATGAAGCCTGTCACAAGTGATGGTCCCATTTGCAAGCTTCCGTTGCACAAATCTGTGGCACAGCAAATCGTTCTGAAGGTCACGCTGTTTCCATTAATCATTTTTGTAAAGACCTGGCCGCACAAAGAGGAAGCTATGCACCCTTTAATATAAAAGGTGTACTTGGCTGAGAAGAGAGAAACAGAAAATTACAGAAGTTCACATGATAGTAGATTGTGGATTAGCACGATTTAGAAACATCCCTACACAGATGAGACAAATCTATTCACCGCCAGCTTCCACACATAGAACCCTTGGATCACCTCCATTTAGCAGGAAGGATATGCCCAGAATAAATAGTGCTCCTGACCTCCCCAACTTGTCTTGGGCAAACCAACAGCTCAGTGTTGGGTCAGAAATATTGGCCACTATCTGATGATCGTGACAGAAGAAAGTAGACTTTCCAATTGCTTTACTTAGCACATATTTGTGGATAAGGAAAACATGTTCAGAACACTGCCATTAACTTAGAATTAACAGCACAGTAAATAGGCCATTCAGCCCCAATGAGGCTGCTGGCTGAACTCAAACGAAGCAAGATTACAGCAGGGAACTAGGAGCACTCAATCAGGCATGTGCAAATGGGCTGACTCTTGCTTTGGGTGATGGGCAAATCAGGCTTCCTGTTTGTCCTATACCCACTGTAGCATCCTCCCAGACATGGCCACATGGGATCTCAGTATGCCATTTAACACCTCAAGATGCTAAGATTTACACTGTGGAGATTCTTAGGCCACTTTCTTGACAAATTTCTCTGCACATTTAATCAGTTTGATCTGGGTTTTGAGAAATTGGTCTGCACTCCCAGCTGCGTTGTTCCTACTTACGGAAGGAGCCAACTTGTTTGTAACACTGTTCAGTCTCATTGCATTTTATAGATTCCAAGGGGTCCACGGTAGACCGTAAGTATTTTTTGTAGCACATTAGGGCTGAAGCTGTTTAGTGAAAACACAAAAGACACATCAGTGAACTTTACTGCCAAGACAGTAAGGCCCAACTATTAAATCCTTGGTGATAAAATCTCAACAGAATTAATTTAGATTTAAATTACATTAGAGGAGTGAATGGTGTCTTGATTTTGTCACTGGACAAGTAAATCCAAAGTTCCAGGCTAATGCTCTTGGAACATGACTTTACATGACAGATGGTGCAATCTGGAATTTGAAGCTAGATTAAATGAATTCATTGATAGTTGTTGTAAAAGCCCACCTGGATCACTAGTGTTCTTTGGGGAAGGAAATCTGCTGTCCCTACTAGGTCTGGATTCCAGACTCACAGTAATGTGGCTGACTCTGAACTGCCCTTTGAAATGGCCGAGTTGTATCAAGTTGTTGAAAAGCCTATGGAGGGGAAGAAATCAATTGACCATTGGCATCGCCCTGGGCATTGTAAAGAAAAAGGTAAAGCCCTCCTCACTATTGTCTCGGAACTCGAAGTAATATTGGGAGAGCTATCTCACAGCCTAGTTAATCATCCTGCCTAACATAGTTATACACTCAGAAATATACCTTCCACACAATGTCCCAGACAACATCAACAATGGGTATGGACTGGTGGTACAGAGCCAACAGAGATAGGGGCAAAGTGCTATACTGTTTAACAACACTTGGGAGAAGCAAAGGGTGGCAAGGGCACAGCATTTACTCTGGATAGAGGATTTCCACATCCATCACCAAGAGTAATTCAGCAACACCACCACTGACCAAACTGGTCAAGTCTTAAAGATCCATATGCTGCTACCATATGGATCTGTGGCAGGTGGTGATGGAACCAAGAGGGAAAAACACATTTCATCTCATTGTCATCAATCCACTGGCTGCAGATGCATCTGTCCATGGTAGTATCAGTAGAAGTGACCACCACACAGTCCTCACGGAGATGAAGTCTCCCCTTCACATTGAGCATTGGGTTGTGTGACACTATCAAAGGCTGAATGGGATCAATTTTAATCATATCTAAAAACTCAAGACTTGGCATCCATGAGGCACTGTGTGTCATCAACAGCAGCAGAATCATACTCCAACAATCTGCAATCTCATAGTCTGGCATAGCCCTCACGCAGGGAGCCAGGAGATCATCTGTGATTCAATGGAGAGGGCAGCAGGATATGCAACAAGTAGCAGTAAGTTTGCAGATGACACCAAAATTGGAGGTACAGCGGACAGTGAAGAAAGTTACCTCAGAGTACACGGGATCTTGATCAGATGGGACAATGGGCCAAGGAATGGCAAATGGAGCTTAATTTAGATCAATGTGAGGTGCTGCATTTTGGAAAAGCAAATCAGGGAAGGATTTATACACTTAATGGTAAGGTCCTAGAAAGTGTTGCTAAACAAAGAGACCTTGGAGTGCAGGCTCAAAGGTCCTTGAAAGTGGAGTCGCAAGTAGATAGGATTGTTGAAGGAGGTGTTTGGTATGCTTTCCTTTATTGATCAGAGCACTGAGTATAGGATTTGGGAGGTCATGTTGCAGCTGTACAGGACATTGGTTCGGCCACTTTTGGAACATTGTGTGCAATTCTAGTCTCCTTCCTGAAGGAAGGGTGTTGTGAAACTTGAAAGGGTTCAGAAAAGATTCATAAGGATGTTGCCAAGGTGTAGGGTTGAGCTATAGGGAGAGCCTGAATAAACTGGGGCTGTTTTCCTGGAGCGTCAAAGTCTGAGGGGAGACCTTATAGAAGTTTATAAAATCATGAGTGGCATGGATCAGGTAAGTAGACAAGGATTTTCCCCTGGGGGAATCCAGAACTAGAGGTCATAGGTTTAGGGTAAGAGGGGAAAGATATAAAAGGGACCTAAGGTGCAACTTTTTCACGCAGAGGGTGGTGCATGTATAGAATGAGCTGCCAAAGGAAGTGGTACAATGACAACATTTAAAAGGCATCTGGATGGGTACATGAAGAGGAAGAGTTTAGAGGGATATGGCCAAGTGTTGGCAAATGGGACTAGATTAATTTAGGATATCTGGTTGGCATGGACGAACTGGACCAAAGGGTCGGTTTCTGTGCTGTACATCTCTATGACTCAATGATACCTGGCATAACTCAAATTGAGGTTTAACCTGGTGAAGCTACCAAACAAGACTACTTACATGACAAGTCCTGCAAGCATTGTGCCATTGTCAGAATTACTCAGCAATTCCATAATCAACAGCTTTGTAGTCCTGCTACATTCAGTTGTGGATGGTTCTGGACAATTAAACAACCTACTGCAGGAGGGGATCCATTCTCAATGTGACCATGGCTCATAACACCATTGCACAACCTCACAAACTGACACAAAACACAGGTTTAATGCTGTCCACGCTGACAGGGCACAGCAGAGTGCTGTTGAGGATGGGCTACCACTACTTGGACCAGGTTTGGGTGGGTGGTGGTGTCACAGTCTAGTGATGACAGTCTAGTAAAGTTTGGACAGAGTGTGTCATACCATCATGGCATGCTGCACTCTGCACGATTGCAGCAATGAAGCGATGTGCTTGGTGCAGATGGAATGGGAACAGTCTTCAGAACAGGAAGAAGATGTCATTGTTTATGACACAGTTCAGTTACAATGGGTGCTACAAGCAAAAACTTTACTTATGCTCACTTACAAGAGATGAGACCTGGGTCCAGCAGACTGTAAAATTGTAGAGTGTAAAATACTCTGGTTATGACAGTGAAATCTTATTTGCATTTTCAAGGCCTCTATTAGTTTTGATTATGTTCCCTTTTGTTTGTTGTAAAGAAAGGCTCCTGTCTGTATTTGAGGAGAAAGTGAGGTCTGCAGATGCTGGAGATCAGAGATGGAAATGTGTTGCTGGAAAAGCGCAGCAGGTCAGGCAGCATCTAGGGAACAGGAGAATCGACGTTTCAGGCATTAGCCTGAAGAAGGGCTAATGCCTGAAACGTCGATTCTCCTGTTCCCTAGATGCTGCCTGACCTGCTGCGCTTTTCCAGCAACACATTTCCATCTCCTGTCTGTATTTGTCTAATTGTATGTAATGTTTCTCTGACTGGGCATTGGTAAGCTACAGTTATAAACTTAGCATTGGGAAAGGATAGCGCTTACTTAGAGGATGTTCAGGTTGGATGTGCCTATACACAGGTGGTGGGTCCACCCCAACTTATTTTTGTTTCTTGTTGGAATGCATCTATTCTGTGTACTTGAAATATCCCCTTAAATTTCCATTGACCTATCTCTTAACCTAATTTGCCAGCTCATTTTAGCTAGCCCTACTTTCTTGTCATAATTGTTGTCCTTATGTATGTTTAAAATATGAGTCGTAGACCCACTCTTCCCTCCATTGAATTGAATGTAATATTTAAATCATATTGTGATCACTGTTTCATAGAACAGACAACATAGAACAATACAGTGCAGAACAGGCCCTTCGGGCCTCAGTGTTGCGCTGACCTGTGAACTATTCTCAGCTCGTCCCCCTACACTATCCCATCATCATCCATGTGCTTATTCAAGGATTGTTTAAATCTCCCTATGTGGCTGAGTTGACTACATTGGCAGGTATGGCATTCCACATCCTTACCACTCTCTGCGTAAAGAACCTGCCTCTGACATCTGTCTTAAATCTATCATCCCTCAATTTGTAGTTATGCCCCCTCGTACACACTGACGTCATCATCCTTGGAAAAAGACTTTCACTGTCTACCCTATCTAATCCTCTGATCATCTTGTATGTCTCTATCAAATCCCCCTTAGCCTTCTTCTTTCCAATGAGAACAGACCCAAGTCTCTCAGCCTTTCCTCAGAAGACCTTCCCTCCAGACCAGGCAGCATCCTGGTAAATCTCCTCTGCGCCATTTCCAATACTTCCACATCCTTCCCGAAATATGGCAACCAGAACTGTACACAATATTCCAAGTGTGGCCGCACTAGTGTTTTGTATAGTTGTAGCATGATATTGCGGCTCAGGAACTCAATCCCTCTACAAATGAAACCTAACACACCGTGTGCCTTCTTAATAGCACTATCCACCTGGGTGGCAACTTTCAGGGATCTATGTACGTGGACTCCAAGATCCCTCTGCACATCCACACTACCAAGAATCTTTCCATTGACCCAGTACTCTGCCTTCCTGTTATGCTTCCC
>NC_057746.1:34631085-34634670 GCF_004010195.1 Chiloscyllium plagiosum
GATAGGTTGGGGGGGTGTTTGGAGCAGATAGTTTGAAAGGAGGATGGACAGGTAGGACAGTTTAAAAGGGTGGTGCCGAATTGGAGGGTTGGATCTGGGATGAGGTGGGGGGGAGGAGAGATGAGGAAACTGGTGAAATCGACATTGATGCCTTGTGGTTGGAGGGTCCCAAGGTGGAAAATGAGGCATTCTTCCTCCAGGTGCCGAGTGGCTTGGATTTGGTGGTGGAGGCGCCACAGGACTTGCATGTCCTTGGTGGAGCTGGAAGGAGAGTTGAAGTGTTCGGCTGCAGGGCAGCGTGGTTGTTTGGTGCGTGAGTCCCAGAGATGTTCTCTGAAATGTTCTGCGAGTTGGCATCCTGTCTCCTCAATGTAGACGAGAGCACATTGAGAGCAATGAACACAGTAGATGAGATATTTAGATGTGCAGGGAAATCCCTGCCAGATGTGAAAGAATCCTTTGGGGCCTTGGACAGGGGTGAGGGGGGCAGGTGTGGGCGCAGGTTTTACACCTCTTGCTGCAGCATGGGAAGGTGCCAAGAGTGGAGGGTGGGTTAGTGGGAAGTGCGGATTTAACGGGGGAGTGGGCTCTGTGGAACGCTGATCGGGGTGGAAGGGAAATACAGTACATCTCTGGTAATGGGGTCTGATTGTAGGTGGTGGAAATGGCAGAGGATAATGCATTGTATCTGGTGATTAGTGGGGTGGAAAGTGAGGACTCGGGGGGGGGGGTTCAATCCTTGTTGCAGTTGGAGGGGTGGGTTCAAGGGTGGAGGTGCAAGAAGTGGAGGAGATGCACTGGAGGGTGTTGTTGACTATGTGGGAGGGGAAATTGACGTGCTTGAAATAGGAGGCCGTCTGGGATGTCCTGGAGCGGAATTGTTCCTTCTGTGAGCAAAAATGGCAGAGGTGAAAGAATTGGGAGTAAGGGTCAGCGTTTTTACAGGAGTGGGGTGGGGCACGTGGTTGTTCCTCAGATGCTGCCTGACCTGCTGTGCTTTTCCAGCACCACACTTTTTGACAATACCAGATTAGTAAAGCTTGCTCTCTGGTCAGTTCCAAAATGTACCCTCTAAAACCTAGTCTGAAAACATTCTATGAAGTCCTAACCTAGACTAGTGTTGCTTATCTTTTTCACCTTACTGTGCTCACCCGATTTTTCCAGTCCCTGAGCACTTACATAGAGTTGTATAGCATGGAAACAGACCCTTTGGTACAACCCGTCCATGCAGACCACATATCCTCAATTTATCTCGACCCAATTACCAGCATTTGGGCCTGTTCACTCTAAATCCCTTCTATTCATGCTCAGTTTGAGTTGGTCAATGGTACAAAACAAATTCCTGGTAATGACCATCTCCAATAAGAGATCATCTAACCATCACCCCTTGATCTTCAATGACCATTGCTGAATCCTTCATTTTCAATGTCCTGGTGCTTACTATTGATTAGAAGCTGAACTAGTCTAGCCATATAAATACTGTGGTTACTGTGGTTAGTTGCTAGGAATTCAGCAGTAAATAATTCACCTCCAGACTCCACAAAGCCAGCTCAGCATCAACAAGCTACAAGTCAGGAGAAGGGTAGAATATTCCCTACTTGCAGTTTCAAAAATAGTTAAGAAACTCAAACCAATCCAGGACAAAGCATCCTGCTTGATTGACAAATCCATGCACCAACTTCAACGTTCATGAATGCCACCACCAATGCACAGCGTCATTTACAAGATGCTAGGAAAGTTCCTTCCAAACCCATGACCCAGAAGGACAAGGGCATCAGACACATGGGAATACCTGCAAGTTCCCCTCCAAGCCACTCCCATCCTGACTTGGAAATATATCACCGTTTCTTCAGTGTCACTGGGTCAAAATCCTGAAACTCCTTCCCTAACAACATTGTGGGTGTGCCTACATCTGGTAGTGGTTCAAGGAAGTGTCACCAGGGTACTTCTCCAGAGAATTAAGGATAGTCAATAAATATTAGTCTAACCAATGTCATGCACATCCTACAAATTCACAAAACAAAGTTTTAAGATTCCTAACCTGGTGCAGACATTCACTAGCAGTGAATCTGAATCAAAAGATATGTGAGTGGGATCTCTGGGACCCAAGCGGGTTTCTTAAAAGGAGAGAAACCAGAGTTAATGTTCTGAGTCTAAAATAACCTGTACAGTGTGGAAGCACAGTCATTCCAGACTTGAAATGGTTAACTCTGTTTCTCTGTCCACAGATGCTGCCAGAACTGCTACATTTTTCCAGCGCTGGGGTTTTAATTTCAGGACTCCAACATCTGTACTACTGTACATTTGTTCTGAAGGGCGGGATCAGTTTGAGTTCCTGCTCAGCAAAAGAATGTTTTTGTGTTTTTAATCATGACTTGTTCTAACGATGTTCTGGTTCTGCTGTGCAGTGTAACATTTTAGCAATTTCCTTGCCCTCTGCTAGCCTGACTGATTCTGGGAGTCATTTAAGTCTCCTTAGAGCAAAGTGGTCAGGAGTAGTGGATTGGATTCATTTGGCATTCTGTAAACACTATGATTTTGGCAAGAAAGAGGAGTTTGAGAAGATGTAGGCACATATGACTCAAGACATCTGATCCATCACTGGAGAACACAACTAGCCGAATTTGTCAGATTAGACCGAAATTTAAAGGCTCCACCTCACAAGAGCAGCTGTCCTCATGTACAAAGCACCTTTCACAGGTCTACAGTGACACTAGGCATCCCAGAGACAATAAATGACTTTTGAAATTGAGTCATTAATTGTACAAATATAGAGAGCTCGTAATCAGCAGGGTGAGCTATTATTGGAGTATGCTTAGCTGAAATAAAGCTCTCACTACAACTGTGCACTGAGACAGTTCAAAAACAGGTATTTTCTTGGATATGACAATTGTTGTTATGTAGCTCCCAATTTCAACATTTTAAAATCATAAAGAAACAAATGTAAATGATATAGCAATTTGAAGAAGGTTCTCAATTCTGAAGAAGGGTCATGAGACTCAAACTGTTGATTACAACAGGATCTTGACCAGGTGGGCCAATGGTCTGAGAAGTGGCAGATGGAGTTTAATTCAGATAAATCCGAGGTGCTGCATTTTGGGAAAGCAAATCTTAACAGGACTTATACACTTAATGGTAATGTCCTGGGGAGTGTTGCTGAACAAAGAGACCTTGGAGTGCAGGTTCATAGCTCGTTGAAAGTGGAGTCGCAGGTAGATAGGATAGTGAAGGAGGCGTTTGGTATGCTTTCCTTTATTGTTCAGAGTATTGAGTACAGGAGTTGGGAGGTCATGTTGCGGCTCTGCTCCCAGGAGGATCAGTTCCATCACAGAACTCACCAGATGGCCTCCTTCTTTAGAGACCGCAATTTCCCTTCCCACGTGGTTAAAGATGCCCTCCAACGCACCTCGTCCACATCTCGCACCTCTGCCCTCAGACCCCACCCCTCCAACCGTAACAAGGACAGAACACCCCTGGTGCTCACCTTCCACCCTACCAACCTTCGCATAAACCAAATCATCCGCCGACATTTCTGCCACCTCCAAAAAGACCCCACCACCAGAGATATATTTCCCTCCCCACCCC
>NC_057746.1:34635287-34637918 GCF_004010195.1 Chiloscyllium plagiosum
GATGTTGTGAAACTTGAAAGGGTTCAGAAAAGATTTACAAGGATGTTGCCAGGGTTGGAGGATCTGAGCTACAGGGAGAGGCTGAACAGGTTGGGGCTGTTTTCCCTGGAGCGTCGGAGGCTGAGGGGTGACCTTATAGAGGTTTACAAAATTATGAGGGGCATGGATAGGATAAATAGGCAAAGTCTTTTCCCTGGAGCCCGGGAGTCCAGAACTAGTGAGCATAGGTTTAGGGTGAGAGGGGAAAGATATAAAAGAGACCTAAGGGGCAACTTTTTCACGCAGAGGGTGGTACGTGTATGGAATGAGCTGCCAGAAGATGTGGTGGAGGCTGATAGAATTGCAACATTTGAGAGGGATTTGGATGGGTATATGAATAGGAAGGGTTTGGAGGGATATGGGCCAGGTGCTGGCAGGTGGGACTAGATTGGGTTGGGATATTTGGTTGGCATGGACAGGTTGGACTGAAGGGTCTGTTTCCATGCTGTACATCTCTGTGACTCTATGTTAACTCTGCCTTCTCTTCACAGATGCTGCCAGACTTGCTGAGTTTCTCCAGCAAATTCTGGTTTTGTAGCAAATTGAGTTCTTTTGCTTAAAACTGGCCTTGGTTCAGGGATAAATGGGAGAGCAGCCCAGCACCTTGACCATATATCTGAATCTATTCTGACTATATATTGCCGTTCCTTCACTGTTGCTGGGTCAAAATGCTCGAATTAACCTCCGCAAGAATACATTGGGTGTTTCTAATCTCCAGGCATTGCAGCATTTCAGGAAGGCAGCTCAGCGAAGCCAGTGATGCTCTAGTAACATGTGTATTTTTAAGAAATGACTGTTTTAGCTGCTTTTAAGGAAAACAAATAAAGTTATGCATTGATTTTTACAAAAAGAACATCTTAAATTGCTTTACAGTCAAAAAAGTACTGTCAAAGTGCAGTTATAATCATAATGTGGGAAACATATAGGTAACTGTGTCAAACTGGCGAAAGTGAGGACTGCAGATGCTGGAGATCACAGTCAACATTAGAGTGGTATTGGAAAAGCACAGCAAGTCAGACAGCTTCTCAGATGCTGCCTGACCTGCTGTGCTTTTCCAACTCCCTCAAACAACAGTGATAAATGCTTAGACAATCTGTTTCAATGATGATGGCTGAAGGAAATACATTTAGTCAGAGATAAAAAAACCTGCAGATTCTGGAATCCAAAGTAGTCAGTCAGGAGGCTGGAAAAAACACAGCAAGCCAGGCTGCATCAGGAGTGTAGAAGTTTCGGGTTACACCTTCTGATGCTGCCTGGCTTGCTGTGTTCTTTCAGCCTCCTGCCTGTCTAATTCAGCAGGTAGAAGCAGAGTTGAAAAACAGGTTGGACAAAAAGAGAAAACACATACACATATGTTTCACAGGAATAACAAAATGGTTTCTTTACTTAAACAAATTGCAATTATTTCTTACCTATAACAAAATAGGAACCTAAAGACGCAAATAATAGAAGATGCTTCATTTTTATGCTTGGTGATTGAAGTGATATAACACTTTGGCAAAAGAAGTCATAATTCAGTTCCAAATCAAACCTGTAAAATATTTTAAATATGAAGGACATAGAATTATTTCTTCCCTTTAATATTACTTTGACGTCCGAGAAGAAGCATTTCTGGTTACTGTTAATTCAGTTGGTTAATTCTTGTCTAAACTTTGCAATACAACAGCCTCCATTTGACTCACAATGGAAAATTGTTGGCATTTGACTGCCATTTATTGCTGACTCTGAGTTAGGTTTAACTCTGCAGCCTCTTAGACTGCTTCAGGAAGCAGTTGGTGATCATAGTGGAATGGGCTTGGAATTATGTTTAGGCATCACCCTGTTTAGGATGATGTTTCCTTCACTGAAAAACATCAGTTCTGGTTAGGTTTTTACAACAATCGTTTATAGTGCTTGTTATCATCATGTTACTTTAATTCACTCATGGGATGTGGGCATTACTAACTGGGCCAGCATTTACTGCCATTCCCTAGTTGCCCCTTGTGAAGGTGGTGGTGAGCTGCCTTTTTTGTAACACGGCAGTCCATGTACAAGGATATTGCCAGGGTTGGAGGATTTGAGCTATAGGGAGAGGTTGAATTGGCTGGGGTTGCTTTCCCTGAAGTGTCGGAGGCTGAGGGGTGACCTTGTAGAAGATTGTAAAATCATGAGGGGCATGGATAGGGTAAATAGATAAGGTCTTTTCCTGGGGTGGAGGAGTGCAGAACTAGAGGGCATAGGTTTAGGGTGAGAGGGAAAGATATAAAAGAGACCTAAGGGGCAACTTTTTCACGCAGAGGGTGGCATGTGTATGGAATGAGCTGCCAGAGGAAGTGGTGGAGGCTGGTACAATTACAACATTTAAAAGGCATTTGGATGGATATATGAATAGGAAAGGTTTGGAGGGATATGGGCCAGGTGCTGGCAGGTGGGACGAGATTGGGTTGGGATATCTGGTCGACATGGATGAGTTGGACCAAAGGGTCTGTTTCCGCTGTACATCTCTATGACTCTATGTGCTGTAGGTTGACCCATAATGCTCTTAGGGAGGGAAGTCCAGGATTTTGACGCAGTAACAGTGAAAGACTGGTGATATATTCCCAAGTCAGGATG
>NC_057746.1:34638418-34639683 GCF_004010195.1 Chiloscyllium plagiosum
CTGGTCACTGCTGGGGTGAGTAACAATCCTGGTTCTCTCGCTGACTCATAGCCCTGCTACAATTTGCTGTGAAATCCAAAATCTTCGTTTTTAAATGAACTATGAGATTAAGTGACATTTGATCAATGTGATGAATATCAGATCGCTTTAAAATGTGGTTCCAGTGAGCTTTCACAGGAAGGGAAAGATATGTGGAGCCTCGACACCCCTGCTCAGTCTCCCTCTCCCTCAGTCTCCTCTCCCATCCCCCCCTCCCTCCGTCTCGCTCTCCCTCCCTCTCCCTCCCCCTCCTCCGTCCTCGTCTCCCTTCTTTCTTCCCCCACTCTCCCCTTCCCTCCCACCTCTCCCTCAGTCTCCCTCTCTTTCCTTCCCTCCTTCCCCGTCAGTCTCCCTCTCCATCCTTCCTTCCCTCTCTCCCTCCTTCTGTCACCCCTCTCCCTCAGTCTCCCTCTCCCTCTCTATCAGTTTGTCACTCCCACGTCTCCCTCAGTCTCCCTCTCCCTTCCCCTTCTCCCTCAGTCTCCCTCTCCCTTCTTCACTCCCACCTCATGATGAATGGGAAAAGTGACCTTGTAGAGATTTATAAAATCATGAGGGGCATGGATAGGGTAAATAGACAAGGTCGTTTCCCTGGAGTGGGGGAGTCCGGAGCTAGAGGGCATAGGTTTAAGGTGAGAGGGGAAAGATATAAGGGGCAACGTTTTCACACAGAGGGTGGTACGTGTATGGAATGACCTGCCAGAGGATGTGGTGGAGGCTGGTACAATTACAGCATTTAAGAGGCATCTGGATGGGTATATGAATAGGAAGGGTTTGGAGGGATATGGGCCAAATGAGACTGGAGTAGGTTAGGATATCTGGTCAGCATGGATGGTTTCCGTGCTGTATGTCTTTATGACTCTAACTGATGGTGAGTGGAGCCACTGATGTGTGATTGGGGGGTGATGGTTAATGATAATGGGGCTATTGATGGCAGTGGTGGGGGTGGTGGGGGGGGGGGAGCCAGTGATGGTTCACATGGCCTTTCAATCCACCTTTGCCCTGGATGAGTTTTATGAGTGTCTGTGAGAGAATTGACGTGAGACCTGGCTGACTCTAACTATTCCCCCCCCCCCCGCTCCCAACTTCCCTCTCAAATCCCTTCAAACATTTCCAGGACTGCAATCCATCCATATCCTGAAACCTGAACTGTCAATTTCACCCTCGGAATACCCGCAGCTTGTTCGAGGGAATATTCACTGCACTCTTCCATCCCCACCCCCCCC
>NC_057746.1:34640272-34648214 GCF_004010195.1 Chiloscyllium plagiosum
CAGACACACACTCTCTCACTCTATCACACACACTCTCACTCACACACACGCACACAAACACACTCACTCACTCACAGAGACAGACACTCTCTCTGTCACAGATACACACTCTCACACACACACACACTCACATACACACACACTCACATACCCACAGACACACACACACTCTCTCCCTCTCTCTCTCTCTCACTGACTTACACGCTCAGTGGCGTACACAGTCACAGACAGACCCCACTCTTCAGAACATTGGCAGGATAGTCACAGACAGGATAGTGCCGGGTGTGTATGAGGGGTGGATCAGGAAAGTGGCAGGGATGAACAGTTCCACAGCTGGGAAAATGAAGGCGGGGGGAAGGAGTGAAAGGGACTGAGCCGGGCTGTGACCAAAACCGGAGGGAAGAATGTCACTCCTCTGAGTCAGACGTCTTGCATGTGGGTGACCTTTGAGTGAGAAAGGTGCCGAGGATGAATTCTGTTGGTCTCACGTCCCCAATCATCACGGGGAGTTTTTGTATGTCATCACAGTTAGTCAGAGGGTGACAGAGACCAGGGAGCTGCCGATGACAGACTGAGTTTCAGTCTGATGAACTGAAAGTCCCGGGGTTTAGTAACCAGCCCTCTGTCCTACTCTTTCTGGTTACTCAGGGTTAAAGCAGAGGGCTCCTGACTTGCCTGGCCATGAGCTTGCTGTTTGTGAAACAAGCAGACAGCTTCCTGAGGAGCTGGAAGGGTTCTCTGTCCATGAAGGAAGCTGGTGAAGATCAGAAGGACTGGCACCACGATACCAGGGCCGACCAGGGATTCGACCACAAATACTACTGCGGGGCGTGTGAGCACCTGATGAGGGACCCTGTTCAAACAGAGTGCGGCCACCGTTTCTGCCTGGAATGTCACTGGGCCCTCCTGTAAGTTTCCATTGGGTATACACCGGGCCCTCCTGTAAGTTTCCACTGAGTATACACTGGGGGCGTCCTGTAAGTTTCCACTGAGTATACACTGGGGGCGTCCTGTAAGTTTCCATTGAGTATACACCGGGACCTCCTGTAAGTTTCCATTGAGTATACACTGGGCCCTCCTGTGTGTTTCCATTGGGTATACACTGGAGCTCTCCTGTAAGTTTTCATTGGGTATACACCGGGACCTCCTGTAAGTTTCCACTGGGTATACACTGGAGCATTCCTGTAAGTTTCCATTGGGTATACACTGGGCCCTCCTGTGAGTTTCCATTGGGTATACAATGGGCCCTCCTGTAAGTTTCCATTGAGTATACACCGGGACATCCTGTAAGTTTCCATTGGGTATACATTGGGGCCCTCCTGTAAGTTTCCATTGGGTATACACTCAAGTCCTCCTGTGAGTTTCCATTGGGTATACACTGGGGCCCTCCTGTAAGTTTCCATTGGGTATACACTGGGGGCCTCCTGTAAGTTTCCATTGGGTATACATTGGGTCCCTCCTGTGAGTTTCCATTGGGTATACACTCAAGTCCTCCTGTAAGTTTCCATTGGGTATACACTGGGGCCCTCCTGTAAGTTTCCATTGGGTATACACTGGGGGCCTCCTGTAAGTTTCCATTGAATATACACCGGGGCTCTCCTGCGTGTTTCCATTGGGTATACACCGGGACCTCCTGTAAGTTTCCATTGGATATACACTCGAGCCCCCCTGTAAGTTTCCATTGGGTATACACTGGGGCCCTCCTGTAAGTTTCCATTGGGTATACACTGGGGCCCTCCTGTGAGTTTCCATTGGGTATACAATGGGCCCCTCTTGTAAGTTTCCATTGAATACACACTGGGGCCCTCCTGCGTGTTTCCATTGGGTATACACTGGGGCCCTCCTGTAAGTTTCCATTGGGTATACACCGGGGCCCTCCTGTGTGTTTCCATTGGGTATACACTGGGGCCCGCCTGTGTGTTTCCATTGGGTATACACTGGGGCCCTCCTGTGAGTTTGATCCTTTTAAACACCTCAGTCGATCCTTCCTCATTCTGCTTCATCAGTAGCACCATTGGATTGTGCTGTTGCCCCTGAGCTGATGTGTGGAATACCCCGAGTTTGGAGTTCAGCCTCAGATATAGTCTGCCTTTCCCCGAGGAATTGCTCAGGTTCTCTACATTGGTCGAAGTAACAGTAATAAGGATTATTATTTAAAGGGTAAGACGTTGCAGCATGCTGCTATGCAGGGGGACCTGGGTGTCCTTGTGCATGAATCGCAGGAGCTTGGTCTGCTGGTGCAGCAGGTCATTAGGAAGGCCAATGGAATATTATCCTTCATTGCTAACGGGATTGAGTTTAAAAGCAGGGAGGTTATGTTGCAGCTGTACACGGTGCTGGTGAGAGTATACGTGGAGCTCTGCGTGCAGTTTTGGTCTCCTTTCTTGAGAAAGGATGTATTGGCACTGGAGGGGGTGCAGAGGAGGGTCACTCGGTTGATTCCAGAGTTGAGGGGGTTGGTTTATGAGGAGAGACTGAGCAGACTGGGATTATATTGATTGGAATCCAGAAGAATGAGAGGGGATCTAACAGAAACATATAAAATTATGAAGGGAATGAATGAGCTAGAAGCAGGGAGAATGTTTCCACTGGCAGGTGAAACTAGAATTAGGGGGCGCAGTCTCAAAATGAGGGGGAGCAGATTTCGGACAGAGCTGAGGAGGAACTTCATCACCCAGGGGGTTGGGAATCTGTGGGCTCCCCTGCAGTTAAGGCTACTCCCGTTGAATGTTTTTAAGGTAAAGGTAGATTTTGGGACAAATTAGGGGTTACGGTGAGAGGGCAAGTCAGTGGAGCTCAGCCCATGAGAAGATCAGCCATGATCTTATGAAATGGTGGAGCAGGCGCGAGGGGCCGAATGGCCTCCTCCTGCTCCAGGTTCTTACCGTCGCTGGTGGAGATGCTGATCTCCCCACACTGCCTGCTCTCTGAGCTGGAGCTCAAATCTCCTGCCGATGGTCGTATGAACAAGTGAGAACCTAGGAGTCTCCCCCTGATTGTCAGTTACCGTTGGATCGGGAACCCCATGGCCACTGTGTGCACTTTGATTCCCTCTGCTCTGACAGAGAGGTCAGTGAGACAACAGAACCGTTGTGAGGTTTTCGGACGTTGGGGGCTTTTAGAAATGCAAATGACTCCCCTTTCTCTGACCAGGCCGGAACATTCTGGGCTGGGTGCTGAGCGGGGAAACCTCCTGTTCACTGTCTCGCCGCCCCCACCCCGGTCCCCAGGACAGTCACGAGAAAGAGAACACCCCACACAACGTCCCAAGGGTGTTTAGCTCTACCCGGACTCAGTGCCATGGAGCATTGGCGCAGACAGAGATGTGTTATCCATCAGGACCCAATGCAAGAATGCCAAAGAATCAAGACAATTTGCGCTACAGGGGCAAAGGTCATTGCTTGGTGGGCTCTGATTGGCTGCGGTGTTGCTGTTGAAGAAGGCAGCTATGGGCTCCTGAGGTTTCTTTTATTGGAATAAATCACAGAAGGCGCAAGGCTTAAGCATGTCCCTTTTGTTTGCGGTGAACACAGGTCCCTATGTGTCAGTTGTTAGTGAGCCCCATTGCAAGCTGGATGGGTGATCTGAGATAGTGTGTTCTTGCTCCTGCAGGTTCACCCATCACATACTGCCCCAGCAACAGAACCACCTCTCAGTGTCAGCGATTCATTGGCATTTTGCAAACGTGGGCAGGTTGAGCACCTGTCGAGAGCAGCTGGATTGGGGAGGGGGGGGGGGGGTGGGAAGAGAGAGGACGTGCTGTGTCAGAATTACTGAAGCATTTTGCCTGGCATCAGATTGGCACTGGATTCCGAACACCACCAACACTGCTGTTGGTCTGGCAGGGCATTGTGTAAACAGTGGAGCTGAACAAAGTCCGATCTCAGAGTCAGTGTGATTCCCATCGGAGATTGGTGAAAGTTGGGGGTGGGAGGGGGTGTAGCAATCATTGCAGCTCTGAAATTCCGATGCTGCAGAAGTGACCTCGATAATAAGGTCCTGTGGGCGATGCCAATGTGAGGACAGGCGATGGTAAGGACATTCGGTGTTGAATTAACCCCTGAATTAAAACGCTTCCCCCTCCTCCTGCCAACAGGAAAGAATCTATGCCTTGCCCATCCTGCTTACGAGATAACGGAATGGTTGAGAATGGTTCGTGTGCCACGCTGGAGAAAGTAAGCACGCGTGTTCTGTATGTTCTGTTACATATGTGTTCTGCTCGAGACATGCCAGCGATTGGCTGAAAATTCTGAAACACCAGCGAGAGGTTATGAGACTGAGGTGGTGGGTTTATACCGAACCCCCTCACTGCTTAACAATAGGTCCAGATACTTTACATAATCGACAATTTCAAACAAAGATATCGAGAGAAGGCGTTCAGAGTTTATTTTACGCGCCGAGTGAATTGGGCGTGACTCATTGCATCGGGAACATGCCTCCCATTCCTGCTATACCATTCGATTGGTCCTCAGCTGGTGTGAGTCTGATTGAAACTCCAACCTCCTGTCTACCTCTGTCTCACAATCTCTCAAATGCACACACACACACACACACACCCCCTCACTCACTCATACACATTGTACACACACACAGTCACACAGAGCCACACATACACACACTCTCTCTCACACACAGTCACACGTACACATATGCACACACACACACTCTCATACACATTGTACACACACACAGTCACACAGAGCCACACATACACACACTCTCTCTCACACACAGTCACACGTACACATATGCACACACACACACTCTCATACACATTGTACACACACACAGTCACACAGAGCCACACATACACACACTCTCTCTCACACACAGTCACACGTACACATATGCACACACACACACTCTCATACACATTGTACACACACACAGTCACACAGAGCCACACATACACACACTCTCTCTCACACACAGTCACACGTACACATATGCACACACACACACTCTCATACACATTGTACACACACACAGTCACACAGAGCCACACATACACACACTCTCTCTCACACACAGTCACACGTACACATATGCACACACACACACTCTCATACACATTGTACACACACACAGTCACACAGAGCCACACATACACACACTCTCTCTCACACACAGTCACACGTACACATATGCACACACACACACTCTCATACACATTGTACACACACACAGTCACACAGAGCCACACATACACACACACACACACACAACCTTTCACAAGAGGAATCGAGGGTTCTGGGGAAAGTGGATGTGAGAAATGTCAGATCAGCTGAGGACAGTAGAGCAGGTTGGAGGGGCTGACCAGCCTCCTGCTCTTCCTGTTTCCTCTGCTCTTCTGGTGGTGAGATGTCAGACCCAGTCACACAAGCCAGACACTAGTCCCTGGGTATATACTCCCAGCCGGTCAGGGCTGACGGTATTTTCTGGTCCTTTGCCTGACTGTTGCTTTCTGCCTGTCCTGTTACAGTGTTTCAGGGACAGAGCCATTGCTAAGGAGATCCTCAACCTGCAGGTCTACTGTCGCAACGAAGGCTGTGACTGGAGCGGACCACTCCGGGAGCTGGAGGTAAGATCCTACTCCCAGAGCCGTCTCACCGTGAGGGTCCGGGCTGAGGAGCAGAGCAGAGCAGCGACGGGAGGGAGGTGCCAATGGCAGATACTCACCACATCCTCACCACCCCCCCAAGTCTAACCCTTGCCCCACCACCCAATGGCCGATAGTGTCGGGCAAGTCTCAGGGGGGCCTAGATCAGAGAGAGGCAAAACGCTGTCTCTTCCAGGGTGTCCGAGTGAGGCGGGCTGGGCCGCAGGCGCCTTCCTACAGTGAACAGCCCACTGCACGCTGCACCCGCACATCCGAAACCCCCAGCCGGGTAACGGTGGCTGGCCTTCTCTGGGGCGCAGGCAGGGTGGGGTTGGGGGCGGTGGGGTGTGGAAGTTGGGACTACGCTCTGGTGGCCAAGAGAGATGCCGGGGGTGGGGAGGAAAGGGGGGACTGGGGATGGGAATGGGTGGATGTTAGGAAGGCCTCAGGCCTCAGTGTCCAGTGAGTGACCCTACCCTCTCCCTCTCCCTCTCCCTCTGTTGGTCTGTTGCCTTGTCGCAGGGTAAGCATGGGCCGAGCTGTGAGCGCAGGTTGCTGAGATGTCCCTTCAGCTTCGTCGGCTGCAGAGAGATGGTGAGTGATCTCCTGCCCATCCCCAGCCTCGCCCCACCCCTCTGTTCCCTCCCTCCCTCCCCCTCCGCTCTTGCCCCCTCCCCATCCCACCCCGGTCTGCTCCCCCAGCCCGGTGTCACTGATGCTATGAGACTGTTGGTGTCCCGGGCGCTATCTAAACGTAGACCGCTGCCAAAGGGAAGGATTCGGGGGGGTGGGGGGTGGGGACATGGTGGTGGGGTTGTGGCAGGGGGGTGTCAGATGCCCGGAATGCCGTCCTCTCTGTCTCAGGGTGGGGATTGGCACCAGGACTCCCAGCAGGTGTTTCCAGCCTGATGTTGGGGAGCGTTGGGTGGGGTGCGGTTCTTCACCCAGAGAGTGGTGGCTGTGTGGAATGCTCTGCCCCAGAGGGCAGTGGAGGCCCAGTCTCTGGATACTTTCAAGAAAGAGTTGGATAGAGCTCTTAGAGATAGTGAAATCAAGGGTTATGGGGATAAGGCAGGGACAGGATACTGATTGAAGATGACCACCCATGATCATAATGAATGGTTGTGCTGGCTCAAAGGGCCGAATGGCCTACCCCTGCACCTATATTGTGTGACCGCAAGCGGGTCTTGGATTCTAACCCCTCCGAGAGGAAGGGACGCTGCCCCGCGTCCCAGGAGCTGGTGCTGCCTGGCGGAGGTGGAAGTGGAATATGGAACAGTCAGGAACAGTCAGGCTCCCTTCCCAGGACAGGCCCCAGGCTCCTCACCTCTCCCCAGCCTTTAACTCCAGGCCTGGTCGGGCTGGGCCAGGCCTGGGGGTGGGTTACGGGTGCTCCCACATCCCTGGGCTGATCCAGCTGCTGATGTGTGTGCCTTTCCCAGGTTTCAGGGGCTGACCTGCACCAACACAAGCTGAGCTGTATTCAGCAGCACCTGGACTACATGCTTGAGGCCTTTCGGCAGGGCCTGGCGAAACAGGCCCCAGGATCAGGAGCCAGCCTGGCTCTGCCGGAGGGGGTCCTGGGCGACAGTGACGGTGAGGAACTGCCGAGGGACACAGAGGAACAGCATGATCTGAGGGTGAGGGTGCAGACCTTTGAAAACATCGTGACCGTGCTGAATCGGGAAGTGGCAAACACGTCTAATACTCTGATGGCCCAGGAGAGGAAGCTGAAGGAACAGGAGACAGTGACCACACAGCTCAGAAACAAGGTGGGTATTTCACAACAGCCTCTGTGTGTCTGTGTGTGTCGGTGCCTCGGTGCGTGTCTGTGTTTGCCTGTGTGTGCATGTGTGCGTGTTCGCGCATGTCTGTCTGTGCATGTGTTTCTGTGCATGTGTTTCTGTGTGTGTGTGTATGCATCTGTGTGTGTCTGCCTGTCTGTGTGTTTGTGCATGTGTTTCTCTATGTGTGTATCTGTGTCTTTGTATGTGTGCCTGTCTGTGTTTTGCCTGTGTGTCGCCTGTCTGTGTGTGTCTGTGCATGTGTGTCTGTTGCCTGTATCTGTGTGTGCATCTGACTGTATGTCTGTGTCTGTGTTGCCTGTGTGTGTTTGACCTTATCAAACAGGGACAGGGGGAGGCCATTCAGCCCCTCCAGCCTGCTCCACCATTCAAGTGTGTGTGTGTGTGTGAGAGAAAGTGTCTATGTTTGTGAGTGTGTGTGTCTGTGTGAGTGTGAGTGTGTGTGGGGGGGGGAGAGTGTGCGAGTGTGAGAGAGAGAGTATGTCTGTCTGTGTGTGCGTGTGAGTGTGTGCTGGGTAGAGAGTGTGTGTGTGTGTGT
>NC_057746.1:34648268-34699753 GCF_004010195.1 Chiloscyllium plagiosum
ATATCTGTTTAATGCCAGGAGACAGAGTGTTGGTAGGTGGGGTGTCTGTGTGTGTTTTATTTTCTGTGTAAGTCTGTTTAATAGTAGCTGATAGGGTGGTGGTGCAGGGTTGTGTGTGTTTTTCTGTATATATCTGCTTAATGACAGGAGACAGACTGGTGGTGGTGGTGGAGGGTTGTGTGCGTGTGTGTTTCTGTGCATATTCGATTAATTGCAGGAAACAGGGCTGTGGTGGAGGGTTGTGCGTGTGTTTCTGTGTATATCTGTTTAATGGCAGGAGGCAGAGTGGTCGTGGAGGGTTGTGTGTGTGTGTTTCTGTGTATATCTGTTTTCGGGCTGGAGACAGAGTGGTTGTGGAGGGTTATACGTGTGTGGTTCTGTGTATATTTGATTAACGGCAGGAAACAGAGTGGTGGTCGGGGGATGTGTGTGTTGGTTTCTGTGTCCATCTGTTTAATGTCAGGAGGCAGGATGGGAGTGAGTGTGTGTGTGTGTGTGTGTTTCTGTGTGAGTGTGTGTGTGTGTGTGTGTGTGTGTGAGGAGGGGGTCAGTGTCTTGTCAATATTGGAGTTTAGCAGCGATGATGATGGACAGGTCGATGACACAGGATCGCCACTGTAGGCTAACCCCAGCACACTGCCCCTCACTGCGAATGAACAGAGAGGCAGAGTCCACCCAAGAGCATCTCGGGTGAACTTTACATCAGAACCAGGAACAGGAGTGGGCCGTTTGGCCCATCAATCCTACCCCGCCATTCAATAAGACTGTCCCTAGTTGCCCTCCTTGAGAAGGTGGGGGTGAGCTGCATTTACTGACCCTGTCGCTAGTTGCCCCCCTTGAGAAGGTGGGAGTGAGCTGCATTTCCTGCCCCTGTCCCTAGTTGCCCCCCCCTTGAGAAGGTGGGGTTGAGCTGCATTTACTGCCCCTGTCCCTAGTTGCCCCCCTTGAGGAGGTGGGGGTGAGCTGCATTTACTGCCCCAGTCCCTAGTTGCCCCCTTGAGAAGGTGGGGGTGAGCTGCCTTCTTGAACCGCTGCAGTCCATGTGCTGTGGGTAGACCCACAATGTCCCTTAGGGAGGGAATTCCAGGATTGGGACCCAGCCACACTGAAGGAACGGCCGATATATTTCCAAGTCGGGATGGGGAGGGGCTCGGAGGGGAACTTGCCATGGATCTGCTGCCCTGGTGCTTTGAGAAGGTAGTGTCTGAGGAATTTAACCCCTTACTGCTGCCGACACTGGCGAGTTTCTAAGCCTGTCAGACCTTAGTGAGACACTAGGCACTGTGCACAAACCCCGGGGGTTGGGGAGATATGACACCAGACAAACACCCTCATCCTTCGCTCATGATCTTGCTTGAGCTGTGTTGTTTAACCGCCTGCAAATGCCTTCCTCAGATCCAGCAGCACGAGAAATCGATCTGCCTGAAGGACCTGGTCATCGCTGACCTCCAACTGCGTCTCGATATCCTTGAGCACACATCCTACGACGGCACTTTGGTCTGGGCCATCTCCGACTTCACCCGCAAGATGCAAGACGCCATTGACAGAAAAGTGCCCTCCATCTTCTCCCCACGTAAGGCCTCGTTCACTGGCCCCATCCCCACCCCGCGCCCACGTTCGCTTCCTCGGAGAGAGGTGATATTTCTCCCCAGCTCTGTTCCCCGCAGTGGGCGATCCCTCCTTCTGAGGTGTTCCCGGATCTCCTACACAAGGCAGAAGGGGAACGCCCTCTTCCCATCCATCCGCAAACATTGCGGCACGTTGTTGTCAGTCGCTGGTTGGGCCCAGCATTTCTTACCTGTCCCTTATTGCCCCTCGAGAAGGTGTTGGTTTGGAGGGGGGTGGGGGAAAAGAGCCCTGTGGTGTGTACAGTGCAGACCCAGACACCGTGCTGATGGTGAGGACATTGTTTCTGTTGTGGTTCAGTACACCTCGCGCAGCTCACTCCCATCAGATACAGGAACAGGTTTAGGGTATTCGGCCCATCGAGTCTGTCCACCATTCCATCATGGCTGACGCGTTTCTCTCTCTCTCTCTCTCTCTCTCTGCCACAAAGTGCCAGCCATGTTACACATGACCCCAGGCCCAAGGACAGATGTGACGGAAGTGGTTTTGTTCCGATTAAAACCAACTTGTCCCCGTCCCTGTTCCCGATGCAAAGGTTTTGATTCCAGGGGGTGTTACCTGGGTCGAGATTGGGCCCGTCGCCGTGGTGTTGGCTCTTTGGGTTAGCGGTGTAGAGAGTGAGAATTCTCCGGGCGCCCTCCTGTCCGAATTATCCGCTGATTTCTTTTCTCTCTCCCCGACAGCGTTCTTCACAGCTCACTGCGGATACGTGCTGTGTCTGCGCCTCTACCTCAACGGGGACGGAATCGGGGCAAACACTCACCTCTCACTCTTCCTGGTCATCATGAAGGGAAAGTACGACGCCATCTTGGAATGGCCCTTCAGCAAGAAGGTAACTCGGTGACAGAGTAAAGGGGGTCACTGTGACGTGGTGAGGAATGATGGGAGTGCAGCCCTGATGGTGATCACCCTGATGGAGTGAGGGATGATGGGAGTGTCGTGCTGACGGGGGTCACTGTGATGGAGTGAGGGATGATGGGAGTGCGGCCCTGACAGGAGTCATGGTGACAGAGTGAGGGATGATGGGGGAATAGAGCTGATGGAGGCCGCCCTAACGTTGTGAGGGATGATGGGAAAGTGGAGGTGATGGGGGTACTGTGATGGAGTGAGCAATCATGGGAGCATGGAGCTAATGGGGGTCACTGTGACAGAATGAGGGATGATGGGAGCGTGAAGTTGATGGGGGGGTCAATGTGATGGAGTGAGGAATGATGGGAGTGCAGCCCTGATGGAGTCACCCTGACGGACTGAGGAATGATGGGAGTGCAGCCCTGATGGAGTCACCCTGACGGACTGAGGAATGATGGGAGTGCAGCCCTGATGGAGTCACCCTGATGGAGTGAGGGATGATGGGAGTGTGGAGCTGATGGAGTCACCCTGACAGAGTGAGGGATGATGGGAGTGTGGACCTGATGGAGTCACCCTGATGGAGTGAGGGATGATGGGAGTGTGGAGCTGATGGAGTCACCCTGACAGAGTGAGGGATGATGGGAGTGCGGCCCTGATGGAGTCACCCTGACAGAGTGAGGGATGATGGGAGTGCGGCCCTGATGGGGGTCACTGTGATGGAGTGAGGGATGATGGGAGCGTGGAACTGATGGGGGTCACTGTGATGGAGTGAGGGATGATGGGAGTGCGGCCCTGATGGAGTCACCCTGACGGACTGAGGAATGATGGGAGTGCGGAGCTAATGGGGGTCACTGTGATGGAGTGAGGGATGATGGGAGTGCACCCCTGATGGAGTCACCCTGACGGAGTAAGGAATGATGGGAGTGCGGCCCTGATGGAGTCATCCTGACAGAGTGAGGGATGATGGGAGTGCGGCCCTAATGGGGCTCACTGTGATGGAGTGAGGGATGATGGGAGTGCGGCCCTGATGGAGTTACCCTGATGGAGTGAGGGATGATGGGAGTGCAGCCCTGATGGAGTCACCCTGACAGAGTGAGGGATGATGGGAGTGCGGCCCTGATGGAGTTACCCTGACGGAGTGAGGGATGATGGGAGTGTGGAGCTGATGGGGGTCACTGTGATGGAGTGAGGGATGATGGGAGTGCGGCCCTGATGGAGTCACCCTGACGGAGTGAGGAATGATGGGAGTGTGGAGCTGATGGAGTTACCCCGACGGAGTGAGGAATGATGGGAGTGTGGAGCTGATTGGGGTCACTGTGATGGAGTGAGGGATGATGGGAGTACGGCCCTGATGGAGTTACCCTGACGGAGTGAGGGGGGGTGGGAGTGCGGCCCTGATGGAGTCACCCTGATGGAGTGAGGGATGATGGGAGTGCGGCCCTGATGGAGTCACCCTGACGGAGTGAGGGATGATGGGAGTGCGGAACTGATGGGGGTCACTGTGATGGAGTGAGGGATGATGGGAGTGCGGAGCTGATGGGGGTCACTGTGATGGAGTGAGGGATGATGGGAGTGCGGCCCTGATGGAGTCACCCTGACGGAGTGAGGGGTGGTGGGAGTGCGGCCCTGATGGAGTTACCCTGACGGAGTGAGGGATGATGGGAGAGTGGAGCTGACAGGAGAGAGTGTGTCAGCATGAACAAGAGGAGTAAGGCCGTCTCTCTCTCTGCTTTGCCCCCAGGTGACCTTCCGCCTGTTGGATCAGAGTGCCAGGCGTCAGCACGTGGTGACTGCCTTCAAACCAGACATTAGCTCTGCCTCCTTCCAAAGGCCCGTCCAGGCCATGAACATCGCCAGTGGCTGCCCAGAGTTCCTGCCCCTTACCCAGCTCCATGCCAACTGGCAGGGTTATGTCACCGATGATGTCATGTTCATTAAGGCCAGCGTGGACTCTTAGAGGGGGGAACACTGGGGCTGGGACAGGGGGGAATAGGGGCCGTGACCTGGAACCTACCTCTGGACACTGTGGGTGAGAAACAGGAGCCACCCGGTGGTGATGTTGGCAGAGTTACGGTGATTATTCACAGTGAGCTCCAGGCTGGCCTGGATCCCAGACATCTCAACATCCTAACGCTTCAAGTTCTGGACTGCACTTCGGTCGTGAAACCTGTCTCTCAGCGAGCATCAGGAATTCTTATTTATATATTTAAATATGTACATGATATCAATCATACAGATCAAACCGAGAGGGGAGGGAGGGGCACTGATACCCTGCTGGGCGATACGGCCTTGCCCTGTGCTGACCCTTACATCAAACTCCTCAGAATGAAGATGGGCAAGCGTTCAGGAAGTTAGCCTTCAACTCATTCACTTACTCACTCCCAGATTTTAGCAGGGAGGCAGAGAGTGAGAGACACTCACTCAGAGAGTGAGTGACAGAGAGAGAGAGACGGAGACAGAGTCAGAGAGAGAGATGGAGACAGAGAGAGAGAGAGACGGAGACAGAGTCAGAGAGAGAGATGGAGACAGAGTCAGAGAGAGAGATGGAGACAGAGAGATGGAGACAGAGGAGATACACAGAGAGAGAGAGAGACACACACACACAGAGACACATGCACAGAGAGACACAGAGCGAGACACATAGAGGTACAGAGAACGACACACGCACACACACACAGAGACACAGAGGCACATAGAGAGAGAGAGAGAGACACACGCACTGACAGAGTGACACAGACACCTTATTAAGAGGAAGTGATGATAGTCTCTGGTGGATCTGGTGAGGTATTCCAGAAATGTGAACACCAATCCCAACCACAGCAGTGCAGGAGAATGGAACCTATCAATAGCTCCTGGATTGTGGCCTGACCCCCCCCCCTTTAGTTCACGGATGTGTTTTGAGAGGAAATCCGCAGAAGCCTGACCAACAGTGTGACTCCGAGCCTACAGGGACAGAGTGGACTCTGAAACAGCCTAGCACACTCATCAGGGTCAGGCCAAGACACTGTGCTGGACGACAGAAGATGGGGTGGGCTTGAGACTGGGGGTGAACCTGGGCTGGGCTGGGGGAATTGAACAGGCTTCCTGCGGTGGGGCTCTGAGCAGCCAGAGAACTGGGAAGGTGAGCTGACAGCGATCAGGCCCTCACCTGGGCCATGCAGAGACAGGCTCTTCCAAACGAGGAGCCCGCTTCCCCATGCAATACTCCCCATTCAGCGGTCAGGGATCAAACTACCTCCGCCGTAACAACATTCAAACATCCTGCATTCGATGGGCTTTTCGATGTGGAGATGCTGGTGTTGGACTGGGGTGGACAAAGTTAACAATCACACGACACCAGGTTATAGTGGTGATTTGGAAGCACTAGCTTCTGGAGCACTGCTCCTTCGGCAGGTGAAATCTGAAGTCTACCCTTCTCCTGATGAAGGAGCGGTGCTCCGAAAGCTTGTGATTCTAAGTAAACCTGTCTGACTGTAACCTGGTGTTGTGTGACTTCTGACCTTGTCCTTTTTGACAAAGGGAATTCCAAAAAGAGACATACTCACTGACAGCCCCGGGAGACAAAACAATGGTTGTCTTTGGTTTAAATGTGCACACCTTACTTTTACCCAAGAGCCCCCTCCCCCATTTTGAGAATCTCCCAGGAAACATCTTCCCACGTCCACCCGGTCAAACTCCTCAGTGTCAAGTTCAGTCACCCCTGATCGTTGTAAATTCCAGAGGAGAGTGAGCTCAGTCTGGTGAGACCCTCTCTGAATCACTCCTGACACATGACCAGCTTACTGCTGTGGGGTATCCTTTTGCGTTTGAACTCCAAACTTGAGTTTCCACCAGCAAACCGCAGGAAGTGGCAGACAGAGAGCTTCCTAATAGTGCGAATACAGTCAGTGCTGTGCTGTCTCTGGGATTGATCGAGGCTGAATCTCCAACTACTGGCTGGGACTAGTGTTGTTCGGATCCCACACTGTGTTGTGGGACTGTGTGAAAGTTCAAACCATTGCTCAGTTGAAACACTACAGAAAACAAGTTTGTATTTAAACCTGAAGTTGTCAGCTGTTTTATTTTGTGATAAATAATAAGATGCAGAGTAAACTGATAATGACACAAACATAAGGTCAGCTCTTTGTCATTTGTGTCTGTTTAACAACTGACTGGGTGCAGACTGGCTGAGAGATTTGTTTTAACCTGGGATAGCAGTCCTCAGTTCTGAAGTGCATTGCTGGCTGTGGGGTGTATTATCTCCCCCTGACAATACCCATTCCCAGAGAGAAACTACAATCGTGCAGGTGGAAAGAGGCCATTCAGCCCATTGAGTCTGCACTGACCCTCCAATGGGTTTCCCACCAAGGCCCCCTCCATAATCTTGCATTTTCCATGGCTCACCTCCCCATCCCTGGGCACGATGGGACAATTTCCCATGGCCAATCCACCCGAACCTGCACATCCCTGGGACACTATGGGACAATTTCCCATGGCCAAACCACCCTAACCTGCACATCCCTGGGCACTATGGGACAATTTCCCATGGCCAATCCACCCTTACCTGCAAATCCCTGGGCACTATGGGACAATTTCCCATGGCCAATCCACCCGAACCTACACATCCCTGGACACTATGGGACAATTTCCCATGGCCAATCCACACTAACCTGCACATCCCTGGGCACTATGGGACAATTTCCCATGGCCAATCCACACTAACCTGCACATCCCTGGGCACTATGGGACAATTTCCCATGGCCAATCCACCCTAACCTGCACATCCCTGGGACACTATGGGACAATTTCCCATGGCCAATCCACCCTAACTTGCACATCCCTGGGCACTATGGGACAATTTCCCATGGCCAATCCACCCTAACCTACACATCTTTGGACTGTGGAGGAAACCGGAGCACCCGGAGGAAACCCACGCAGACACGGGGAGAATGTGCAAACTGCACACAGAGAGTCTGTCCGAGGGTGGGATCGAACCCGGCTCCCTGGCACCGTGAGGCAGCCGTGCTAACCAGTGAGCCTTTGATTTTTGAATTGTTTGACGTTGTCAGCCTGCCTACCACCCCACTTCTCCCTCAACGTCCGGGCGAGCGTGGATTGTTGTTCCGGGTGGGATAACGTGGAGCTGTTTTCCGATGGGTTTGACTCTCAGTTCGGAAGGTGTGGGTTGGATTGGGAAATTCTGACAGGGTCCAAAGAGAGAGGCTGGTGATGGAATCACAGCACAGGAGCAGGAGGAGTAGGCCACTCTGCCCATCCCAGCCCCTCCTGCTGGCCCACAGGAGGCGGCCACTCTGCCCATCCCAGCCCCTCCTGCTGGCCCACAGGACGCGGCCATTCCGCCCATCCCAGCCCCTCCTGCTGGCCCACAGGAGGAGGTCACTCTGCCCATCCCAGCCCCTCCTGGTGGCCCACAGGAGGAGGTCACTCTGCCCATCCCAGTCACTCCTGCTGGCCCATAGGAGGTGGCTACTCTGCCCATACCAGCCCCTCCTGCTGGCCCATAGGAGGCGGCCGATGAGGGAATCACAGCGCAGGAGCAGGAGGCCACTCTGCCCATCCCCGCCCTGTACTGTCCAGCCCATCAGCGGGCACCGTCAGCCAGCCTGTTGAGGGCCTGGGACAGGGCAATGACAGTGTCCAGGATCCTCTGGCGGTCAGCCTGTGCCAGGCGGTCCCCGCACCGCTGAGTGAAGCGGTCAGGGTGCCACATGACCTGCTGTCCCCTCAGGTAGCGGCGGTAGACACCCGGATCTCCACGCTCCACCCCGTGCAGGATCACTGCCACCATCTCCTCCACTGTGCCTCTGGGAGCAGGCCAAGGGATGTCGCTGTAGCTCAGCGGGGTCCCGGTGCCCGGAGAGCCCTGACCGAAGATGTGGGCACAGCCTCGCTCATATCGCTGCTTGTGGCTAGCCGCCCGCTCCGTCTGGAGCCTCTGTGCCTGCTCCAGGTATCGCCGGTGTTCCTGCTCCTGCTGCTCCCACTCCTTCTCCTTGGCCCACTGCTCCCTGCTCCAGCTGTTCCCCGCCCCTCTGCATCGCTTCGCCGCATACTCCCTCGCCAGGCGGTCAGCCCAGGTATCGTACGTCTCAGGCTCCGCCTCTCCCGTGGACAGGTCCTCTGCAGGAGAAGGAGAAGGAGGAATGGTGGGTCAGTACCTGTCCACCCCACCCACCACCCACCAGCATCCCACGCCCCACCCCCCCGACCCAACATTTCTACATCTCAGAGCCCAGGCTTCAGTGTCACTCTCATAACCCTCAAAACAACACACACACACACACAGGCAGACAGACACACACAGGCAGACAGACACACACAGGCAGACACACACACAGACAGGCAGACACACACACAGACAGGCAGACACACAGGCAGACACACACAGACACAGACTAAAAAAGAGCAGTCCAGCTGAGGAACCGGCCATTCGGCCCCTCCAAGCCTGTGCTGATCATCATGCCCTGACTGTACGAAACATCAAACCTCCTGCTCTTAAATCGGTCTTACAGATTAGATTCCCTACAGCGTGGAAACCTCCAAAGAGCAACCCACCCAGACCCATTCACCCCTGACTAATGCACCCAACTCTACGGGCAATTTAACATGGCCAATTCACCTGCCCTGCACATCTTTAGATTGTGGGAGGAAACCGGAGCACCCAGAGGAAACCCATGTAGACACGGGGAGTATGTCTGTGTGGAGTGTGCACAGTCGTCCAAGGCTGGAATCTGGGTCCCTGGTGCTGTGAGGCAGCCGTGCTAACCACTGAGCCACCATGCCGCCCCTGATTCGGTCCATATCCCTCTATTCCCCTCCCCCCTATTCAGGTGCCTCTGAAATGTCCCCACCTGTTCCCACCCCCTCTTCAGGCAGTGTGTTCCAGCTCTCTGCGTGAAAAACCTCCCTCACAGTTAATGCTCTCGAGACCAGGCAGTGTCCTGGTGAACCCTCCCTGCACTCTCTCTCTCCCTCTCTCCCCAAAGTTTCCACCCCCTTCTGATTGTGTATCTGGCAGTGTAGCCCCAACCGAGTCAATCTCTCCTCCCAAGACAAGCCTCTCAGCTCCGAGATCAACCTCCTCTCTACACCCATCCTGTACAGATACACCCTTTCTCCAGTAAGGAGATCAAAAGGGGAAGGGAGAGTGGTGGGGGGGGGGGTTTCTCAAAATGTTGACCAGCCTGGAGCTCAGCACAGAGCAGGGGTGTTCAGTAATGCCTCTGCAGAAGGTGGGACACTCTGGCTTGCCCCCCCTCCTCGGTATCCAAGGCCCCGGGACACACCTTGCAGGGTGAAGCAGCTTTGCCTCTTGGCCATCCTCCTGCCTGGTCTGCAGTCTTCAGTGCCCAGACCTGGCTGCACCAGCCCCAGCTTTACTTGGTGAGACCGGGTGACCGCTCCGCACTAACACAGGTAACGTTTCAGATTGGGGAGGGGGGTGTCTTTATTCAGAACCGTGGGAGGATGGGAATGGAAGGGGGGGGTGGACGGAGGGGAAGAGACAGTGAGTGATGACAGGGACGGAGGACCCAGGATTTGGGAAGGTTCGGTACGGGACACGCTGAGAAGGGGGGTGGGGGGGTGGCAGGAATGCTGAGCTAACCACCTGCCTGGCGCAGGCCCAGGAGCACACAGCCAGGGAATGCTGGGAATTAACCCTCAGTAATACAGGTCTGGGGAGACACAGAGACCCCTTCAGCATCTCGGCTCTGAGGTTATCTCTAATGTTCACTCTCTTCCTCACCTCTCCTGCTTCGGTCTTGCTATCACTGCTATACTGCTTGGGTGTCCTTTTGAGAAAGGCGGACACACCTTTTTTAGTTTAGAATTTGCCAGGGGTCAGATGGAGAATGAGTGTGGAGAAGATGTTTACACCTGTGAGGGAGGAAGGCCAGAGCTAGTGATCTTCCACAGAGAGTACCCGCTGTTATTTCATAGAACCCCTGCAGTGTGGAAACAGGCCCTTCAGCCCAACAGGTCCACACCGACCCTCCAAACCCATTCCCCCGCATTTTTCCCTGACTAATGCTCCTAACCAGCACATCCCTGGGCACTATGGGGCAATTTCCCATGGCCAATCCACCCTAACCTGCACATCCCTGGGCACTATGGGACAATTTCCCATGGCCAATCCACCCCAACCTGCACATCCCTGCACACTATGGGACAATTCCCCATGGCCAATCCACCCTAACCTGTACATCCCTCGGCACTATGGGACAATTTAACACAGAGGGTGGTACGTGTATGGAATGAGCTGCCAGAGGATGTGGTGGAGACTGGTACAATTGCAACATTTAAGAGGCATCTGGATGGGTATATGAATAGGAAGGGTTTGGAGGGATATGGGCCGGGTGCTGGCAGGTGGGACTAGATTGGGTTGGGATATCTGGTTGGCAAGGATGGGTTGGGCTGAAGGGTCTGAGAGACTCTCTGAGTGTGCAGCACAGCGTAGTTCTGAGCCTTTCCTCCCCCTGCTCCATTCTCCTCACCTTCATAGCGCCCACACTGGGTGTAGAACTCAGCCTCACATTCAGCAGAGAGCTTCTGGTACCACTCCCTGTCGGCTTGACCCTTGGCTGTCTCGTTCTCTTCCTCAGCCCCTGGACATTGCTGTGACATTGGAAGGAAACAGTTAGCCAGGGTGGATTTTCTCAATCAATCAATCAGCCAACGATCAACATGTGGTCACCCCCCACAGCACTGGCAATGCAAGTGCTACCCCATGTGATCACATGCTGGTGGACAATTGTGCGCACTGAGCGCAGACTTCACTGCAGCTACTGTAGAGCCAGCTGTAAAATACATGTTTGACACGTGTGAGATGGGGGTCACAGTTCAGCTGTCACCCTTGGTCACTTGCCTGTGTTTTACACACCCTCCTACAACTGGCATTAACAGGGGAACAGTGTGCACACTCACCCGGTTAAGCAGTGTGCCAGCACAGCGGTTATCTCACTGGCCTAGTGACCCAGGGACTGGGGTGAAAGAGCTACAGGATACATGAAGTGAATCCCACAGCAGCTGCAGCTTGGAGGGGGCACAGAGATCTCAGACTACTGGAAAGCTTAAAGACAACTGCAGAGCTGGAGAGAGAATGATTGGAATACAAGGGGCTGCCGGCGGGGGGGGGGGGAAGAAAGAGGAGGAAGCTTTAAGCTTGGGGCATTGCTGAACAACGGAGGTTTACAAACACTGCAGCGACAGGGACTTGTTGTCGGTTTGAGCTGTTGATGGGTTTAGGGCACTCCCCTTTCGGCAGAGCAAACTACCAGGCTGGCCCACACGTGACTCCAGACCCACAGCCACGGAGTTGGCCCCCCGAGCTGGAGATTTATTAGGAACGGGCAACAACAAATGCCGGCCAAGCCCAGGATGCCGACATCTCAGAACCAGGCAAACGATTGGGTTGGAGCTAATCCACCCAGAGGCTGGGATCTGCACGGAAACCAAATGCTGGGGATGACGGTGGGCCAGGCAGTATCCACGGAGAGAGAGCTAGCTAACGTCCTAGCTAGGATGACTCCTAGCTGGGTCTTGCAATGCCTCTCACTCGTGCCTCGTGCCTATTTTCCTCATTAAAACAGGAAGCTGTCTTGTTGCTGGATGTGTAGGAGTTGAACAAGGGAACAGATTTGGGGGGTTGCTCACTTGGAGAATGGGAACACCAGCCACAGCCATGCTGACTGGAAAACAGATCTCTGCTCCTTCAATGATGCTGTGCCAGGAATACCCTTCCAGACGGTGCTGTGGGGGGGGTCCCCACACCCCAAAGCCTGCAGCCATTTGATGAGGAGACTCAGCATTACCTTCTCAAGGGACAGCCAGTACACGCTGTCCCAGCCAACAACGCACACGCTCCCCACAAACCAATGATTAAAATAAAACCCACCAACTGACAGTTCAGCTCAAAGTCCAGCCGGTGATGGAGTTGCTGATATCGGAATACCGTTAAGGTGGAAGGGAGCAGAGGGAAGCCAGGAACCAGCAGTTACCTGCCGCATCTTCATCGACCCGAGCAGGTCTCCAGGAGTGAGGCCTTCCCTGTTGAGCACATCCATAGCCGCTGGGCAAGACTTCCTGAGGGGGACAACCAGATCCTCATAGACTGGAGAGAAGCAGAGTGGCCACAGTTAGACACCAAAGCTCCTCACTGCCTGGCTCAGACATCAACACATGGCTCACAGGGCAACATCTGCTTCCAGCTCATAGAACAGTCAAAGGCAGGCTGCAGGGGAAACAGGCGGCTATCCAAATGTACCTGATAAGGTCAGGGCAGAGGGAGCTTTACTCTGTATCTGACCCCATACTGTCCCAGTCCTGGGAGTGCTTGATTGAGGGGCTGGGGGGGGGGGGGGGTGGAAACAGTGTAGAAAATAGAAGATCAGAGAGCATTCCAGCGCAGTACAGGCCCTTCAGCCCTCGATGTTGCACCAACCTGTGGAACTGATCTGAAGCCCGTCTAACCTACACTATTCCATTCTCATCCATATGTTTATCCAATGACCATTCAAATGTCCTTAAAGTTGTCAAGTCTACTACTGTTGCAGGCAGGCCATTCCACGCCCCTCCTACTCTCTGAGTCAAGAAACTAATCTCTGACATCTGTCCTATATCTATCACCCCTCAATTTAAAGCTATGTCCCCTCGTGCTAGCCATCACCATCCAAGGAAATCTCAATTAAGTCACCTCTCAACCTTCTTCTCTCTAACAAAAGCAGCCTCAAGTCCCTCAGCCTTTCCTTGTAAGACCTCCTCTCCATACCAGGCAACATCCCAGGAAATCTCCTCGACATCCTTTCCAAAGCTTCCACATCCTTCCTACAAAGCAGTGACCAGAACCGTCCGCAATGCTCCAAGTGCGGCAGCACCAGAGTTTTCTACAGCTGCAGCATGACCTTGTGGCTCTGAAACTCAATCCCTCAGCCAATAAAAGCTAACACACTGTACGCCTTCTTAACAACCTTATCAATCTGGGTGGCAACTTTTAGGGATCTATATACATGGATACCGAGATCTCTCTGTTCATGGCCACTACCAAGAATCTTACCATTAGCCCAGTACTCTGCATTCCTGTTACTCCTTCCAGAGTGAATCACCTCACAATTTTCTGCATTAAACTCCATTTGCCACCTCTCAGCCCAGCTCTGCAGCTTATCTATGTCCCTCTGTAACCTACAACATCCTTTGGCACTATCCACAGCTCTATCAACCTGAGTGTCATCTGCAAATTTACTAACCCACCCTTCTATGCCCTCATTCAGGTGGCCCCTTGCAGTACATCACTAGTAACTGTGCTCCAGGATGAATATTTCCCATCAGCCACCACTCCCTGTCTTCTTTCAGCCAGACAATTTCTGATCCAAACCGCTAAATCCCCCACAATCCCCCATGCCTCCGTATATTGTGCAATAGCCTATCGTGGGGAACCTTATCAAACACCTTACTGAAATCCATATACACCACATCAACCGCTTTACCCTCATCCACCTGTTTGGTCACCATCTCAAAGAGCTCAATAAGGCATGACCTACCCTTCACAAAACCGTGCTGACTATCCCTAATCAACTTATTCCTTTCTAGATGATTATAAATCCTGTCTTTTCTAACCTTTACCAACACTTTACTGACAACTGAAGTAAGGCTCACTGGCCTATAATTACCGGGGTTGTCTCTACTCCCCTTCTTGAACAAGGGGACAACATTTGCTATCCTCCAGTCTTCTGGCACTATTCTTGTCGACAACGATGACATCAAGATCAAAGCCAAAGGCTCTGCAATCTCCGCTTTGACTTCCCAGAGAATCCTCAGATAAATCCCATCTGGCCCAGGAGACTTACCTATTCTCACACTTTCCAGAATTGCTAACACCTTCTCCTTCTGAACGTCAATCCTGTCTAGCATAGTAGCTTGTATCTCAGTATTCTCCTCAACAACATTGTCGTTTTCCAGTGTGAATACCGACAAAAAACATTCATTTAGCACTTCCCCTATCTCCTCTGACTCCACACACAACTGCCTACTACTGGCCTTGATTGGCCCCAATCTTACTCTAGTCATTCTTTTATTCCTGATATACCTATCGAAGGCCTTAGGGTTGTCCTTGAGCTTATCCGCCAACGACATCTCATGTCCTCTCCTGGTTCTTCTTCGCCCTCTCTTTAGGTTTTTCCAGGCTAACATAACTCTCATGTGCCCTAACTGAGCCTTCACATCTCATCCTCACATAAGCCTCTTCCTTCCTTGTGTAGAGGCAGCTTTACTCTGTATCTAACATTGTGCTATCCCGGTCCTGGGAGTGTTGATGGGGGGGGGTTGCAGTGTAGAGGGCAAGGATGGAGTGTTAGCCTGCCTGTTTGGGGGTGTCCTGTCCTGGGAGTGTTGATGGGGGAGGGGGGAGACAGTGTAGAGGCAGTGTTCCCTCCCCGTGTACAGAGGGAGTGTTAGCCTGCCTGTTTGGGAGTGTCCCTGTCCTGGGAGTGTTGATGGGGAGGGGGGAAACAGTGTAGAGGCAGTTTTCCCTCCCTGTGTACAGAGAGAGTGTTAGCCTGCCTGTTTGGGGGTGTCCCTGTCCTGGGAGTGTTGATGAGGAGAGGGGAGGGAGTTTTTCCTCCCCATGTACAGAGGGAGGGTTAGCCTGCCTGTTTGGGGGTGTCCCTGTCCTGGGAGTGTTGATGAGGAGAGGGGAGGGAGTTTTTCCTCCCCATTGGGAGTGTTGATGAGGAGGGGGGGGGAAACAGTGTAGAGGCAGTTTTCCCTCCCCGTGTAAGGATGGAGTGTTAGCCTGCCTGTTTGGGGGTGTCCCTGTCCTGGGAGTGTTGATGGCGGGGGACAGTGTAGAGGGAGTTTTAGCCTGCCTGTTTGGGGGTGCCCCTGTCCTGGGAGTGTTGTTCTGGAGGAGGGAGGGGGGAGAGACAGTGTAGAGGAAGTTTTCCCTCCCCGTGTACAGGGTAAGGATGGAGTGTTAGCCTGCCTGTTTGGGGGTGTCCCTGTCCTGGGAGTGTTGATGAGGAGAGGGGAGGGAGACAACATAGAGGGAGTTTTTCCTCCCCATGTACAGAGGGAGGGTTAGCCTGCCTGTTTGGGGGTGTCCCTGTCCTGGGAGTGTTGATGAGGAGAGGGGAGGGAGACAGCACAGAGGGAGTTTTTCCTCCCCATGTACAGAGGGAGGGTTAGTCTGCCTGTTTGGGGGTGTCTCTGTCCTGGGAGTGTTGATGAGGGGGGTGGCGGGGAAGACAGCGTAGAGGGAGTTTTCCCTCCCCGTGTACAGAGGGAGTGTTAGCCTGCTGTTTGATGGGTGTCCCTGGCCTGATGGTGATCTCCCCTGCTGAGCTGTGTGAGCAGAGGTTGCTCCTTACCTCTGGTTCCTCTCTTCACTGCCTGGCGGGCAGCAAGGTGCAGTGGGGTATTGCCCCTGTGGTCCTGGAGTAGGGGGTCTGCTCCGTGTTGCAGGAGCAGCCTGGTGATAGCGTCGTCTCTCTGGGAGCAGGCCACATGGAGTGGGCTTCGGCCCTTCCGTCCCCTGAACGTCACTGACAGCCCGTGGTGTCTGCGCAGGTAGGACTTCACCTTCAGCACATTGCCATCCTCCACATAGCGCAGTAACCTCTCCTGCTTCCGAGAAACCATGGCAATGGCAGCGACGATGACCCTGGCCAGTACCACAAACAAAAAGGTCAGTGAGGCTCCTCATGGACTATCCCAGACAGCGGGAACAATCAGCAACGGGATCCGGGCATACCCGGACACAGCACACCGACAAAACTCCCAGACAGCTTCCTCGCTACGGGAGAGGCACCGATCCCCCGGGATCACCAATCCTTTTATTCCCTGATCTCTACAATATCCAGAAACCTCTCGATTTGTCTCTGGAACATACAGGTATTTCTTCCAGAACGCGACAGATGCGTTGCTGTCCAACTCCGCACTATACAAAAGTTACGCATTACGAATACACTAAAAGACTTGGTGATGTAAGTGCGTTACAGCCAACACACACTTTAAAAGTTCACGCTTTAGAAACAGCATTCCCTCTTCACCTGATGGCGTAACCCGCATTAACAAAAGACCCGTTACAGCAGAACTACCTGTACTGCAAGACTGACCATTCACTGCCTTCTCTGCTGGAGAGGACTTCAGACTGAGATGAAGAGGAATTTCTTCTGTCTGAGGATGGAGAGTCTCACTGCCACAGAGGGCTGAGGGGACAGAGTCCTGAAGGCTGAGATCGAGAGATTCCTGATCAGTCAGAGAAACCGAAGGAACGGGCAAGGAAGGAGGCAGGAGGAATGTCGAATCAGCTCCGATCCCATTCAGTGACTGAATGGCCTGCTGCTCTTCCTGTGTCTTACGGTTAAAATCCCAAGGATTCATCTGCCTCCCAGTGAACAAGGACCGGGAATAGCTGCCCATTTGAAGATAGGAATGGGAGGAATTTCTTCTCTCTCTGAAGGGAGTGAATTTGTGGGAATCCCTACAGCAGATGACTGTTGGGGTATTGACTATATTCAAGGCAGAGATAGAGAGAAAGAGACTCCACAGCCACAACAATGAGGTTGACTCTCTTAACTGTCATGGAGGAGAAAGTGAGGACTGCAGATGCTGGAGATCAGAGCTGAAAATGTGTTGCTGGAAAAGCGCAGCAGGTCAGGCAGCATCCAAGGAGCAGGAGAATTTTCAGGAATTCCTGAAGAAGGGATTATGCCCGAAACGTCGATTCTCCTGTCTCTTAACTGTCATGCCTAGATGAGGGGTTCAGGGGTAACTGGAAGTGGGTCATGTCTGGGTGAGTGGGGGTTAAGGGGTAAGAGGAAGTGGGCCATGTCTGGCAGAGGAAGGGTAACCAAAAGTGGGTCATGTCTGGGTGAGGGGGGTAACGAAAAGTGGGTCATGTCTGGGTGAGGAAGTAACAGGAAGTGGGTCATGTCCGGGTGAGGGGGGTAACCGGAAGTGGGTCATGTCCGGGTGAGGGGGTAACCGGAAGTGGGTCATGTCTGGGTGAGGGGGTAACCGGAAGTGAGTCATGTCCGGGTGAGGGTAACCGGAAGTGGGTCATGTCCGGGTGAGGGGAGTAACCAGAAGTGAGTCATGTCCGGGTGAGGGTAACCGGAAGTGGGTCATGTCCGGGTGAGGGGAGTAACCAGAAGTGAGTCATGTCCGGGTGAGGGTAACCGGAAGTGGGTCATGTCCGGGTGAGGGGAGTAACCAGAAGTGAGTCATGTCCGGGTGAGGGTAACCGGAAGTGGGTCATGTCCGGGTGAGGGGAGTAACCAGAAGTGAGTCATGTCCGGGTGAGGGTAACCGGAAGTGGGTCATGTCCGGGTGAGGGGAGTAACCAGAAGTGAGTCATGTCCGGGTGAGGGTAACCGGAAGTGGGTCATGTCCGGGTGAGGGGAGTAACCAGAAGTGAGTCATGTCCGGGTGAGGGTAACCGGAAGTGGGTCATGTCCGGGTGAGGGGAGTAACCAGAAGTGAGTCATGTCCGGGTGAGGGTAACCGGAAGTGGGTCATGTCCGGGTGAGGGGAGTAACCAGAAGTGAGTCATGTCCGGGTGAGGGTAACCGGAAGTGGGTCATGTCCGGGTGAGGGGAGTAACCAGAAGTGAGTCATGTCCGGGTGAGGGTAACCGGAAGTGGGTCATGTCCGGGTGAGGGGAGTAACCAGAAGTGAGTCATGTCCGGGTGAGGGTAACCGGAAGTGGGTCATGTCCGGGTGAGGGGAGTAACCAGAAGTGAGTCATGTCCGGGTGAGGGTAGCGTGGGGCGGGGAATCGACGACGGGCGGCTCCGGTATGTGTTTGTGTGTGGGGTGGGAGGGGGGGTGGGAGAGAAGGGGGCGCGCGGTGCCTGACGGTAAATGTAGTCGTGATGTGACGTACATGGCGGCGGCGGCTGCTGCTACGGCGCGGTGTCCGACGGTAAATGCAGTCGTGAGGTGATCCCCCGGACGTGACGTACGGCCGACGGTAAATGTAGTCCGAGCGGGTGGGTGGCCGGCCGGAAGTGACGGCGGTTGCGAGTCCGCAAGCCGCCGTGCGCAGGCGCGGTGCCATCACATCTCTCCCTCCCCCCCATTCCAGGGAAGCAGGGCCACGTTTGATAGTGTCTGTCCTCCTCCACATCAACCCAAATCCCACACACGGCCTGCCGACTCCCGGGACACAGGTCAGACACCTCTCCGCGCCGCCGCTGCCGCCGCCCTGATTGGTCTGGTTTGTTACAGTCTGGTATTACGGTGGCTGTACCTTCCCCTCCCCCCTCCATTTGGATGCTGACCTCCTTCCCAACATCAGCACTGTCTCTCGCTCACTGTGCTGTGTGTGTGTGTCTCTCTCTCTCTCTCTCCCTTTCCGGGGGGAGAGGGATGGATGGGGGTTACACAGGTGGTGGGAGGAGGAAGGGGAGGTCCTCTCCACACCAGCCCAGGTTGGGGTTTGGAGGGTGGGTTGAGTCAGAGCAAACAGAAAAGCAAAACAGAGTCGTTTGCAATGTCTCTGGCTTTAAAATCTCTGCCTGGATTTAGTGGGCTGGCTCTCTCCGTTGCAGAAACGTAGATTAGTGGCAGTGCAGTCTTGTGTGTGCACTTAGGTTTTTAGAAATCGGTTTATTTGGTAAGGCTTAGCTGACTTGGTTTCCGTTTGATTGCTGTAAGCTGCCAGGATCGTTTGTCGTTGTCTTTTTTTTTAGTTTATGGTGTTGCTGCTTATGTTTAGCTCCTGAACACCAGCAGAGGTTGTTGGAAAAGCTCAGCAGGTATGGCAGCACCTGTAGAGAGAAAGTAGAGTTAACATTTTGGGTCTAGTGACCCTTCCTTAGACAGATGATGGTGAGGTAGGATCACTTGACCTGAAATAGTAACTGATTTCTCTCCACTGATGCTGAACCTTTCCAGCAATTTGATTCTGATTTACAGCATTTGCAGTTCTTTTGGTTTTAACTCATGTAAGCTTTTGTGTTGTGTATGCTATGTTAGATGAGACCCAAAGTAATGTTTTGCTGTTGGTAGTTGGGCTATTCCTAGATATTATTGTTTTGACATGTACAACATGCTTTTGATGTTAAATGCTCTATGCATTCGGGTCCATGCATAACATACTGAAAGGCTTTCTGTTATTTGTATGAAAAATGACCATAATGGTAATTTTCCTGGGATTAGGAGGTGTGAGATGCTGGTCTTATTTGAGGTCGCGCCATCTCCAAGATGGCAAACTGAGCAATGCAAATTCTGAAGGAAGTCAGTCATCAGTGTCAGAATTAGTAACGCAATGTACAAACAAGGTAAGTGGTGGAAAACTTCAGGAACTCTTCCGGATTGATTATCCAGCTCAAGGCAATGCAAATGTGAACCTATGATTGCGTGAAAGAGAGGGCTCTGAACATCACCCAGATACATTCTTGCTGCTGTATCTATCAGTCTACAGTATTGCGAAGGTGTTTGCTCCCACCTAATTAAACTCAGCAGTGTATACCTCGTGTATACTGAAGCTGTACTGAGAATGTGCAGTTGTCAGGAAAACCTTGTTTTTGAGTGAGTTTTGCAGCATGCTTTTACAACGGTTAGATATAACTTCCACAACAAATTTTCTTCATATGATAGCTTTTCCAACAGCATTACAAGAATTAAGAGTAGGAGGAGGCCACTTGACTCCTAGAGCCTGCTCTGCCATGGATCATGGTTGATTAGATTGTGGCCTGAGCTCGACTTTCTGGCATCCCAGAAACCTTGATTGTCTAACCCCATCTTAAATATGTTCATTGATCCCATTTCGGCTGCTTGTTGGGCCAGAGGATCCCTGAAGTTGACAGTCAGAAGAATTTCTCCTCATCTTCTGAAAATGGAGAGTCTTCATTTTAAAATCATGCCCTTTTGCTGTAAATTTCCTGACAAGAGGAAACATGCATTCAGCATCCACTCTCTCAGCCCCCTCCGGATCATTGTGTGTTTCAATAATCTTACGACACTGGGTAAACCCTCTGCTTAACTTAAACTGGCAACAGAGAAAGATTTATCCCGTGCAGTCATCTGAAAATTCAAGAGGCCAAGAACTATCCCAAAGGTCACGACTTAAAGTAAAAATTAACAACTTTATTTCTTAAAGTATAACAGAATAGTTAACTAACAACTATTTACAACTCCTTCCTCTAACCTATCTTTTACATTGACAATACTGGTCCAATTAAAACCCTCGATTAAGATTTACTGAAAAATTCAAATTTGACAACCAGCCAGCTGTTGAGTCTTCTGTAGATTTGCTGTCCAGGTCAGTGTCAATGTTTTTTTTCTCTCTCTGCAAGCTCCTTCTCGAGACAGGTACCTGTTGGTCCTTTGGCGGTTCTCTCTCAACTGTTCAATTTTTCCCGGTCTTCTACCCCCAAAGCATCAGATTGTGTCATCGGTTTGAATATTGTCCATATACTTAATTCAAACTTGATTGGCGGTTGATATCTTGGTGTTTTCATTTAAACTGCTTGGCCAAGTTCAGATTTGATTTGTTTTGTCATTTCCAGGCAACCCCCCAGTTACACTAACTGTTGGACCAAATGGTTATGTTATATCTTGTTCAGAACACATGGTGCTGTATCGGGTAGTTCTGCTAGTGTTTGAACTCTGCAAAAGGTACAGTGCACCCACATCTTCATAACAATAAAATCACCTTGCCTTCCTGATCTGTAATGAGTGTCAGCACTCTTTGCTCACCCTTTCCACATAACGTACCGGCTTCATCCCAGGAATGGGTTGCATGAACCCTTCTCTAAACTGCTTCTAAGGCAAGTCTGTTTCTCCCTTGATTTGCTTACTGTGTGACCAATGTCTCGTCAGTAAGACCCAGGAAATATTTCAAAACAAAGCACTTGTATTGCTGTAGAGTCACATCCTCAGACATCATGTAATTCTTCACTGCCAACAAAGTGTGTAGGAAGTGTAGGCGCTGTTATAATGGAGCACATGGACAGCTGGTTTGTGCACAGAAAGCTCCTGCCAGCACTCATGTGATAATGACCACATCATCTTTTTTTCTCTCTTGTAAGCAGCTTGATTGAGGTTAGGATACCAATGAGAATGTGGTGGCTTTTGAAAACAGTGCCTTCTGCTCCTTGCTCCCATAATAAATGTGGGCAGGATGTCCCTGATGATCAGGGGAGTCCTGAACCAAGAGTTCACAGTCTGAGGGTACTGGGTCGGCCATTTACAACTGAGATAAGGAGGCATGTCTTCACCCAGAGAGGGGGGAGCTGTGGAATTCTCTGCTACAGAAAGTGGTTGAGCCCAAAACATCAACTGTTTTCAAGAGCCAGTTAGATTGTAAGGTTAAAGGGATCAAAAGGCTGCACAGAAAAAGCAGGAAGGGTATTGAGTTGGATCTGAGCCGTGATCATATTGATGGGTGAACGGGCTCAAAGGGCCGAATGGCCACCTCCTATTCTTTATGCTGTGTGCTCTGTTTAACAAGCCGTGGATGACAGTCCGCCAGCCCCCTGCCCTGAGGTGACAGTCTGCGGGTGGGGGCCTCAATTCCTGAAGGGAGGTTTGGCCCCCTTCACCTCTGGCCACCCTGGGGGAGTGCTACCTGGAGCTGCAATATATCCAGCTTTAAGGCAGGCAGAGCACCAAAGCTTGAAAGAGTGACTGTAAAGGAAGGTGTGGGGAGATTTTGTAGATTTGCATTTCACCGTGCTCCCTACCGCTGAGTAAAATCCCTGGACTGAGCCTTCCTTTCTGATTGGGTGTGTGACTTCAGGTGAGGAAAGGTATGGCCAAGACTTTGCATAACTAAGTACTGGAAGTAGTGTTCATTGTACATCATTTATGCAGCAGTGTGGTGTGTTTGGCTGCTCTTGTACACAATGGGCTGTGAAGAGCTCTGTTCCTGGTTTCCAGGGAGTCAGAGGTTCTCATTTGGTGACTTGCAATCACGGGCATGCAGTTAAACAGTGAGTGTAAAGGGAAGTCAGGACCCTTGCATCTTTTGTAAAACAGAAACAAGGCTTGTGGGGACTGCAGGTGCTGGAGATCAGAGTCGAGAGTGTAGTGCTGGAAAAGCACAGCAGGTCAGGCAGCATCTGAGGAGCAGGAGAATCAACGTTTCAGGCAAAAGCCCTTTGTCAGGAATTGTCTTTCTGCCATGACAGCTTTGAATGAAACGAGATTAAAAAATATTGATCATCCTGAAAGGAGTGAAGTCAGCCTGTCTGAATGAGCAATCTCTCCAGTGAAAGCAGAAGTGTTGAAATTGAAAAGGAAACAAAACACAGATAAACAAAGTAAACCAGTTAGCTTAATGTCTGTTGTCAGGGAAATATTAAATCTGTTATCAAGGACGTTAAAGCAAAGCATTTAGAAGTGCATCATGTATTTAAACAAAGTCAGCTTGGCCTCATGAAGGGGATGTCAGGCCTGAAAAATTCAGTAGAATTCTTTGTGGAGATAACATGCAGGGTAGATGAAAGGAAAACAGTGGATGTACTATACTTGGATTTCTCAGAAGGTGTTTGATGAGATACCATGCATTTGGCTACATGCAAGAGCCCATGGTTTTGGAGGTAATCTTTTAACACCGATGCAGGATTGACAAACTCGGAGGACAAAGATTTGGTATGCAAGCAGCTGCAATACTGAGAACAGTTTTGGATCCCTCATCTCGGGGAAGGTAGGCTTGCACTGGGAGCAGTCTGGAGAAGGTCAGCTTAACTCACAGTATAGAGGCACTTTCTAAAGAGGAGGGTTGAGTAGGTTGGCTCTGTACTCGAGATTAGAAGGATGAGAGGTGACCTTATTAGAACATACAGGATTCTTTGAGGTCAAAACAATGACTACAGACGCTGGAAACCAGATTCTGGATTAGATTAGATTAGATTACTCAGTATGGAAACAGGCCCTTTGGCCCAACAAGTCCACACCTCCCCGCTGAAGCGCAACCCACCCATTCCCCTACATTTACCCCTTACCTAACACTATGGGCAATTTAGCATGGTCAATTCACCTGACCTGCACATCTTTGGACTGTGGGAGGAAACCGGAGCACCCGGAGGGAACCCACGCAGACACAGGGAGAACATGCACACTCCACACAGTCAGTCGCCTGAGGCGGGAATTGAATCTGTGGGGTTCCCTATCGCAGAGGGCTGTTGAGGCTGGGGCATTCAATGTATTCACGGCTGAGAGGAAGAGATAGAGAGAGATGTTTAATCAGGAAGGGTTGGGGGAGTAGGTGCCCAGTAATGATTGGCTGGGGAAGGGAATAACTTTTAAGGTAGGGGTATCTGTGACAAAATAGCTTGGTACTTGGATTTGTGTTGTTGACCAGCATGTGTCTAGTGATTTTGTGTTTTGATTATTTTTGGTTATGATCTCCAAATTTAGTGAGAAGGTTAACGTTGGGAGTATATTTGATGTGGGCAGTGGGGTGGAGCTCTGGTGCTTGCCAAGGTAGCCGTGGTTATAACATTGAATGCCATGGCACCGCGGCAGATTGGGTTGAGGTCAGAGTTGTGTGGTGCTGGAAAAGCACAGCAGGTCAGGCAGCATCTGAGGAGCAGGAGAATCGACGTTTCGGGACTAGCTCTTCACCAGGAATGAGGCTTGTGGACTGAGGGGGTGGAGAGATAAATGGAGGGGTGTGTGGCTGGGGGCGAGTATGCAATCGGTCCCAAAGGAGCCTTCCACATCCATCAGAGTTTCACCTGCACTTCCACATGTCATTTACTGTATCCTTTGTTCCTGATATGGTCTCCTCTACATTGGGGGGACAGGACACCTGCTCACAGAGTGCTTCACTTTCTCCTGGGTTGTAAATTATCCTGGAGTCAGACAGCATCATCCTGGTGTTCCTTTATAGGCTGCAGACAGGTACACAGCAGTGTTCCCTAAGGTCAGTCTGAACACCACTGCCCCTGAGCGACTGGGAACAGCCTGGGTCAGCTGGAATTTGAGTTTGCAGCTGATATGGAAGATAAGCAAGCTAATTGTCATAGGCTTTCAGTGGGATGCAAACTGACGTGGTGAATGGTTATGAGCACAGGTATAAAACAGCACATTTCAGCCTGGACGGTTGGGAGATGCACGATAAAAGGAACTGAAACTCAGGAGGAGAGCAGTCTTTAAAGTTGGCAGGACATGTGAGTCAAAAGATGCTGGAAATACTCGCTCAGTCTGGTCGCTCCTCTGTAGAGAGAAATACAGTTAATAGTTCCTGACAGGAGGTCATCAATCTGTAACAGTAACTCTGCGTATCTCTGTGTGGTGACTTGGATAAGAAGGGGTTTTCTCTCTGTCAAATGCATAAACATTTGTTGCTATTATCATAATGGTGCCCCAATAGGAATCGAAGAAGATCCTTTAGTCCATTTCTGACCTATTACTATCTGTATTCTCCTGTTCACTTGAGCCCTCCTTCAACACTTCACTGGTGTAAATGGCCTGTGGTGCTTTGTTTTAACCTGCTGTCTGTCCCTTCTTCCAGTCCTATTCAAGCAGTGCTCATCTCCACCTACACTTCCCTTCTGTCCCAACATGAGCTGGTAACTTTCAAACGTTGGCAACTGCAGCGATGTCATCATCACTTCCCAGACACCCGTGTGCTGTAAAGGCTGTTCAGACCCTGCAGAAGCTCACCTGCCTTCTGTGTGAGCATATCTTCCCACCAAATCATGGAAAGCAGGGCCACTTCCAAAGATCCCGTTGTTTTTACTCTGTTTCTTGTCTCAAAATTTCTTTCAAGGAAGGGAAAGCGGATGGGTGCTTGGCTGTGGGGCAAATGACCTTTCTCTTTCAGAGAGCTAGCATGGCCAAGGAATCCTGAATGGCCTCCTCTTGCTGTGCAGAGGGACTGAGTGGCTGTTGCTGCAGTGGGAGTAAGGATTTCCAGGGCTGGCTCACTGTTACAGTCAGCATATGTTTGCTGATTTACAGAGAGGTTAGCTCATAATTCTAATTTTAACAGCGCTTAAAGCAAGTGGAAGCTTGTGGATTTTATATTAAATGAAGAGATTTGGAAGGCTTATAATCAGTTCTCATGGCTAGCAATAGCCAAGTACAGAGTTGCAGATAACACGTTTGCTGGGGAGGAGGGGGGAATGTCTGTGTTTGGAAGAAGCTTGTACAGAAACTGCAATCGTTTTGGCAAATAGCTATTAATGATTGCTGGAGTTTGTCCTTTTGGGTGGTTGAAGGACATTAAATTCTTCCTGCCCCCTTGTGCATCACAGAAATAGCAGGCGGGCAGACTGCAGCAACATCTCCTGATCTTTATTAAAACCTCCCCTTGTTTAATCTGTCTTCCCACACCGTCATCCTGCTTTCCCACTCTGTACTAGGCTGTGTTTAACCGATCAACGTGCAAACACACCTGGGAGGCTTTCCCAACCCTCCTGCCCGGGTCAGTCACCATTTCCCCTTCCTTTCTTCCTGTCACTGAGAATGGTATGTTTGTCCAAAACAATCCGAGTCAGACCATTGAATATCGGGTGCTGTTAATCTGTCAGCTCGGAACACCTGCCTGAGTCTCTCACATTTAGGATTGAACCTCCCTCCAGGGCTACGAGGGGGGTGAATCTAGACTGATTTATTGAGATGCTGGGCGAGATCCAGCTGCCAAAAAACCTCTGGGCAGGTCTCCCAATGTCCTGGTCAAATTGTCCCCAAAGCTGATCTGGTCATGTTGTTTTGTTGCTGGAGGGGGAAGCTTGCAGTGTGTGAACTGGCTGCTGTGTCTCTCACGTTACCCCTCACTAAGTTACTCCGGTGTAAGGTATTTTGTGAATTTGAGAGTCCGGTACACAGCATAGCAAGAGGCCCTATGACTTACTGTATCTCTCCTGACTAGATTACATTAATTCATTATTTTCCTGTTCTTGGTCTCTGGTCTTTTCCGCCCCTGGTGTATTCAGTGCTTATCCAGGTGGTTCTGAAACGTTGCAAGAGTGCATCCCTCCCCCACATCATCAGGCTGCATGGTATTCATATCACCCCTCTTGTTATTTTCCCAGCTCTCCTCAAAACCGCTTGCTCCCCTCCTGAAGCCTAAGCCCTTTGGTCTTCGCGTGGGGAAGAGATTCTCACGATCTACTCTGTCTATTCCTCTCGTAATTTAGTATACCTCAATCAGATTTTGCCCCTCAGCCTGTACTGCTCCAGCCTATCCTTGTCTCTCCTTGTTACGGAGACTTTTCCATTCCCGGCAACATCCTGGTGAATATCCTCTGCACCCTCTCCAGCGCAGTCACCTCCTTCCTTGGAGCGTGATTGTAGAATTATGTGTTGTCCTTTTGAAGAGCTTGCCCTGTCTCGGTGTTTCCAGTTCAGCGTGCTGCTCAGCCACACCCCATCTTTTTAGTTTGTCACTGCTACTCCTGAGCGTTTCCCACCATCTGAAACTTGAGCACTCGTTGAAATCCTTGCTGCAGCTTTGCTCAGACGGTTTTGCAGTAGTGAGAAAGTTCTCCGGGTTTGGGGATTGACGCAGTAGTCTCCGTTCGCCTTGACGTTGCTTGAGTGTGCAGTTTTTGGGGCTGGCAGGAAGAGGAGCAACCTTTATCTATTCACCGGAAGTGGGCGTTGCTGTCTGGAGCCATTTATAATTTTCATGGAGAAGGTGTTGAGCTATCTTCTGATAATGGAATCCTGGCTTTCACAATTCAGTCCTTTTGCAATAAAAGTAAGGAAGCATTGTTATAATGAGAGAAGGCATTGCTGAGACCATACCTTGAGCATTGTGTCCCATTTTGGTCTCCTTCCTTGAGTGATGTGGTGCCGGTTCAGAGGAGCTTCACCAGATTGATTCCAGGGATGAAAGGGCTCTAGTACAAGGAGCAACCTGGACTTGTTTTTGCTGGAATTCAGCAGAATGAGAGGAGGGATCTAATGAGGTATATAAGATGCGAAAGGGGATTGTTGAGGTAGACATAGAACAGATGCTCCCCCCTTCTCGGACAGCCTCGAGCAAGAGGTTTTTAGATATATATTGAGAGGAGGCAGGTTCAAACCTGAGGTGAGGTGGAACTGCTTCTGTCCAAGGATTTGTGAAGCTGTGGAACTCACTGTCCCAGAATGTTGTGGAGGCGGAGTCAGTCAACAGATTCAACAAAAAAAATCCAAATGTTTCTGATGAGAAGCAGAACCAAGGACTCCAGGGAGCAGGCAGCAGCGAGGGGTTAAGACCAGAATAAGATCAGCCATAATCATATTAAATAGCGGAGCGGGAGTAAAGGGCCGAATTGGCTACTGCAGCTTCTAATTCCTATGTTCCTGTTGCACTGATCCACAATGTGGTCCGGAAGGGAATTTCAGGATTTTGACCCAGTGACACTGAAGGAATGGTGATATCTTTCCAAGTCAGGATGCTGGGGATTTTGCTGGGGGTGGGGTTCCCATGTGTCTGCTGCCCCTTGTCCTTCTGGATGGAAGTGGCCGTGGGTTTGGAAGGTGCTGTCTGAGGGTCTTTGGTGAGTTTCTGCAGGGTACCTTGTAGATGGTACACACTGCTGTTACTGAGCATCGGGGGGTGGAGGGAGGGGATGTTTGGTGAGTTTCTGCAGGATATCTTGTAGATGGTACACACTGCTGTTACTGAGCATCGGAGGGTGGAGGGAGAGGATGTTTGGTGAGTTTCTGCAGGGTATCTTGTAGATGGTACACACTGCTGTTACTGAGTGTCGGGGGTGGAGGGAGGGGATGTTTGGTGAGTTTCTGCAGGGTACCTTGTAGATGGTACACACTCGTGGTGCCCAATGAGGTCACGGTGCCCTGTCATCCCTGACAGTTGGTGAGGTCGTGGTGCCCAATGAGGTCACGGTGCCCTGTCATCCCTGACAGTTGGTGAGGTCGTGGTGCCCAATGAGGTCACGGTGCCCTGTCATCCCTGACAGTTGGTGAGGTCGTGGTGCCCAATGAGGTCACGGTGCCCTGTCATCCCTGACAGTTGGTGAGGTCGTGGTGCCCAGTGAGGTCACAGTGCCCTGTCATCCCTGACAGTTGGTGAGGTCGTGGTGCCCAATGAGGTCACGGTGCCCTGTCATCCCTGACAGTTGGTGAGGTCGTGGTGCCCAATGAGGTCACGGTGCCCTGTCATCCCTGACAGTTGGTGAGGTCGTGGTGCCCAATGAGGTCACGGTGCCCTGTCATCCCTGACAGTTGGTGAGGTCGTGGTGCCCAATGAGGTCACGGTGCCCTGTCATCCCTGACAGTTGGTGAGGTCGTGGTGCCCAATGAGGTCACGGTGCCCTGTCATCCCTGACAGTTGGTGAGGTCGTGGTGCCCAGTGAGGTCACAGTGCCCTGTCATCCCTGACAGTTGGTGAGGTCGTGGTGCCCAATGAGGTCACGGTGCCCTGTCATCCCTGACAGTTGGTGAGGTCGTGGTGCCCAATGAGGTCACGGTGCCCTGTCATCCCTGACAGTTGGTGAGGTCGTGGTGCCCAATGAGGTCACGGTGCCCTGTCATCCCTGACAGTTGGTGAGGTCGTGGTGCCCAGTGAGGTCACAGTGCCCTGTCATCCCTGACAGTTGGTGAGGTCGTGGTGCCCAGTGAGGTCACAGTGCCCTGTCATCCCTGACAGTTGGTGAGGTCGTGGTGCCCAGTGAGGTCACAGTGCCCTGTCGTCCCTGACAGTTGGTGAGGTCGTGGTGCCCAGTGAGGTCACCGGTAACGCCATTACCTTGTGTGCTTGGCACTTGTGAACTGCGTTGAGGAAATTGATTGATTGTTTCACCTTCACGTAACCATGCCCAGGCACAAGGCAGTAAGCAGCTCTTTTCTTGAAGATGGGCATTTTCAACGCCCTAGCTCCAATGAAAAAACAAGTAGGTTCTTTAAAGTGGCATCAGTGTTTTCAGATCCATGTGTGCAGTAGATTTATAACTGGCACTTCGGTGGAAACTGATTTCCAGGTAACACGCTTCAGGACAAATCATGTGTTGACTTTTTGAACTGTCTTTTCCCCAGCATCTTGCAGCTACTGTGTACTGAGCAGAGCAGGAACTGAGGGCTAAATCCAAGAACAGGACTTTGTGGGATACCTATGTCATGTGTAAACTGAAAATGGCTAAAGGGAGCATGGAGGTGAACACATGGCTGAAGGAATAGTATAGAAAGGGGTTGGCCCTTTTTCTTCGGGGAGACAGAAAGGGAATGTATGGATCGTAGAGGTCTTCAGCATCCTCCATAAAGTCCACACCTTTCAAAAACCAATCTCCGAACTACTCTCGCCCCCTTTTCCAGTACTTAGCCTGTCTGCCTTGTATGGAGTAGCAAGCGCACATCTAAATCCTACTCCAACATCCTGAGGGGTCTGTCCGTCTCCCACCCTGACATGCAGTGAGTTCCAGATATACAGAGGGACAGTGATTATCCAGCATTCCATGAACTGAATTTCTGATGATCCAAACCAGATCGCCAGGCCCCAGTGTGTGGCCAACTGTTATCCGGCATCAATTAACCCCCACCTGTGTCCTTCAGATCATTTGAGGATCCTGTGTACACAGCTTCTGGGGTTGGGGGTGGGTGGGAAATCAAATTCCTTAAATTCCCACCCCTCACCTTCAATCTAGCCTTCCCCCACCCCCCCCCCAGTCACAGCTCTCTCCATCAAGGGGAGAGGTTTCTCCCTATTTCTGCTAATCCTAATTTTCTCCATCTCAACCATATCCCATGTCAATCTCCTTGGCTCAAAGGAAAGCAACCAGAGTCTGTCCAATCTCTTTCCAGCCCCCGGGACAGCATCCTTCTACACCCTCCCCAGTGCTAAAACCATCCCTCCATAATGTTATTTCCCAGAACTGCACCAAATACTCCAGCTGTGACCGGAGCCATGTCTTGTACAGTTCCAGTGACCGCGCCCCCCCCCCTTCGTATGTTACAATGGGTAATGTTTGATCTGGACTTGGATGTAAGATTGAAACAAAATCTTAAGGTATGTCCGTAAGGCATCACTGAAGTTTGCAAACCCCAGAAGTAAAAATTCTTGTTTCTTGGCTGAAATAGTGTTTTGGAGTATTGGGAATGCAGTGGTTAAAGATCCCCTATTAGAGTGACTCACTGTATGTTGGATTGTGTACCTATCCTTTGACAGACTGAGATCGGAAATCCCAGCGGGTGCCTTGCTCCCATCTGGGAGCCATAGGTGTGTAGTTTGCTCCCAGCCCTGGGCAAAGGTGTTTGTTGCCCTGAATAAGACTGTTAGCCGTGGTTATAAATCTTATTAACTGACTCCTGTTCCAGTTAACATGCTTCCTTACCTATTAACAAGGGTATGTGCAGACCAACAACACTAAATCAGATGATCTAACCTCCTTTCCTATTAACATAATACAGTAAAAGCTCCTGTGAACGATTCACTACCCATCACAAGAAGGTAGCAATCGCTAGTCACTGAGATTGCTGTTATATGGTTAAAACGGGTATTTTTCAATCCACCATGTGATGCTAAGAACACAAAGTATAAAATATACTGCTTGCATGTAATGTTCAGAGAGTCATCGAGGAGTGTCACCACAAGAAGGTTAAGAGACTCCTTTTTATTGTCACCCAGAATCTCTCTCCGGCTGTTCAGTAATAACTTTGAACTGAAACTTGGTTGTCCTGAGTTAAGAGTCACCATCACAAGGAGGTTAAACACCACGAATGGTCATGGGAATGCTGGGGTGAAAAGGAGAATCCAGGCAATACAGAGTTAAAGAGACACTCCCCTTGGGTGTTATGATGTTATGGTAATACTGAATGTTTGTATTTAGCAATGAGAGAATCTACAGACAAACACCACCCTGTTTACACCATCCATAGCCCCTGTCAAAAACTCCCCATCGAAAGGCAGGGAATCTGAGAATCTCAGCCAGTCAGGCAGCGTCCGTGAGAGTTGTACCAGGTCAGTGACTTTCCACTGTAACTGAGAGAAGGTTGGAGGTGGGCAGAGGTATCTGAGCAGGAGGTGGTTGGGGTATGGACAGAAGGAAGGTCTGTCAAACAGTGGAGGATGGCAGTGATTGAATGGTGGAGTAAGTGACCAAGACTTGAAGTCATGGATCTGGGTCAAATAAAGCTACTGAGGAATGGGAGAGATACCTCCAGCTGGTCTGTGAAATGGAGGGGAGAAGAAAGAGTAAATAAATGGGATATGGGCCAGGAGCAGGCAGGTGGGACGAGTTTGCGATTGTGGTTGGCATGGACTGGTTGGGCTGAGGGGTCTGTGTCCATGCTGTATAACTCTTAAGACTTTGACTATAAACTCATTGTTCAAAAGATGCTTTAGATTTAATATTTTTTCAACTTAATATTTCCACAATCTTTCAAACTTTGATTTGTTTTCAGTTTTGCGGAGCTATCTGGACTGGTTTATTTACTGTGGGGCATCGTTAAGGGGCATCAGTAGGCATTGGAGATTTTTTTTAAAACAGCCTCCCAGAGACAATATGAACAATGATAACTGGCAGCTGGGTTGTAGCTCAGTACTCGAACTGGGTAGAGTGTGCGCTGGGGTCTGTGGGGGTGGGGGGTGGCAGCTAACAAAACCGGTGAGGAAGGGCTGAACAGCTGATCTCTCCCATTTCGCCAAGAGCCTTCCTCTGAAACTGGTTTGTTCTTTGGGATGTGTGATTGGAGAACGTTCTCTATTGGATTTCTTGAGTTTTGCGTGCCTGCCAGCCTCCAGAGACAGCCATGATTACTCAGTGCGTGCTAGAACATCAGCGTGGCAGAATTTGGGGCATTCTGCACTGTTTTTCTCTGAAGGCTAGGGAAATGCATTATTTGTCCCTTTTACCTTGGAATGTGGAAGGAGTCTTACTTATACCTCTGTACATGTTTGTTAACCAATCATCTCACCATCATTGTACAAGGTTTATCTTGGTAATGTGCCAGTACTTGTGTTTATGAGGAAACCGGGTTGCTAGGTCCTAATGCAGAGAAAGTATTTCGTTGGTCATTGTGTTCACTGGGAAACTATATTTATGAGATGTTGTGACCTGTGGAGCAGTGGGATGAGAGCAATTGGGCCCTGCTCCAGCCTCCGATGTAACACAGTCACAAAGGGAGCAGCGATTGTGTGCTGTAAGGGTGTTGAATTCCACATGGAGTCTGGGAATCTGTCAAGTGCCCATGCGAGCAGGTGCAGGGCATTTCCTCACGCTCCAAGTTTCCCTTTGGATTTTGGATCTTTATAAGTAGCTCTGTGCCTTAAGGAGGCAGGTCTCAATTGTGGGTTCTAACATTTCATTTACTGCCATATTATTTCATTGTTTTAACCTCAGCAAGTACCTCCCCAGGCTGCCATCAGTTCCCCAAACTACTGGAATCCGTGTTTGTCCAATCCTGTGTTTAATCCATTGGGATCCGTGTTTTTCCAGTCCCGTGTCCTTATGTTTGCAGACTGTACTGACTGCACTGTCTTGGCCTTCAATTGATTTTTTTTCCCAAAACTCCCTCTTTTTTTCTCGTGCGCTCTCTCTCCCTCCCTCGTTTTCCCAAGGAACTCGGTCAGTTTCTTCCCTGTGCTCTAGTGCCAGAGATGTCATTCTGATGGTGCTGTTGATGTTTGGCTGTGTTAAATGTCAGTGCAGAAAGCAGCAGGAAGCCATCTGTTCTGTGATGTCTATGGCAACTCTCTGCAAGACCTCTTCAACTGTCCTCCCCGCCCCCATTAACCCTGTAATTTGGCTTGGCCCCTTCGGGTGCCTACTCATTTCCATTTGAAAGTGCGTATATCTGCTTTGATCAACCCTTTGGCCAGTGCATTCCAGATCCGAACTGCCTGCTGCATTTACCACCACGGAACATTGCCCTTGTGTTCTTTTCCAGCTGCCTTATGTGATGTTCCCCTGCCATTTGGCCAAAAAGAGTGATATCCCCCTTTTCTGTGAGGTCATCAAAGGCTTTGACCTTTTTTCCTTCGGGAGAAATGATACAGGTCTGCCTTAATGATCCACGTAACTAAAGCATCTCTGCATCCAACTTTTCTGCACCCTCTTCTTCAAAGCCATCCTGTCCTTCCTCCTCCTGAGGACTGGGGGCGGGGGGTGGGTGTAAGGGAGAGCTGCAGCTAAAGGGGATGGGAGGGCAGAGTGGTGAAGTGGGGATAGGTGAACGCAGTTAGAGGGTACCACCTGGTTGGTCAATGGGAAGGATGAATCCGGCTAGTGACAGGGAGGGGAGGGGCTGGGATGGGAAGGGAGGTTATTTGAAATTAGCGAAAGTGGGTACTGCAGATGCTGGACATTAGAGTGCTGCTGGAAAAGCACAGTAGGTCAGGCAGCATCTGAGGAACAGGAAAATCAACGTTTCGGGCAAAGGCCTTCATCAGGAATCATTTCTGACCAACAGGTCAACCCCCGAAACATTGATTTTCCTGCTCCTTGGATTCTGCCTGACCTATTGTGCTTTTCCAGCATTACTTTAATCTTGGCGATCTCCAGTGTTGAGTCCTTCGGGCTGGAGGCTGTCCAGGTGGAAGATACGGTGTTCCTCCAACTTGCAGTCTGATTTGATGTGATAATGGAGGAGGCCAAGTATGGTCATGTTGGAAAGGGAATGGTATGGGGGATTAAAATGGCAGTGACTGAGAGGTCTGGTTGGCCCCTGTGGGCCCACAGATGCTTGGTGAGCCATTTCCGAAGTTTACATTTGCTCTCCTATATGTATAGAAGACCACATTGGGCGCACCTGATACAGTAAACTAGGTTGGAGGAGAGGCAGGTAAACCTCTGTCTGACCTCGAAGGATTGTCCAGAGCCTTGGACAGAGCTGAGGGGAGTGGTGTACCGGCAGGTTTTGCATCTTTTCCGGTTGTAGGACAAGGTACCTGGGGGTTCAGAGGGGTCAGTGGGCAAAGTGGTTTGAACCAAGGACTGTCAACGGGAGTGGGCCTTGTGGAAGGCAGAGAGGGGTCAGGATGAGATGATGTTCCTGGTGGTGGGGTCTAGTTGGAGTTAGCACAAGTGTTAAAGGATGATGCGGAGATTGGTGGGGTAGTAGGTTACGATAAGGGGGACTCTGCCTTTATTGTGTTGGAGCGGGTTTAGAGCAGTGGAACGGGGAATGGAGGGAGTGCAGCAGATTCCTGTCTGGATTACAGAGGGAGGAAGAAGTATGTTGTTCAAAATGGTGGGCTTTGGAAATACACGTGAGTGGAATGTCTCCTCGTCTGAGTGGAGGTGGAGGAATTGGGAGAACAGGATGGAGTTCTTGTAGGGTAGTCCAGATTGGTGAGAGTCAATGGGTTTATAGTAAACGACCATCTGGAGAGTGTCACCACAGATGGAAATGGGGAGGTGAAGAAAAGGGGGTGGAGGTGTCCGAGATGGACCACGTGAATTTGAGGGCGGGGTGTGATTTGTGGGTGAAGTCGATGAGCCGCTCCATTTCAGCCTGGTTGCAGGACGCTGCACCAATGCAGTCATCGATGGAAGAGTGAAGGGACAGTACCTGTGTACGTACTAAAGAGGGACTGTTGGACATAACCAACAAAGGCAGGCGTATCTGGGGCCCATCTGAGTGCCCATGGAGGGTACTGGTGGAGGGGGACCTGCTGGGTCTGTTGGAGAGGAAGAAGCGAAGGGCCTGGAGACCATCCTTGTGGGGTATGGATGTGTACAAGGACTGCACACCCACAGTGAAGAGAAAGTACTGAGGGCAGGGGAACTGGAAGTTAACTGAAGAGATGGAGGGCATGGTTGTTGTCACGGATGTAGGTGGGAAGTGCCTAAACCAAACTGGAAGGGGGATGGAGTCGAGGTTGGGCGAGGTGAGTTCAGTGGGGCAGGAGCGTGCGGAGGTGATGGGTCAGCCAGAGTAGTTGGGCTTGTGGACCTTGAGGAGCAGGTAGAACCAGGCAGTGCCAGGCTGGGGGCGACGAGGGCACAGACAGTGTGAGTGATTTTAGCCTGACAGGTCACCATAGGGTCATGGGCAAGGGGGAAGTAGGACATGGTGTCGGAGAGTTGGCTTTTGGCCTCTGCGACACAGGTCCGTTCTCCAGACTATGACTGACTGCCACGCCATTGTCAGCGGGTTTGATGGTGAACCAGGGATTGGCATGGAGAGGTTGGAGGGGGTGAGGTTGGATGGAGAAGTTGAGGTGGCTGATGTCACATCAGCAGGCAATAATGAAGAGGTCTTGGGCGGGTTAAGGCTGAGCCAGAGCTGCTTATAAAATGTATTTCTGGTACCCCATGCCACTGTTTATAAAACTCCATGTACCTGATGTCACTTAAGCAATTTCTCAGTCTACTGTGATATATGTCAGAAGCTGAGAATCCTGCAGTAGCTGACCCTGAAAGCCTGGCCTACCATTGACAAGGTGTAGAAGTCCGGAATGGGATGGGATCCACTCTATTTGCCCAACAACAAGAAGTTTGATAGCCTCCAAAACAAGCAACCCACTTTATCACCTTCAGCATCTACTCCCTCCTCCACTGAAACTCTCACTGACAGAAACTCACCAAACATCCCCTCTCTCCACCCCCCGACGCTCAGTAACAGCAGTGTGTACCATCTACAAGGTACCCTGCCGAAACTCAAAGACCCTCAGGCAGCACCTTCCAAACCCACGGCCACTTCCATCCAGAAGGACAAGGGCCAGCAGGTCCATGGGAACCCCACCCCCTGCAAGTTCCCCTCCGAGTTCCTCCCCATCCCGACTTGGAAATATATCGGCCGTTCCTTCAGTGGGGCTGGGTCCCAATCCTGGAATTCCCTCCCTAAGGAACATGTGGGTCTACCCCACAGCACATGGACTGCAGCGGTTCAAGAAGGCAGCTCACCCCCACCTTCTCAAGGGGGGCAACTAGGGACATGGGCAGTAAATGCAGCTCACCCCCACCTTCTCAAGGGGGGCAACTAGGGACAGGGCATGTAAATGCTCAGCCCAGCCAGCAACACCCACATCCTGAGAGTGAATTAAATAAAAACTGCAGAATGTCTGTCTGCATCTTTCTGGCCCTTGTGAGAGGCAGGTGTAGATATGCCCTCCAGCAGCGGTTTGGGTGAGGAGCAGTCAACCTTGGTCACCTCGTGCCGTTTACATAGCTGAGCCGAGATCATCTCCACACCCACCATCTCCATCTCTGAGCTGGCTTCAAGCCGTTCCCACCCACAACAGCCCGACAGTCAGATTTGCCTCTCCATGCTTCTGGTTGGAAGCCCAATCAATTGGGATTCTGATATCTTTGTACAGCTGATCACTGCCTGTGAGTGTCACTCTTTGCTTCGGCGGGGTGTGCGTTTACTAGACAGCCCGTCAACCCCTGCTCACAAGTACATATTTAAAGCTGCTACTGCCTCTTTCCATGTTGCTCATTTCCCGGTCACCACCACTCATGAGAAGACAAATTCATTTCCAATATTGCCTCCCCTGGATGTCTCCATTTACTAATTGCAAAGATCTGGCCTCTGGCCTGGTCGCTGAGCAGTTTTCTGCGGTTTGAATTTTCCTGTTGCTTTTTTTAGGGTCAGGGCTCAAGATGTTGGTGGTTTTTCTGTTCCGGGACTCTAACTGGCTCACTGAATGTGTGACAGAGAGAGAAGTGTGAAAATAGTGTGTCTGTGAGGCACAGAGCAAAAACTGACTTGTCCGTCTTCCCTCCCTCCCTTCCACAGTAGGCAAGGTTGGTGTCTGCTGCTCAGAGGGATGTTGGTGACGACATTTGGGCAATAATTTTGCAAGCATTTCCCCCCTCTGCTGAAAGAGGATGTGTGGTGGTGAGTTCAGTTATAGTGGTAAGGCTGGATTGACGGTCACACGGGAGCTATTGGGGAGGGTCTCCAATCATGCAGACCCCTGCTTTGAATTGCAGTCTGATTCGGATTCTGCAGCTGCTGCTTGCTGTGCTTCAGGTATCTTTTCCCCACCCTCACCCGCTGCACTCCAACTTGACGATCTGAACGAATTGAACAAAGAAATCTCAGCAATAAATGCTAATGATTGATCCAGATCTTGTTTAATTTCACTTCCGGGAGGAGATTGCCACCTCAGCGACGTTCCTGCTATCATCCAGCCGCACACCCTGATCTGATCGCAACATTGGAGATGCCGCGTCACAATTAGACTGACATTTCCGGCGAATCTGTGAAAAAGGAACATTGGTGGTGGGTCTGAAATTTACAAAAACAATCCCAATTCGTTATTTCCCCAAGTGCTTTGCAGCATGCTTCATTTTAACTTGCTGACAGGGTGGGTGAGGGTGTTGCTACCTGGGCCCAGCAATCATTGCCCATCCCCTTTCCCGAGATGGTGAGCCACAGTTCTTGGGGAATAGGTTACACCTTGTCCTTCTGGATGGAAGTGGTCGTGGGTTTGGAAGTTGCTGCCTGAGGAGCCTTGGTGAATTTCTGCAGAGCATCGGTGGCGGAGGGAGTGGATGTGGTGCCAATCCAGCGCGGGCTGCTTTCTCCTGGATGATGTCGAGTTTCTTGAGTATTGTTGGAGCTGTCCCCCTCCAGGGCAAGTGGGGAGTATTCCATCGCCCTCCTGACTTTGCTTTATAGACTCTGGGGAGTTACTCGCTGCAGGATTTCCAGCCTCTGACCTGTTCTGGTAGCCATGGTATTTTGGCTTACTCTGTTTCTGGTGAATGGTTATGCCCCCCTCAGGGTGGTACTAATGAGAGATTCAGTGATGGTCACACCATTGAATGTCTAAGGACAGTGGTGAGATTACCGGTTGGAGACCATCACAGTTTGGATGTTGTCCCTTGCTGCATATTGAAACTGAACATTGTATAATAGTCAGTAAACAGCCCCACTACTGCCCCCAGGAGGGTGGGGTGGAAGGTTACTGATACAGTTGCTGTAGATGGCTGCACCTGCAACCGTATCCAGAGGAAGTGCTTTTGTGGTGCAGTGATAGTGGCCTTTCCTCTGGGCCGGGGGGAGGGGTTCCAAGTCCCATGTGCTGCAGTGGTGTGTGATTACACCTCCTGAACAAGTTGAAGAAGACTATCTTCCCTGGGAAACGGCAGCGCTGACTTGCTGGAGCTTTGCTAGGTAGCCTCCACCAACCCAGCCTGTCTGCCGCATGTGAGGTCGAATCCAACTGCAGAGAGAGTCTTTCCCCTTTCCCGTTACTCAGGCTGCTTATCACCATACTCTGTTGAATGCTGCATCGATGTCACAGGCCTTCGAGTTGAGCAGCACCTCCATGTTGGTGAACTGGGCTCGACCCTGAGGAGTCGACAGTGTCGTGCTGGGAAAAGCACAGCAGGTCAGGCAGCATCCGAGGAGCAGGAGAGTCGCGTTTCGGGTATAAGCCTTTCATTCGGAATGAGGCTTATGCCTGAAACATTGATTCTCCTCCTTCCCAGATGTGCTGTGCTTTTCCAGCACCACACTCTCGACTCTGATCTCCAGTACCTGCAGTCCTCACTTTCTCCCAGACACATGGAGGGGTGTTTTAAACTGTTAGATCAGTGTGAACCTGAGTGGAAGCCAAACACACTCTCGGGTCATAATCTAACGGAGTACCACCAGTACATGTTCAAGGGGCTGAATGTTCAGCTCATGTCTCTGATGCTGCATTCCTGCTGCCTTTTGACTGGGTGGCTGGGAGCCTATAATCTGACAGCCACAGTCAGACAACAGCTCACCAGGACAAAAGACCTGATACCCAGCATGTGCACGACTAATTGTCATTTCCAGGTTTCCATGCAGAGACTGCACAAAACACTGTCTGGGGCAAACAGGCAGACTAGCAATCCGCATCCACGAACACCAACTCACCAGGAAAACGCCACGACCACCTGGCCTGGGTAGTCAAGCGCACACAGATGGCAGTGTCCACAAATTCAACTGGGACATCACAACAATCATGTGACAAGCAAAACCGAGAATTCCTAGAAGCATAGCACTCCTCCACGGACCCCATCAACATGCACGTAGACCGAGATCCAGTTTACCGGCCAGTCCAACAAACAACCGGAAACAGCAGGAACGGAACTGGATAAATTCCAGACACAGTACAGCAGCATTTCACAGGTAGCTCCAAAGCACTGAGCATGTCACCGGGACAGGACGAAATGTCTGCAAATCCGCTTCCCAGCTCAGCAAACATACCAACAACCAGCACCGCAGCTACAAGTCTTTCCACAAACCATGATCTCCTGGTCTTCATTAAGAAGATTAGACGGGAGTCCTGTTTGAGTTGTTTTGATCACCCTCTGTCCCAAGGAGTATTTTTCATTACCCGTCATAAATGTGCCAGTCTTGCCCAGTTGCCTTCTGGGGGTATTGCCAGTGATTGCTGCAGATTTACTCCGACCTGTTGCATGTCTGCTCAGTTATCTTGCGTGTTTGAGGTGGTTTGGAGCCAGTGTTTCTGAAGGAATAAGCTTAGGTCACTATCGGTGTGTCACAGCTGACTATCAGGTGGCTGGCCGTATTAGTCAAACAGTTTAGATTGCTGCCACACCCCATTCACAGGATAACTCGCTGATGCAGTTCTGCGCAGGTGACCTTTGCTCCCTGCCCTCCGAGGCTGGGGTGCCGTTTTAACGTAGCCTTTTGAAGCTTCATGTTGAGTAACTGGCTTCCCCTTGGTTGTGATTGTGACGGGCTGCTGTCTTTCTGGAGCCAGGCAGCTCCCTTGTGTCTCAGACTGCCTGTTAGGTGAGTGAAGATGTTTCTGCTACACTCTCCCATACAGACCAGTTCTTAAAGAAAAAGGGATCAGGAACAGACTGTACAGTTCCTGAGCCCGCTGCCCTGTTCCTTAGGATCATAGCCGATCCACTGTTCACATTTCCACCCAATTCCCCCATCTCTCAAATTCCTTGTGCTCAGATTTATCAGCCTTGGGTTCAAATATAGCCAATCACGTGAGCTCCCACAACCAGTTTCCCACAGTTTATAACACTAGAGGTGAAAGCTCGGCTTCTCAGCTCGGAGCTAAATGGTCAATCCTTTTTCTTCCCAAGACCATGTCTGGATTCTTCACTGATGGGAACAGTAGCAGCTCAGTACCTCCCTTGTTTAACCCCTGTGTGCCTGTGCGTTTCAGTGCCCTAGTTTGTGTACCTGCTCAGTGAGTGTAGCTCCTCCAGGTTTCCCGGTCTGATCCCAGTCCCGTTGAGTCATCCAGGTTTCCAGCATTCACACAGGCCCTTCAGCCCAACTCACCCATGCCCGCCCAGTTTTCCCAATTTAAACTAGTCCCATTTGTCTGTGTTTGGTCCGTATCCCTCCGTCCCCTATCCCATCCATGTACCTGTCTAAATGTTTCTGAAATGATAAAATTGTACTGTCCACCACCACCACTACCTCTGGCAGCCTGTTCCAGACCCTCCCCACCCTCTGTGTGAAAAACATTGTCCCTGTGCACCCTTCTGTATCTCTCCCCTCAAACCCACGCCCTGTAGTTTTAGACTCCCCTACCCTGGGGAAACACTGTTTCCCACCTTCCTTATCTATGTTCCTCATGATTTTATAGACCTCTGGGCCAGACCACTCTCGACATTCTTAAGCAGGCAGCCCAGACCATAACTTTGCAACTTGTTTTGGTAAATGTACAGTGGAAATTACTCGGATTAAGTTAGCGAGGTTAACTACCAGGTTTAAAAGCGGTCAAAAAATTTATTCTGAAAATTACCCAATGAAACACTAAGAACAGAATACAGAACCCCTATAGAGCTCAGTCTATCCAAACTAGACTTTATTATGCTTTTCGAATATACACAACAGTCCCAATAAGCAAATCCCCTTTAAAACCCAGTATCAATGGAACACGCTTACAGGTTGAAATTGATGGGCAGAAAGAGTGAGTGAGTTTCCACACAGCTTACTGTTGAATTCCCAACCAGTTCTGGACTGAACTAAAATTGCTCCGCTCAGTTAGAGAGCTGACCACTCCCCTTTCATTATACAGGTCACTTCTAAAACATGATCCCTTTGGCCTGAGGTCTCATCTGTTTACATAGAAACAAAAGGCCTCTCAAAATCCTTTTCATTTCTACACCAAACCAGTCTAATTGGAGCCCGGCCTGGTTTATTACCCGTCTGAACAAAAATCAAGGACAGAGTCTCCTTGAGCCAAGGAACAACTTTTAGTAAAAAAAAACGTGACTATCTTTGTGACCCCTCTAAAAGATCATCCCTCTGTCTCCTACACTCCAGGGGAAAAATGTCCAGCCTCTCCTTATAATTCAAAACCTTCCAGTCCAAGTAGCATCCTAGTAAATCTTTCCTGCACTCTTTCTGGTTTAATAATAACGTTTCTATAGGAGGGTGACCAGAGTTGCATGCTGTGTTTCCAATATGGCCTCACCCATGTCTTGTACATCTGCAACATGACCTTCCACCTCCTGTACTCAGTGCTGTGACTGATGAAAGCAAGCATTCAGAAAGCAGCCTTGACCGCTCTGCCTACCCGTGGCTCCGTTTACAAGGAGCTGTGAACCTGTACTCTGAGATCTCCTCTTTGTTCGCTAACACTCCCCAGGGCCCTATCACTGACCAAAATGCAGCTGACCTAAATTAATCTCCATCTGCTGTTCCTCGGCCCACTGGGGAGTGCGTACATCTTGCATTGGTGAGTTGAGGCAGGGTGATGGTGTGTTGTTGCCTTAATTACTCTGTCAAGGCACTGCTCCAGTTGCTGACTGTGGATTGCTATTCCACTCAGACTGAAAGCTCGGCTGGATGAGTTGCTGTGCACCAGGGAGCTGTGCTGCAATCTATCTGCAGTATTCCCAGGAGACGGGTTGCAGTAAGGGTTAGCCTGTACATGCTGTCAGCTGCTCCTCAGATCCCTGAGAAAATGAGACTGTGAGTGTCTGTGTCTGTGTGTACATGCGTGCAAGTGAATGGGAGCGGGGGTTGGACGTACCAATTCAGTGTACAGAGTGATGCCTCAAGACACAAGGAGGGCAAAGAGGGATGCAGTTTGATGTGGAGGTGCCAGTGTTGGGCGGGGGTGGACAAAAGTTTAAAAATCACACAATGGCAGGTGACAGTCCAAAAGATTTCTTTAGAACTGCAAGCTTTCAGAACACCATTCCATCGTCAGGCAGAGCTAGCTCCCTGAGGCAGGAGCAGCACTCCAAATAAACCTGTTGGACTATAGCCTGGCGTTGTGGGCTGCAGTTTGCTCAGGGCTAGTGCTGAGTTTGAGTGGGAACTTCAGGCCCTGTGAAGTTGGGCAATTAGGGGCAGGCTGTAATCATTGGGGGGGGGGTGGCACAGGAGGTGCCACAAGGCGTTTGGTTTACCTGATCACTTGCTCACTCCCCCTCCCTCGCTCTCTGTTCCCCCACCTTCCTCCTCCTGCTTTTCTCGCCCCCCGCCCCCTTTCAGAGGATACGAAGATGAGCAGCTCGGAGGAAGTATCATGGATCTCCTGGTTCTGCGGACTGCGAGGCAATGAGTTCTTCTGTGAGGTGGGTTTCTGAGCGCGGCCTGGGTTAGTGGGTGCTGTGCAGTAAACCCTGCTATCCCGAGGCCAGGTAGCTGCAGCTTCATTCTCATGGAGACTGAGCTCATTCCACTCACTGCTAGGGCCTCAGTACGCTCACCCATATACGTTCATCTGCACCGCAGGCTCAGCCCCGTTCCACTCCACCTCTCCTCCCCTCCCCTTGTTGGGAAGGAAGAGACCGGCTCTTGTTGCAGGAGTGGGACAGAGGCAAGAGGATCACGTTTCAAAGTGGGGGTTGGGGGAGGGTGTGGACATGCCTCAGTTGGCTGGCAGGTTAACTCTGGTCAAGGTGTTGCTGTGGTGACTGCACGTTGGTTGTCTTTGAAAAATACATCTCCGGTAGGCGCACTGCCCAGCTACACTCGACTCCTTGACACTGACTGATGGTATCATCACTGCACTGTTATCCCAGGGATCCATGGTGACTGAAAATTCCTACAGTGTCCTTGGACCCAACAAGCCCACAATGACCCTCCGAAGAGTGACCCGCCCAGACTGACTCCCCTACCCCTGACTAATGCATCTAACCTGCACATCCCTGGGCACTATGGGACAATTTCCCATGGCCAATCCACACTAACCTGCACATCCCTGGGCACAATGGGACAATTTCCCACGGCCAATCCACCCTAACCTGCACATCTTTGGACTGTGGGAGGAAACCGGAGCACCCGGACGAAACCCACACAGGCACGGGGAGAATGTGCACAATTCACACAGACTGTCTGCTCGAGGTTGGAATCGGACCCGGGTCCCTGGTGCCGTGAGGCAGCCGTGCCTGCACATCTTTGGACTGTGGGAGGAAACCGGAGCACCCGGACGAAACCCACACAGACATGGGGAGAATGTGCACAATTCACACAGACAGTCTGCTCGAGGTTGGAATCGGACCCGGGTCCCTGGTGCCGTGAGGCAGCCGTGCTACCCCCTGAGCCACCGTGCCAGTGTGATGTTGTGAGGACCTGGGTTTGAATCTGACCATGGCAGATGGTGGAATTGGAGTTGAGAATCTAACAATGATGATGAAATGGAGGGGAAGAATGGTTCCCTCCTGTCCTTGAGGGAAGGAAACTGCTGACTTTACCCGATCTGGCCTACCCGTGACTCCGGACGCACATCAATGTGGTTGATCTTTACTGCCCTCTGGGCCATTGGGGGTGGCCAATACTGGTCTAGAGAGCGATGCCAACATCCCACGAATGGATGTAAAGAAACAAATAGAGCATCCAGCAAGCATGATTGGCTGATGAGCAGCATCCTTTTCTTGGGCAATGTAAATTGGTACAAAGTGCATCAACTGCACTAGCCTCATGACACAGCTGGTCGTTCCTCAAACATCCAATCAAATTTGAGAGGTAGGACTTGCTGCTAACACAGCCATGCAGCCTATCCCTGATCAAACCGTAACACTCAAGTGTAAGTTAATTCTCTCCTCCCAAATTATCATCCTTTCTGAAGAATGGAACCAAATTCACTATCCTCCAGTCCTCTGGCACCTCCCCTGTGGTCAGACGGGAGTTAAAAATTTGGGTCACAGCCCCTCTGATTTCCTCCCCCCTCTCCCACAGCAGCCTGGGATGCAACTCATCCCAGATCTGAGGATTTATCCAGTTTTAAACCTGCCTAAACCTCCACCACCACCTCGATCTCTGTGTCAAACTGCTCCAGAACTTGCTCAGTGCTGCTTTCCAAGTTCTGCACCTACAGAGAAAGGTGGTGTGCTACCTCAGCGGTTAGCACTCGTGCCTCACAGGACCCAGGATCTGCGTTCGATTCCACCCTTGGGTGCTGTTCTCCAAGACAAATTATCTCCCCTTCTTTAGCTTGGCCATGGTGTGAGACAGTTGGGAAACCTGGTCACTATGCAGCTTTGGACCGAAGGGTCAGTTTCTGTGCTGTATGACTCTGATAGTATGTCTGCATGGAGTTAGCACATTCTGCCCACGTGTGTGTGGGTTTCCTCTAGGTGCTCCAGTTTCATTCCACAGACACCGATGTGCACATTAGAGTGAATTGGCCGTGCTAAATTAACCTGTGGTATCCAGGGATGGACAGACTCGGTGGATGAGCCATGAGCAATGCGGGCTTACAGGGTTAGGCTAGGGGCTGGGTCTTGGGTGCGATGCTCTTCAGAGGGTCGGTGTGGACCCGATGGGCTGAATGGCCTGCTTCCAACTGTAGGGAATGTATGATTGAAGTGGGAATCCCATCAGGAATCTGCCTGCCGTTCTAACAGCTTCAGACCATGAGCCCCACTTTGATTCCGTTTTATTGTACCAAGGTTCAGTCTCCCCTTGATCAGAAAATGAAACAATGATATTAACGGATACATTGAGTCAGTTGAGTTTTTCCAGCATTCGCTGTTTTTATTTTGAAAAATGGAATCTGGGCATCTCTTCCCCAAAATTAATCTGTCGGGCAGGAAAGAGTTGAAATCTTCCAATGTGAGGTTGATGGGGCTTTTGTTTTGCAATACAGAGGTCATTAAAGGTGAGCAGACCAAGGTGGGTGGGTGGTCTTGTCTTACAGATGGAATTTGAGGAAGCTGAGTGGTCAGACCCTGATCCTTTACTCCAGGCTATGACCCTCGGAGCTGCAGCAAGGGCGAGTTGTGCTGGTTCTGCTGCAGGAACCCCCGAACAGGAACCGGGGACTGCCAAAGTCAGCCCAGAAGCTCCACTGCCTCAGACTCCTCGAAGATGCTTAGTGCCGGGAAAACTGTCCCTTACCCCCTTGAGTTATCTCTGGTGTTGAATGTCTTAAAGGTCAGGTTTGTTGATCCTTCACGAACCTGGTATTAATTGGGGTGGGGGCTAAGTCCAGAGTGTCTGCTGTAGCCTATGTCCATCTGTGAGAAGGCTGTTGTCTCTCTCCTCAATCCCCATACCAACGAGGGCCTGTCCCCCTCCTTACTGATGGTCAGGTAACCACTGCTGCCTCCCAACACCCAGGCTCGATTCCAGCCTCGGGCGACTGTCTGTGTGGAGTTCCTCCCACGGTCTAAAGATATGCAGATTAGGGTGGATTGGCTATGCTAAATTACCCACTGTATTCACGGCTCTGCAGGCTGGTTGGAATAATTGTAGGAAATGCAGGGGTCTGGGTATAGGCGGGTGGGATGCTCTTCAGACGGTCGGTATTGACTCAGTGGGCCGAATGGCCTGCTTGCACACTGAGAGTTGGCCTTGGGTTACTGGTTCAGTTGTTGGAGTGAGTGACTGACTTGCCACTGTTCCAGTCCTGTATGTTCACAGCCCCCTGTCTGTTTCTCTCATCTAGGTCGATGAAGATTATATTCAGGACAAGTTCAATCTGACCGGCCTGAATGAGCAGGTGCCTCATTACCGCCAGGCGCTGGATATGATTCTGGATCTTGAGCCCGGTACGTGGTGGTAAAGGTGATGGGAGCTGTGGGGTCCGGACTGACAGTGCAGTTGTCCTGTCCCTCTGCTCCAGGGCTGGCTGTTCCAGCACTCTGCCATACAGCTGGAGGGGGGGGGAGAGAGACGGTGTCAGTGAGAGTCCCACTCCCTCCCTCCCTCCCTCCCCCACGATGACACCCATTCCTTTCCTGTCTGGACAGCGTCGGGGTGAAGGCACATTGTTGACTGAGTTTGGGAGGACCAGTCCATCTTATCTTGCAGAAATACTGGGTAAGGAGTCACGCACTTGACCACCAAAGCTTTATATCCCTGGAGTACAGGGATACAGCAGTTACACAAAGCCCTGGTGAGAGCCCACTTGGAGTACTGAGAGCAGATCTGGGCCCTGCACCTTCAGAAGGGTGGTGTCTCCGTGGAGGGAGAACAAGCATGTGGACCTGGACTGCACGGGTGACGTTATAAGGAGCAGTTATACAAATGAGGCCTGTTTTCTCCAGATGTTTTAGAAGGTAAAGGATGATCTGATTAAAGTCTTCAGGATATTAACAGGAAAAGACAGGGTAGATAAGCTATTCCCACTGAGGATTCTAGAACGAGAGAGCCAAGTCTGAGGTGGTGGTCCTGGACCATTCAGGAGAGCTGTTCAGAAGCAATCCGACCCACCAAAGGTGGGAGAGTTTTGAGACTGTACCACGAATGGCAGTGGATGTTGGCTCAGTCGTTCATGGATATAGTTTTGTTCAGCAAGGAGATTAAGAAATATGGGTCAAAGGCAGATATGTGGAGTGAGGCCATAGATCAGCCAGGATCTCAGCAAACAGTTGAACAGGTTTGAGGGGCTGAATGGCCTCCTCCCTGTTCCTATGTTCACTAACTAATGCACTTGACCAAGAAAGTGATCTGTCACGCCCAGTGGTTTCCTTTGAACAGAATCCGAAATCACGTTTCCTGACTCTTTCTGGAAATCGGGACTGTTTCTGGCACACAGAGTATTCACGGAGTCATCTTTGATTTTATTGTTGCCATGTGTCCCATGATACAGTGAAGTGTGTTGTTGTGTGCACTGTGCCATACAGTTCCTCCACCAGGAGGTGGTGCAGTTTACTGCACTGTGCCTGGCCTCCGAACACCCAACTGTGTAGCCCTGAGGGCTGTGTTTCCATTGAACAAATCCAGACATGCTGCTGTGTCCCTGTCTAACATCAGCTTGAAGCATGGCCAAGGGCTGCCGTGGGCCTGTGCCTCTTTGAAACTGGAATAAAATTCTCACCAAATTTCTAGCCAGGGCACGGCCTTTTGCACCTTTCTCAGAGGTGAAAAGCTACCGTGTTGGGAGCTAGGTGTGCGGCGATAGTTTATTCCTTGCTCAGTCCCCTCATCTCACTGTCCCTGCATCTCGTTGATGAGCGAGCGAGCCAGCTTTTTGCATGCGGTTTGGCTCCTATTCCATATCGTGCTGAAGTCTGAGTGAGCTGCTGCCACTGACTCAAACCATATTTCCAGGCTGTGAATCATCAGGAACTTGGATCCGCAGGTCATGGGGGAAGGGACATGGAAAGTTGGCCTTGACTTGAAGGGGAATGGAGTATGAAAGCAGGGAGGTTTTGCTGAGACTGTACAAGGAGTCAGTCAGCTGACTCCTAGAATACTGGACAGTTTTGGGCCCAGTATCGAAGGACAGCTGGGCTGGTATTGGTTGTCATCCAGAGGAGATCCACGTGGCTGATCCCAGGGATGTGGGCACTTTCTTATGAGGCAAAGTTGAGTGGGCTGGCCCTGTACTCATTGGAGTTTAGAATAATGCAAGGTGACCTTTGTGAATCTCTCAGGATTCTTTGGGGGCAGTGACGGGGGAGAGGTGGAGAGCTTATTTGCCCTTGTGTGGGAGAGTGTAGGACCAGAGGGTCTCAACTCAAAATAAGGGATCACCCTCTGGACTTTTTTTTTTTTCTCTCTTCTACCCCCCCAACAAAAGCCTGTCCCACCATCTCCAAGTCAGGAAGGTGAGGGAATACTCCCCACTTGCCCCGGATGGGGGTGGCCCCAACAACAGAAGAAGCTCAACACCATCCAGGGACAAAGCAGCCCCCGCTTGATTGGCACCACATCCACAAACATCCTTTCCTAAAAAACACCCAGAACATTCCTTTGTGGTTTGTGTTTGTATCCTAGAAACTGATGTTCCTGATTAAAGAATCTTCTGAGAAATGCAGCCAGTGTGAACGGTAACAAACTATCTGCAACCCTCTTTATTTGGAATACTGAGTCAAATGAAGCTACAAATCTCCTGAGCACAGCGAGAACATTGTGTTAGCGAGTCGTGCATTTGTGGACATTCCCTTTCTCCTCAGCCTGCTTATTGGGGTTTTGTTTATAAAACCCACCACTTTAGCTTTGTGTGTGTGTGTGAGACATTATCCTCTGGTTCACTGTATGTGCGTGCGTGTGCACGAGAGCCTCTCAATTGAATCAGTGACTACCTAATTCATTTCCCCCTCGTGTGCAGCTCTTAATGTTATTTCCCGATGCAGCTGAAATTCAACAGAATCCTGATTGTTGAATTGGGGTCTCTCTCCATTCATAGTTTTCTGCAGCATGGAAACAGGCCATCCAGCTCGGCTGTGCCCCACTCCTGGTCTAGGCCACGGTGGCTGTTACCTAGCGCCACGCCTCAGAGAGGGGATTGCTAAACCCGACTGCTCCCCCCTCTCAGCTGTTGAAAGCTGGAGGGGGAGGAATTTATTTTTAAGCAAGAGTATTAAGGCCATGGCCTCTGGGTCAGCAATAGTGGAACAGGCTGGAGGGGCTGAATGGCTGCCTCCTGTATAGTTAACTGTGTGAGAGAGGGAGCTGCTGAGCTTTCTGCAGCTTCTGATGTAGTGCCGTGGGAGCAGCGCTTTGCTTTCACTCCTGAAGTTACCTTTTGAACGTTTGGTACAAAACATTTTTATTTTCCCTGGTTCATTATCGTTTAGTTGGTAGGAAAGGATACTGCCTCATCATGGGCCTGTGCCTGTCCATAGCTAGAGACGTAGAGCATCCGTGAGCTGTTCCAACCTCCCATGGCCGGTTCACTCTGTCAGCCCGGGATGCAGGTTCAGAGATTCCCTCCACCACCTGCTCAGGGATGGTGTGACCCACCTCTGAAGCAGGTGGGCCTTCAACCTGGGCCTCCTGCCTCAGGTACGGATGCTACTACTGCACCACATGAGCCCTTCATGCAGCACCATCCTGGGAATGACACCCCCCACGCTCTGCTTTCCGTCTTGCTCAGCAGTCTCCTGTACAAGTCCCAGTCCGCTTTCTCAGCGACTGCCTCGTGTTTTTGGCTTCCCACCCGGGTCTGGCGAATTGATCCCATCCTTTTCAAGTCCTCGGTCAGAGCCTGTTCTGCCTTCTCTTGCCTTGTCTTGACAGCGCAACAGCCTCCTGCTGCTGTACCTTCCCTGGCGGGGGTCCATCTCCCTCTGACGGAGTTGAGGTTTGTGAAGTTGATTTGGTGGGGATGTTTGAAATGTGGCGTCCTGTACTTTGCTGATGCTGGCAGGGAGCTGTGTGCCTTGCAGAGGTGCTGCACTCTGACTGTAACCTCCCGCTGACGTTTCTGTCCATCGTTCTGTTAAGCAGATGAGGAACTGGAGGACAATCCGAACCAGAGTGACCTTATCGAGCAAGCCGCTGAGATGCTGTACGGACTGATTCACGCCCGCTACATTCTCACCAACAGAGGGATTGCCCAGATGGTAGGTCAGCTCACCAACCCCCTCTCCCCTTTCCTGGGGGGTTTGGGGGTGTTGGTTTTACTGTAACAGACAAAAGAAAGAAAAAACTTGAAAAACTGGGGGGCAAAAGGCCCAGGGAAACTTGTAAGCTCGTGGGGCATGGAGTACAAGCATTGGCCAACCACGTTGCAGCTCTATAAAACCCTTGTTGGACCGCTTTTGGCGTATTATGTGGAGTTTTGGTCGCCACACCATCAGGAGGAGGCGGAAGCTTTGGAGAGAGCGAGAGAGAGAGCACAGGGAGGGTTCACCAGGATGCTGCCTGGTCTCGAGAGCATTGACTGTGAGGGAAGGTTAAAAAGACTAGGAATGTTTTCACTGGAAAGACGGTGACTGAGGGGAGACCCTGATCGAGGGCTTCACAGTAATGAGGGGAACAGACAGGGTGGGATAGTCAGGGGCTTTTCCCAGGGTTAAAGTTTCAATTACAAGGGGGCACAGGTTGGGTGGGGGGAGAGTTTAAGGGAGATGTGTGAGGGAAGATTTTCATGAAGAGCGGGTGGAGCTGGAACACACTGCGTGAAGAGGGGGTGGGAACAGGCACGTTGGGGACATTTCAGAGGCAGCTGGGTGGTTACATGGATAGGGAGGGAAGAGGACTGTTTTCTGCGTTGTGTCTGAGTTGGGAAACAAACCTGCAGAGAATTCCCTGGTCTTCCTGCAGTGCTATCCTCCTGGCAGAAGGTGGCGTAGGCACACTGTGTGAACTGGTGCCTTGTAGTAATGTCCGTGACCAGCAGACCAAGGGTGCTGAAGGTTTGCGTAAAGGTTTGTAGCTCGAAGTTGGGAGTATGTTTGCCGAGCTGGGAAGTTGATTTGCAGGCATTTTGTTTCCTGTCTCGGGGACACCTCAGTGCTGTGGAGCCCCCTGTGAAGCACTGCTGGAATGTGTTCCTGTTGCTTCCAGCTGTTTGTTGTAGTGGTCCCTATATTGGGTCCAGGTCTACGTGCTAGTCTGGGGCTGACTACCATGCTGCTAGGAATTCTGGCTGTCCTCCGTTTAGCTTGTCTTGTGATCGTTGGCATGCAGCAGAGACAGAATCAAACAAATTTGCAAAGACACAGTACAGCACAGCAGTGTTTAACAGGAGATTGGGGAGGGGGGAATGTGTGTACCCCCTCAGATTCCTTCATAATTTTCTCTCTTTCAATGAGATTGCCTGTTAGTTATCGAAACTGCAGTGTCAGACAACCTGGTTTACTCAGTCAATCGACACAGGAACCCTCCAGCCCAACCCACACCCCAGACACTGATATGGCAGCCCTTCAGTGTACGACCCCAGTGCAAGTCTGTCTCCTTTGTGACAGGTCTCTGTCTGTCTTTCTCTCTCTCTCTCCCTCTCTTTTTTTCTGTCTTTCTATTTCTTTCTTTCTTTCCCTCCCTCTCCCTCTTTCTTTCTCTCTCTCTCTCTCTTTCTCTCTTTTTCTTTCTCTCTCTCTTTCTCTCTCTCTTTCTCT